>NC_143031.1:23445833-23766666 GCF_057628025.1 Oncorhynchus mykiss
AGGGCATACAATGGAAAACAAGAATGAGTATTTCTTATTGGAAGCCCCTCCCTGTTTGGTGCCTGGTGTTAGTGGGTGACTTTTCCCTGGAGCCCGTTTGGTGCTTTATCTCCATGAGAATGGTGCTACTACGCCCATCCTATTCGATGTGCCTCTCTCTCTCTGTAGCGTGTCCAATGCTCTTCAGAAGAAGTACTTGGACTGTTTCGCCGAATAGTAATCATCAGATCGACTCAATTTATCTCTGATGTGCTCGTGGATTCATCTTTTGCTTTGATTATTATCGATATTCCCCTAGATTGGGGACACTCATAATCACCACGATGACGTAAGAAGTTCTTTTGAAAGTATATTTCTTCATCAAACCCAATCAGTTATCACCACCATCCATCCATCCATCATAATACAGGGACGAGACATTCCTACAAAGTGACTGCCTCTTAACTTTGTGCTGTTCATAAGGCGGGTGAGGAAGTTAAATGTGTGCCTCCCTCCACTTAGCTTTTAGCACGATGGGACGCTATATAAACCAGCACCTTCATCAAAGAGCTAGCTACAGATGTATCTACTGGTAGGATTCTGGAGGGAGTAAACAGGACCTAGCTACAGCCCTTCCTGTACTTTGGGCCTGCTTACATGAGCCACGCACTGCTCTTCCCTTGGGGGGGGGGGGATTAGTAATCGAACACTGCTGCAAACCTGCCCCTAGACTGAGGCTGTACTAATATGGACACCATTTCTACTCCCACTCATTATCCATTAATCCCACACCTCTGTGATCAAGAAGGCAATAGCTTCTCAATGAGTCCTTGTTGGAGAAAATTGACTTAATATAAGTTTTAAAGCTGTAATAGTTCATTGAAGCTAACAAAACGTCACCCTCCTGTGTTTTGGTAAAAAGCTGAGGGAGGGGCCTGGAGAAATGTAACCAAATTCAAAGTGAGCGCTATGTATGCAAGGACTGACTATCCATGATGTCCAAAGTATAGTTTTGAGGCTATACAGTATTTTGGTTGACTTTTTCTTTGTTTACAAACATTGGAGTTAAGCTACCTGTAGCTTTATATTTTGGCTTCTGATTGGGTATCAGTGGAACTAAGCTCATTGAACATTTATATGTTGTATCATAACTTATCTATCATGACACTCTTAATCGCAGCAGGAAGCCTAGTGGCTAAGAGCATTGGGCCAGTAACCGGAAGGTTGCTGGTTCGAATCCCAGAGCTGGCAAGGTGAAAAAAAATAATAATCTGCTGTTCTGCCCTTGAGCACGGCAGTTAGCCCTCAATGACAACTGCTTCCCGGGTGCTGATGACGTTGATTAAGGCAGCCCCCTGCACCTCTGATTCAGAGGGGTTGGTTTGAATGCATTGTTGTGCAACTCACTAGGTATCCCCTTTTCCTGCCTCTCGACACCTGTCACTCCAAATGCAGGTGCTCTCTCATTACCTACTGACTAGATACTGATGTTGTCAAGGGCCTCGCCTCCAGTGAGGTTCTCAACCTGATATTTCAGTCGGCTCTCATTTGAGGCCCACATTAGGAGTATTACCGAAGTCGAGTGTTTCCATCTGCGGAACATTGCCAGGTTAAGACATTTGCTATCACAACCTGCAGCTCAGCGACTCATCCATGTCTTTATCCCGTCTGGACTATTGTAACAATCTTTTTGTTTGGCGCAGCTGCCAAGTCCCTAAACAAGCTAAAATATGTCCAACTGTGCTGCACGTGTCCTCACCCATAACTCCCCCCACGAGCACATCACTCCAGTGCTGTTCAACCTCCACTGGCTCCCCATATGCTCACGCATCAACTACAAATTCCTGGATCACACCAAGCTATCCACAACTCTGTGCCCAAGTACCTGTCTGACCTCATTCTGTCATCCTGTCCCACACGCACCCTTTGTTCCTCTATGTCCATCTCCCTTCAGCAGCACCGCAGCACATACAAAAAATATTGGTGACGGGGCTTTCAGTTGTGCGGCTCTGCTGCTGTGAAACGCACTTCCAGACACTATTAGGTCTGCAGAGACTGTCCTCCATTTAAGGCACAGCTTAAGACCATGCTGTTCAGATATGCTTTCAAGGACCTCTGCTAATTCTGCTCTCATGTCTTCTGGGTCTGACAACCACCTGTATATGGCTTTGATTGTCTGTTTTGGGTTGTTGGTGTTAAAACGTATTTATTATCATTGTCTTTACCATAGCTATACTGAACATTTTTTAACACATGATTCATGAGCTGAAATAAAAGATCCCAGAAATGTACCATACACACTGATTTGTTTACATCAATTTATAAAGCCCTTATAAAGTGCTATACAGAAACCCAGCCTAAAACCCCAAACAGCAAGCAATGCAGATGTAGCAGCACGGTGGCTAGGAAAAACTCCCTAGAAAGACAGGAACCTAGAAAGAAACCTAAAGAGGAACCAGGCTCTGAGGGGTGGCCATCCAGTGGTGGGGAAGCGGTTGTGGGGATAAAGCGGTGTTGTGTGTGATTATCTTGAGAAACTACAAAAATAAACATGCTTGCAGTGTGTGAAACAACAAAAACTTAGCAGGTTATCATTTCTAACACAGCTTGGGAAAAGCATGTCTTATTGTTTTTTCCATTCTGCCAGAAACAATTGCAAAACGCAGGGGCTTTTTTTCAACCTATTAAGCCAGATAGTCACAACCACACTCGGACAGGTTTCTTAAGTAAGTACTCTGTTTTTCCTCTCCCCCTCTCCGACTTCCAGGTGTGCTGGCCCAGATCCAGATGCCCCAGAGTATCATGAAGGTGATCGAAGGTCAGAAGGTGGTGCTGCAGGCCTGGTACAGCACCAGCTACAGCATCGGCAAGAACACCGTCCTCTGGAACTTTGTAGCCAATAACTCTCAACTGGTGAGTGTTTGGGCTCTGTTATGTTCTGTGTTTGGTGCCTTTAGCATCTGTGCTGTCTGACAATTTAGGGCCATTCTTACTTGAGACGTGTGCAGTAACTTCAACTTTCGCACCAAACATTATGGCAATGGCATATTTGTGCGTCTCAAATTGGGATGTGTGAAGATCCCTTTGATCCTGCAGTGGTCATGATTAGTCTGTGACATCCTAAGGCTACAATAGAATGTCCCAGAGGCCAGTAAGGTACCTGCATTAGCTCTGCATACCAGTTAAATACTTTTTATTTAACCTTTATTTAAGTAGGCAAGTCCGTTAAGAACTAATTCTTATTTACAATGACGTCCTACTCCGGCCAAACCCCGATGACGCTTGGCCAATTGTGCGCCACCCTATGGGACTCCGAATCACGGCCGGATGTGATACAGCCTGGATTCGAACCAGGCACTATAGTGACGCCGCTTGCACTGAGATGCAGTGTCTTAGACCGCTGCTCCACTCGGGAGCATAGAAGTACTTTATACATGGAAGTTTATTTTTTGTAAAAATGTATCAAATCTGTAATATGACTTTTGTAAGTTAATTTGAAATGATGGATGTATTTAATTTTGTTAGGGTTTGTTTTAATGTTTAACTCAGACTTCAGTGATAATTATCATTTGTCTGTTGATTATTATTATTATTGATTGTGTAATTTTTGCTCAAAAGCTCCCAACTACCAGAGCGCCAAGTCTAGGACCAAAAGGCTCCTCAACAGCTTCTACCCCCAAGCCATAAGACTGCTGAATAATTAATCAAATTCCCCCCGGTGGTTGTGGATGCAGCTTTAACCCTTTACAAGACAAAAACAAATCAAGCTGGTGAAAGCGGGCAGTTGGCCATAAGGCTCTCATCTGGCTTGGATTTTCAAACTTGCATCCACAGACAGTACTATCCAGGGATGTGCATGGGCTTATATTTGCTAATCACAGATTTGTTTTACAGTAGTATACAGATGGACCAAGTCCCAAAGGGGAAAAACAAAGTTTAAAAAATCCAGTTTGAGTCTAGTAGTTACCATTCCACTACAGTAGCACTCACCAACAGTAGATTGGGAGGTTGCAGTTGTTGGCTTGAACAGAGCAAGCTGCTTTGGCTAAAGGCCCAGTCATGGAGCGGTACTCGGATTTAACTACAGAATGTCTGAGTTGTGCGCCTTTATCTCAACTCTGAATCAAACTGTTCGTCTTTAGCTCCAAATTATAATTCTGTCTTGCTTGTTTGCATAATGATCTATATGATATTTTAACGTACTTTACTTCTATTCATACTCCAATGTACTCAATATTGCCTTGTCATGGCTCTATTAAGAAGATAACATTAGCTAAGAGAACCTCTTCTTAATGGTATACTACATGGTGTAAAATAAAGAAAAAGCAAAAGGATATTCTAGGGACCTTTTCAACAATCTTCATGGCTCTTGTCCCCTCCATCCAACCCACACAGATAATCTCCTACACCCTAGACTCAATTAGTTTAGGCAGCCCGCAGTTTGAGGAGCGAGTGGGCTTCACAGCCACCATGCCCTCTGCCAACCTGTCTCTGTACATCAACAACACGAAGGAGTCAGACTCGGGACGCTACTTCTGCCAGGTCATCATCCCCGGGGCCCAGGGCTTGACCGGGGAACTTATCCTCAACGTCATTGGTAAGGACCAGGAGACCCCTTATGTAGTTCTTGTAGTCATGCAGTACGCCTTCTGTGTATTCTTATGAGCTGTACATGTAGAATGAGGCATGCATGTACGTAATCAGTGCCATCAAAGTATTCATACCCCTTGACTTATTCAAAATGTTACAGCCTGAATTGAAAATGAATGAAATTGACTGACTGCTTTCGCTCACCCATCTACACACAATACCCCATCATGGCAAAGTGAAAACATATTTTTAGGAAAGTTTGCTAATTTATTGAAAGTGAAATACAGCAATTGAATTTCCATAAGTATTCACATACCTTTGCTATGACACTCCATATTGAGCTCGGCTGCATCCTATTTCCTTTGATCATCCTTGACATCACTAGAACTTGATTGGAGTACATCTGTGGCCAATTCAATTGTTTGGACATGATTTAGAAAATACATACCTTTCTACAGTATATAAGGTCCCACAGTTGACAGTGTATGTCAGAGCAGAAACTATACCATGAAGTCCAAGGAACTGTCCACAGATCTCCAAGATTGGTACTGTTTGCCTCATCACAATTCTGTCAAAGTTTGGACACCAACTAATTCAATGTTTTTTAATTATTTTTTACATTGTAGAATAGTGTGAAGACATCAAACTATGAAATAACACACATGGAATCATGTAGTAAGCAAAAAAGTGTTACACAAATCAAAATATTTTATATTTGAGTTTCTTCAAAGTAGCCTTGATGACCGCTTTACACTTTTGGCATGATCTTAACCTGCTTCACCTGGAATGCTTTCCAACAGTTTTGAAGGAGTTTCCACAAATGCTGAGCACTTGTCGGCTGCTTTTCCTTTATTCCGAGGTCCAACTCAACCTAATTGAGATGGTTTGGGATGAGGTCGGGTGATTGTGGAGGCCAGGTCATCTGATGCAGTGCATCAATCTACTTGGTCAAATAGTCCTTACACAGCCTGGAGGGGTGTTTCAGGTCATTGTCCTGTTGAAAAACAAATGATAGTTAAGCGCAAACCAGATAGGATGCTGTATCGCTGCAGAATGCTGTGGTAGACATGCTGGTTAAGTGTGCCTTGAATTCTAAATAAAATCACAGACTGTGTCACCAGCAAAGCACCATCACACCTCCTCCATGCATCACGATGGGAACCACACGTGGAGATCATCCATTCACCTACTCTGCGTCTCACAAAGACACGGCGGTTGGAACCAGAAATGTGGACTCATCAGACCAAAGGACAGATTTCCACCGGTCTAATGTTCATTGCTTGTGTTTCTTGGCATAAGTACGTGTCCTTTTAGTAGTGGTTTCTTTGCAGCAATTCATCTATGAAGGCCTGATTTTACGCAGTCTCTGAACTGTGGTGCAATCTGAGGTGCAGTTAATTGCCGATTTCTGAGACTGGTAACTCTAATGAGGGGGGGGTAGGGGTGTTATCTGCAGCACTTCACCAATCTGGGCTTTATGGGAGAGGGGCCAGACTGAAGCCACTCCTGAGAAAATGGCATATCGCAGCACGCCTGGAGTTTGCAAAAAAGACAAGTAAAAGACACTGAGCGTAAGGCAAAAGTTTGTCTGAAGAGACAAAAATGTAAATATTTGGCCTGAATGCAAAGGGCAAAAGGCACAGCTCAAAAGGCACAGCTCATCACCTGTCAAACACAATCCCTTCCGTGAAGCATGGAAAGGCTTTTCATCAGAGGCAGGAATTGGGAGACTGGATAGAGGGAACAATGAATGGAGACAAATATAGGCAAATCCTTGATGAAAACCTGCTTCAGAGTGCAAACTACCTTAGACTGGGGTGAATATTTACATTCCAACAGGACAATGACCCCAAGCATGGAGCCAAAGCAATGCTGGAATGGCTTCAGAACACGAATTTGAAAGTACTTGAGTGACCCAGACAATGCCCAGTCTTGAATCCCATTGAAAATCTGTGGAACACTGGAAGATTGCTGTTCACCGCCACACCCCATCTAATCCTTAATTTACCTCATTTGCACTCTGTTGTATGTGTCGAATTGCTACGCTTTATCTTGGCCAGGTCGCAGTTGCAAATGAGAACTTGTTCTCAACTAGCCTACCTGGTTAAATAAAGGTGCAATAAATAAATAAAATAAAAATAATTTACAGATTTTCTCAAGCTCTGCTAAGGAAGAATGGGAGAAAATTGCAAAATACAGATGTGCAAAGCTGATACAGACATAGCCAAGATGATTCAAAGTTGTAATCGGCGCCAAAGGTGCTTCTACAAAGTATTTACTCGGGTGTGAATACTTATCTAAAATGAGATTTCTCTCTTTAATTTTCAATACATTTGCTAAATTGCATCAATTTTGAATTCTGGCTATAATCTAACAAAATGTGGAATAAGTCGAGGGGTATGAATACTTTCTGAAAGCACTGTATATGATCAAATGCTGATAAGACACACACATGTGCTCTACTTGCACATATACCCGCATACAGTACATGCGCACCCGCATACCTGTACATACGTTCCTGTATGTATCTTCACACAATAGTTTCACTGTTTGCCACTACCCTAAATCCTTAGCATTCTTTTATCTATCATTATTCAAATACTGTAACTTAGCATCTCATCACAAATGTTCAACCTCTCTCCTATATCTCAGTCCCTCCTGCTGTACCAGAGTGCGCTCTGTCGGGGAAGCCAGTTCTGAAAGGCAACGTCACGCTGAGCTGCAAGTCCAAGTCAGGCAAGCCCATCCCCATGTACAAGTGGCAGAAGACCAGCCCCACATCTGAAGTCTTCTTCTCTCCCATGCTCAGTGAGTAACTAACTGCAGTCTGACATCTGAAACATGGAGTTCTAACTTTATTAACCAACATCATAAGCAAAACCTTTTGTTTCCCCAGAAATAGTGTATTTATTATAAATGTACTGTATTTCAGGGAGAGGTTGCTCTCTTTCTGCAGTTTGATAAGACTTTGAGTCTAAAGTTACAGGTACTATGTATTGTACACAACCAACTGGGTATAATGGTTATGAGTGTGTTGTATCAATCTGTACTTTGTAATACACTATACAAACGTGTGTGTGGCTGCCATACACAGTTGAAGTCGGAAGTTTATATACACTTAGGTTGGAGTCATTAAAACTTGTTTTTCAACCACTCCACAAATTTCTTGTTAACAAACTATAGTTTTGGCAAGTTGCTTAGGACATTTTTCCAACAATTTTTTACAGACAGATTATTTCACTTATACCTCACTGTATCACAATTCCAGTGGGTCAGAAGTTTACATACACTAAGTTGACTGTGCCTTTAAACAGCTTGGAAAATTCCAGAAAATTATGTATTTGCTTTAGAAGCTTCTGATAGGCTAATTGACATAATTTGAGTCAATTGGAGATGTATTGCAGGGCCTACCTTAAAACTCAGTGCCTCTTTGCTTGACTTCATGAGAAAATCTAAAGAAATCAGCCCTCAGAATTTGTTTTAGACCTCCAAGTCTGGTTCATCCTTGGGAGCAATTTCCAAACGCCTGAAACAATAGTACCCAAGTATAAACACCATGGGACCACGCAGCCGTCATACCGCTTAGGAAGGAGACGCGTTCCGTCTCCTAGAGATGAATGTACTTTGGTGAGAAAAGTGTAAATCAATCTCAGAACAACAGCAAAGGACCTTGACCTTTGGCTATAAAAAGTATCTATATCCACAGTAAAACAAGTCCTATATCGACATAACCTGAAAGGACGCTCAGCAAGAAAGAAGCCACTGCTCCAAAACCTCCATAAAAAGCCAGACTACGGTTTGCAACTTCACATGGGGACAAAGATCGTATTTTGGGGGGAAATGTCCTCTGCTCTGATGAAACAAAAATAAAACTGTTTGGCCATAATGACAATCGTTATGTTTGGAGGAAAAAGGGGGAGGCTTGCAAGCCGAAGAACACCATCCCAACCATGAAGCACGGGGGTGGCAGCATCCTGTTGTGGGGGTGCTTTGCTGCAGGAGGGATTGTGCACTTCACAAAATAGATGGCATCATGAGGAGGAAAATTATGTGGATATATTGAAGCAACATCAAGACATCAGTCAGAAAGTTAAAGCTTGGTCGCAAATGGGTCTTCCAAATGGACAATGACCCCAAGCATACTTCCAAAGTTGTGAAAAAATGGCTTCGGAACAACAAAGTCAAGGTATTGGAGTGGCCATCACAAAGCCCTGACCTCAGTACTGTAGACAATTTGTGGGCAGAACTGAAAAAGCGTGTGCAAGGAGGCCTACAAACCTGACTCAGTTACACCAGCTCTGTCAGGAGGAATGGACCAACACCAGCTCTGTCAGGAGGAATGGACCAAAATCCACCCAACTTATTGTGGGAAGGTTGTGGAAGGCTACCCAAAATGTTTGACCCTAGTTAAACAATTTAAAGGCAATGCTACCAAATACTAATTGAGTGTATGTAAACCTCTGACCCACTGGGAATGTGATGAAAGCAATAAAATCTGAAATAAATCCTTCTCTCTACTATTCTGACATTCTGACATTTCACATTCTTAAAATAAACTGGTGATCCCAACTGATAAAAGACAGGGAATTTTTACTAGGATTAAATGTCAGGAATTGTCAGGAATACTTCAACTGTATCTATGTGGATTTAAGGACACTTAATGTGAAATGGAACAGGCAATCAAAAGGATTGTGCATAAACAAATCATAGTTTCAGTAGGCATAGCTGTGTCATTGTTCTGTTTTTGTTTTGACTTGGAGATTTAGGGGCTAATCTGTTTAGGATGAGATTGAAGCACACAAGGTTGCATCCTAATGTGACTGCTCAAATCCACTTTTTTCCCAAACCCATAGTCAGTGTTCCCATACTTAGATAATGTATTTCCTGTCATTTATGGGGTGCAAGAATTGGATAAGTATCCCACATTGTTTGGTACATTTGAATTTTCTGGTTAGTGGTGATTTAATGATGAGGAAAAAGCGCATATAATCAATGCACAGTTTCCATATAAGGACAGCCGCATAAGTGGCAGGACTGACGATGCTGTCCTAATATGGACACTGTATGGGTGTCAGTGGAGGCTCCTCAGAGGAGTAAGGGGAGGACCATCCTCAGTGAATTTCATAAAAATAGTGAAACATTAAGTTAACACTATACTACAAATATTCATGTCACCAAATAATTTATTAAAACACACTGTTTTGCAATGAAGGTCTATAGTAGCTTCAACATGACTCTGTAGGGTAGCACCATGGTGTAGCCAGAGGACAGCTCCTTTCTGTCCTATGGGTACATTGAATTCAATACAAAACCTAGGAGGCTCATGGTTCTCACCCCCTTCCATAGACTTACACATGAATTATGACAACTTCCGGAGGATATCCTTCAACCTATCAGAGCTCTTGCAGCATGAACTGACATGTTGTCCACCCAATTTTAAAGATCAGAGAATTAATGTAGTGCTGAAAGCATAAGCTACAGCTAGCTTGCATTGCAGTGCATAAAATGTGAGTAGTTGACTCAGAGAAGACAATTTAACAGTTTTGAACAAATTGAATTTATTCAAAAATGAAAGAGAAGCGAGAGATTTGTTTTTACACTTTCACTTAGCTAGCGAATTCAGCGAGCTAATTTCGCGTACTCAAAGTCCCGGCTCCCACAGTGAGGGATGCTATGTTAGCTAGCTGGCTATGGCTATCCAACACTGGAACTCTTCCAAGTAAACGTAAGCGTTTGGTTTTATAAATTTATTGCCACGAGACCCACCTGTGTAACTGCTTACTGCTGACTGTACACTGTACTGCATGATTGTATGTGGTTTACTAGAGCATTAGTTTTAGTAGCTATGTTGACTGACGTTAATATGGTGACAACGACATAGGCTGTTTATAGTGGTTATAATATGAAGATTTGGCTTGGAAATGTTTTTTTCCCGGCTGGTCACAGAAAGCTGATGTGTTGTGCACTGAAGTCCACAAGCGAATTGAAAAGGTAAGAGAAGGAATAAAACGACCAAAGGGAATTATGCTGTTATGTGACTGCTATGAAAGTGAACTGTGTTTACATGTGATCAGGGGTGTATTCATTCTGCCGATTCTGTTGAAAAATGTTTTTTTTTTTTTACCTACCGAAACGGGGATTAACATACCTGAAGTTGTCCAATAGAAAATCTAGTTTGCACACCCTAGATCAGCTAGAAGCAGGGAAAAGTGCAAAGTGGTGTTGAATGAGTCAATGGTCTGTCACCTTGATTGCTCAAATGTACCTCGACCTGTGCACCTACCTATGTTGTAAACTTTTTAATTCATAGGCTAGGTTGTAGCAACCCCATGATAGGTATAGGGAAAATGAGTGTCATGTAGAAGCCTAAACCTATCGATGTTACGTTGAGCTGGGTGAATGGAATATGAATGACAGTCATCCAATATGCTGTAATAGAAATAAGGCCATGCTTATACAAATAATCATCCTCCCTGAATGGCACGACCACCACTGATGGGGTTATGTGTGTGTTACAGATGAGAAGACAGGCACCCTGAAGCTGAGCAACCTGAGCAGCAACATGTCGGGGAAGTACGTGTGTTTGGCCAGCAACACGGCCGGCACAAAGAGATGCTACATCAACCTGGAGGTCATCACCTGTACGTACTTTTATAGTGCAACACTGGATACACGACTCACTATACACTATGTGGGCCAGTCAGAATGTAGAGAAATGTGCTTCCTAAAACAGTTGGCACCTGGTACGTGAAACCGCTTTGAAAACCAGAGCATGCCGATATCCAGAGCAAGTCATTAAGAATGCATTTTAATTGGGACTGATTCACTGCCCTCACTTAGTTTTCCTTCATTTAATGTGCACTTAAAAAAAGAAATGATAGTCACACTAAGTGCAAACCAGATGGGATGGCGAATCGCTGCAGAACACTGTGGTAGCCATGCTGGGTAAGTGTGCCTTGAATTCTAAATAAATCAGTGTCACCAGCAAAGCATCATCACACCACCACCTCCATGCTTCACAGTGGGAACCACACATGCGGAGATCCGGTCACCTACTCTGCGTCTCACAAAGACATGGAGGTTGGAAAGAAAATCTCAAATTTGGACTCATCTGACCAAAGGACAGATTTTCACTGGTCTAATGTCCATTGCTTGTGTTTTGTGGCCAAAGCAAGTCTCTTCTTCTTATTGGTGTCCTTTTAGTAGTGGCTTCTTTGCAATAATTCGACCATGAAGGTCTGATTCACGCAGTCTCTTTTGAACAGTTGATGATGTGTCTGTTACTTGAACTCTGTGAAGCATTTATTTGGGCTGCAATTTCTGAGGCTGGCAGCTCTCTAATGAACTTATCCTCTGCAGCAGAAGGAATTCTGGGTCTTCCTTTCCTGTAGTGGTCCTGAGAGCCAGTTTCACCATAGTGCTTGATGTTTTTTTGACACTGCACTTGAAACTTTTAAAGATGTTGAAATTTTACGGATTGACTGACCTTCATGTCTTAAAGTAATGATGGTCTGTCTTTTCTCTTTGCTTATTTGAGCTGTTCTTGCCATAATATGGACTTGCTATTTTACCAAATAGGGCTATTTTACCAAATAGGGCTATTTTACCAAATAGGGCTATCTTCTGTATACCACCCCTACCTTGTCACAACTGATTGGCTCAAACGCATTAAGAAGTAAAGAAATTCCACAAATTAACTTTTAACAAGGCACACCTGTTAATTGAAATGCTTTCCGGGTGACTACCTCATGAAGCTGATTGAGAGAATGACAAGTGTGTGCAAAGCTGTCAAGGCAGGGTGGTGTAC
The DNA here is from genome assembly GCF_057628025.1 of Oncorhynchus mykiss. Classification (NCBI taxonomy): domain Eukaryota; kingdom Metazoa; phylum Chordata; class Actinopteri; order Salmoniformes; family Salmonidae; genus Oncorhynchus; species Oncorhynchus mykiss. The sequence continues at coordinate 23,458,210 of NC_143031.1, forward strand.
TTGGCAGAATCTAAAATATGAAATACATTTTGATTTAAGACTTTTTGGTTACTACATGATTCCATATGTGTTATTACATAGTTTTGATGTCTTCAGTATTATTCTACAATGTAGAAAATAGTACATATAAACCCCTGAATGAGTACGTGTGTCAACTTTTGACTGGTACTATATCCACACACACACACGGTGTGTCTGTGTCAATTCCTACACTTGGTAGCTATATCTTTCGGTTATCTATTACCACCTAACATTTCTTTCCTTAGTTTGCTGGGAGACTACAGTAAAATAGGACAAAAAATGCAATTAAGCTTCTTTAAAGGAAACCTCAATTTGGTGGGAAAGGAAAGGACATTGGTTGGTGCTACTCTGTTAATTAAATTGACATTTCATTTAGAGGATTAATTGTCTTTTCTGTCTGTACGTTCTTATCTTTACATTGCCACAAAGACAGATCTCTGCCTAGTCATTGAAAAAGACTGAACAGTCACAGGCTGCTGTACATGTACTGTTGGGTTAAGAGAGCTGGGTATTGAGTGAATGTAAGAACAAAACTAATGTACAAATAACATGATGCTGCCGTAGTTTTATTATCTTTTGGACCACAAAGGCTAAATTACTACAGCATCTGTATTTATTTCATTTCCCCTGGAGAGTGAAGTACTATACCACAGATCTGTAGTGCAAGTGTGTTTTTAATGTTGTGTGTTTCCCCAGCGACCAACGCAGGGAGGATTGCTGGGGCCACGGTGGGCTCGGTGCTGGGCGTAATCTTCCTCATCCTCTTCCTCGTTGGTCTCCTGAGGAGAAGGAGAGACTCTGAGGAGGACCTGGCCAATGACATCAAGTTAGATTCACTTTCACGTGTGTGTGTGTGTGTGTGTGTGTGTGTGTGTGTGTGTGTGTGTGTGTATGTGTGGTGATCAATGTGCACATATTAGTATACTATACAAAGAACATACCGTATGTGTACTGTTATATACCTGTGACATGAAGGTGTGCGTATGCCAAATGGATGTCAGCCAGTCTCTCACCCCTTCTCTTCCTCCTCTCCATCCCCAGGGAGGACGCTCAGGCGCCCAAGCGCGTCTCGTGGGCCAAGAGCGGCGGCTCTGGCTCGGACGTGGTCTCCAAAAATGGCACACTCTCCTCCATCACTACCGCCAACAGGCCCCACCAGAGGGAGCCCTCTTCCCAGCTATATCCCCACCGCCCTCCCTCTGACACCACCTCCATCATCATTGCCACAGGCAGCGTCTCTGGCTACCTCCTCGGGCCGCGCGATGGAGCCTCCACACCCACCCATGGCCACGCCCTGCCGGGCTACAACACTGATACAACCCTGACCCACGGACAACTGTCTAATTCTGCAGCACCCAGTGCCAACGTTAGTCCCAGAACCCAGCACCCACAGAGCTATACCCAGCCCCAGACAGCACGTCCAGCCCCGCGCCCGCCACCTCTGCCCACTGTCGTGACCGCGTCCAACATTTCCCGCATGGGAGGGGTTCCCATCATGGTGCCAGCTCAGAACCAGGCCGGCTCGCTGGTGTAGTGCCAGTCTGTCGTGGTGCAGTGTCCCTTTACCCTTCAACTGTACTTACTCACATAGATTTTCAAAAGGAAAAGATTAAAATGCCACAAAGATATAGCTAACTCGAGGATTAAAACTTGAATTGGTCATTGAAGATGGAGCGTTTGACCTGCTCAAAATGCAGTGAGATCATTGGTAAGACCTTAAGAGATGTTGCTACACAGGGCTAATTTATTTAATGAAGTATACAGAAGTACATTGTATTAAAATGTTTTTTATTCTCCATATGTATACAAAATATGTACAGATCTGGATTTCATACATTTGGGAAGTATTTCGTATTTTTTCTATTGCACATTCAATCAGTGTATTTTTTTTACAAAGTTTTCCAATGCAACTATTTAAGTCATCAGTCTTTCTCTGACAAGATTGTATTCACTCTATCACGTCCTATCAAGGCCATTGTATGATGTCACTTTCAAAACGGGGACTTGACAAGATGTCATGGCACACTGGTGCTAGATCCCCTGATTTTACTTCTTTGTGCATTCCTGCAGATGGATATGACAATTTAGATTATGAAGGACCAAGTTAGTTAAAATAGATTGAAGAACAGCATATTATTCATTTTATTCTAACTTCTCAAATGAGTGTAAACAAATATGGTGGACTACTGCTGAATACCTGCGTAGCATCATGCAGTTAAGAGAAGAAACTGACTGAGCATACTAGGTTGAACATTTGCTAATAGATTTTCTAAATGCAAAGTACACTTTTTGCATTTTCATGTATCTTGTTTCAAACTTCATGACAATTCTCTTTAGACACAGCTCTTAAAACGTATGTCTTTTACCACATAGGAATAGCTTTTCATATTATGTAAAATACAATTTGACACATTTTGTCAATTAAGATTGAGACAATTAAGACTAAGATTATGGTTACACCATCGAGCTGTAATGATTTTGGGTCGCTCTCTGCAAGGAAATTGTAAATATGCTTTCAATTGTATTTGAGGCTGTTCATTAACACTTGTGACTGACTGGATACAAAAGCAGAGTTTCTACTTGTCAACATCCCAAGCCGACAAGTTAATTGATGGATATAGACCCAAATGTCATCATATCAAATGAGTAAGATGAGGCACTTGTTTGAAATGGAGGAGGAGGTGTGATGGTGTGGGGGTGCTTTGCTGGCGACACCGTCTGTGATTTTATTTAGAATTCAAGGCACACTTAACCAGCATGGCTACCACAGCATTCTGCAGCGGTACACCATCCCATCTGGTTTGCGCTTAGTCCCACTATCATTTGTTTTTCAACAGGACAATGACCCAAAACACACCTCCAGGCGGTGTAAGGACTATTTGACCAAGGAGAGTGAATGAGTGCTGCATCAGATGACCTGGCTTCCACAATCACCCGACCTCCACCTAATTGAGATGGTTTAGATGAGTTAGACCACAGAGTGAAGGAAATGCAGCCAACAAGTGCTCAGCATATGTGGGAACTCCTTCAAGACTGTTGGAAAACCATTCCTCATGAAGCTGGTTGAGAAAATGGCAAGTGCGTGCAAAGTGGTCAAGGAAAGGGTGGCTACTTTGAAGAATCGAAAATACAAGATGTTTAACACTTTTTTTTTGGTTAAAGGATTCCATATGTTATTTCATAGTGTTGATATCTTCACTATTATTCTACAATGTAGAAAATAGTAAAAATAAAGAAAAACCATTGAATGAGTAGGTGTCCAAACTTTTGACTGATACTGTATATTTCCGGATGTTGTGTATCCCTGGGACAAATTAAGCTGCGGGACAGGGTACATTAATCCGCATACAAATTTGTGTACTTAATGAAATATTACCACAACCTTTTTAAAACCATGTCTATCTTTATTACCCAAACTAAATTCAACACAATCACAATAGCGTTGTTTTATTTTAATATTTTATCACTGACTTAACACCTAACAAACTTTGTACTGTCACCTCATATCCCAGTGATAATGCCTTGCTTTGCGCCTCGGAAGGAGACACTTAAACTTTCCATTGGATCAACTTACCCCAATATGAAAAGTTGGAGGTTTGTGTCACTTTAAATTGGTGGACTGATTCATGTTAATGGCTGGATTGAAATTAATGCAGTTTCAATGAAGCATGTCATTTTTGCTTCTAACCCTACCCTCAACATCAACCTCTGTCACTTGAGAGTAATAATTGTCAGTAAACTGGAGCAGAGAGAGACACTGTCTTGTGTCTGTTTTTATGAGCACAGAAGGTCAGGCTTAGGGAGAAAAAGACACATGCATAAAAGGATTGAGTGATTGTGTGTGTGCTGTAACTTTGAGTATGGAGACTTGCTCAGACTCAAAATAAGTGTATGTAGTAGTAATCATCAACGGCAAATTATTTTGTATTAAAGGAAAAATATGAATCCTGGCCTTTTTTATTTTGTGATATTGTAATGTATATGCATTGTAACACAGGAATAGAATTCAAAAATAAATTAATTATATAAACGTTGAATGTTACAGAATATTTTTTAAATACTAGCTTCGTTTGAACTGATAATGGAACAGACACTGATGGCCAAGATGGTGCATATATGCTCAACCATAGACCACTATGTGCATGAGTTTCTTATACTTATGTATATGGAATATAATTGTATCAATAGATTGTGTGTAATAAAACATTTGTATAATTGATATATTTTACCTCCTGGAGAAGCATTACAATTGTATGATCCAATAAAAACATCTCAAACAGGAAGAGTTAACAATATATTGTATGCAGATCCCAGTTGTGTGAAGGCTTACAAAATTATGGCCGGAATCTTGACATTGATGCATGATTTTATTAATCGAAAGTGAGTCACCACCCTGTGGCCTAAATAACTTTGCAGTTTGTGTTCATTGCAGAGGTTTTGAGTCCAGAACTAATCAGTGTCTGGGGAAACAGACCTTCATTGCATTGTGTTGCCTTGATTCAGTCAGCAGAGAGGGGAGGGACAAAAAAAGCACTTCTGGCACACAGTTTTAGGGTAGCATGTTTATTTGAACTTGTGATTAGCAATGTAGTATTCTCCTACATGGCTCAAAGGAATTCATAAAATGAGCCCATCTCATCATTGACAAACTCCATGATATAACTCCATGTGGCAGAATGGGGGTGACACACTCTATTTATTAAATACAAGTAAAAAATGAACAAAACAGTATCATGATGACCTATATCAAATATAAGATCACAGTAAAAATAAATTATCAAAAGTGAAAAGAGCACTGGATATTCAAACATCATTGGCTGAAATAACAAAAACATTCAAATATACAGCACCTGTAATAAGCTACAGTGCTACCATGGCAGAAAAGCTAAATGGCTTTTTTATTCAAATGAGTTAAGTTTGTCGAATAATGAGAACTGTTCAGTCCAACTTTCCTTCATGTAAGTGAAACCCATCACTCCTCAATAATCTTTAAAAAAACATTTTTTAAACTTTACCCCTTTTTCTCCCCAATTTCGTGGTATCCAATTGGTAGTTACAGTCTTGTCTCATCGCTGCAACTCCCGTACGGACTCGGGAGAGGCGAAGGTCGAGATCCGTGCGTCCTCCAAAACACGACCCTGCTAACTCGGGAAGCCAGCCGCACCAATGTGTCGGAGGAAACACCGTACACCTGGCGGCCATGTCAGTGTGATGGGACAAGGACATCCCTGCCGGCCAAACCCTCCCCTAACCTGGGCGACGCTGGGCCAATTGTGCGCTGCCCCATGGTTCTCCCGGTCGCAGCCGGCTGCGACAGAGCCTGGACTTGAACCCAGAACTCCTCTATAATCTTTACAATGTGACATTTGGGCCTACAGACAAAATGGCATCAGAACCAAACCCCTTTGGGCCTGAGGTGTAGTGAAGTAAAACTTAGCCGTGTGAATATCTCATAACAACATCAAATAATCTCTGTACAAATTGTTCAACAAAACAAACTCATCCCTGTATAACTGTGTGGTCACTGGACAGTATTTGCTTGTCATGCTCTGAATAGAGATCAGTTTGTCAGTGGGGGTACAGTGGCCCCATACAGTAGTATTCAGGAGACAGCCATTTTGGCTCCGGATGGATCTTAGTGTGCAGGAAGGACAAGGTGAGCTCAGCAAAAAGGAGTAGTTTTATTAGATGAGTAAGGTACAGTGTTTTAGATGGTAACGGTCCATGGCTGACAATGAAAGCGGGGGGAGCTCATGCAGCTTGGACGGGTGGAGGGTTGCCAGATTGGAGAGTCTCCTCCGATGTCTCCGTCAGACAGCAGCCCATGGCTTGAATTCTTTAAGTAGGACATAGCACTGGAGAATTTTTTTTTGTGGTTAATTAGGGATACTTCAATCATCGTTATAATAATTATATGCTTTGTCAACTATCATATTAGCTAAACGTTATCATTAGCCTATTTCTTTTTGTTTTACAGCCCCCCCTTTCACATGACATAAGTTCAGACAGGAAACTCACATTCATTTAACCATTTATTAGAAAATAGATGACAACACGTGGTCTTGGCGTTAGGCTCTGCTCCCTCAGGGGAGCTTAGTGCCATTAGAATACAGGCAGTGAGCGAGATATACCAATCCCCCTGACGGGAACAAAAGCAGAACCAAACAGCTGGAGGCTGGGGTGGTAGTAAGTAGGCTAGCAGAAAACAGACAATAAATAGCAGGAGGGAACAATGGCTGCAGCAGCAGCCATATTAAGCAGCAAAGAGAAGCCAATCATATAGGTTAGCCCCACAGTGGAGGTGTCATAATACCCATAACACTTAGTGGTCAAACAGGGAAATTGTTCCAATTGTTTTTCCACCATTAATTTTTCCCATAGGTTATTTTCGAAACACTTAAAATAAGGGCTCTGTTTCGTGTAGGCTTACCCTGGCATAACATTTTGATAACTGTGTAAGACACAGAATTGTCAATTTTTTAAGAAATGTGGCCAATTTATTAATGACTAAATGTAGCTAACATTAGATCGTTAATCCAGAGATTCTTACCTTTGCCTCGATTCGGAAGTCTCGTCCAGATCATCATGGCATTTGTAGTTCTTTATGATAGCTACATTAGCAGATAATTAGCATTTCATTTTTGGAGGGTAAATTCAGGCAAATATATATGGATAAAAGTCACCTTGTCCTAGAGAGATTTACACAGTTATCAAAATGTCACGCCAGAGTAAGCATACATGAAATTTAAATGTTAATTTAAATGTTTCTAAAAAAAACAACGGGAAAAAATGAATAGTGGAAAAGCGATTGAAACAATTTCCGAGTTTGGCTGCTAGGTTTTATGGGTATTATGACTCATACTGTGGTACTCTATAGACCTCCATATTCAGGTAGGAAGTGTTGTTTGAATCCGATTGGTACGATTTCAGCTGATGCTATCAAACACACTATGTAAACACTCGAGTTCCCCATCTGAACTGGCTTCACTTAATTATTATACCAGTATAGCCCCTTTAGGTACCATGTATCAGGTTATGTTGTACTTTCCACTTTTGTTGACCCTTACTTGGACAATATACTGTAAATGCTTTTCAATGAGTTATTCCCTTACACTTAGAGTTATACCTATGCAATGTTAAGTATTTCTAAACCTAATAAAGCATTAGTTACCTTTTAATATGTAGTCAGTTAGCAGTGTAGGCACCTTCTCACTGTCCTCCTTCATGGCATAAAGAACTGTGGGGAGAAAAGCAAAGCAAGGTGGCTCTTAGCACTGAGTATAGCACTGCTGGGGATTGAGTTCTTTGAACATTGTAGGCATTGACTTACAAGTTGCCTAACAGATGGGACACAAACTAACCAAATAGAAAATGAGGTTTGTACCAGACTATCTGAACAAAACTAACTTTGAGGGTAAATTTGTGTGTTTCAGACAGCGTTTCCCAAACTCGGTCCTGGGGACCCTAACGAGTGCACGTTTTGGTTATTACTCTAGTACTACACAGCTGATTCAAATATTGAACTCTTCATCAAGCATTGATTATTTGAATCAGATGCGGAGTGCTTGGGCAAAAAACAAACTAGGAAAACGACCCATTAGCTTAGCATTACATTTTATTTCCCTGCCTACTTACTATTAGTGATCATCTGAAGGTCGTCCACAGTTGGAGGAGTTGCTTTCTTCTCGTATGGAATTACCGTGTTTAGATACTGAACAATGAAGACAAAGAGACAGTTAAGGAAGTAATGTAGCAGTGTTGAACCCACATGCTTCATTGTAGATTTAACACACTGATATACTTGGTGGCTAAGAGCTGTAAATGCTTAAGTGTCTGACCAGTTTGTCCATCCCTGTGCTGCCAAATGTCTGTCTGATGCCTGTCTGCAGGATGTTGGAGAGACCCTCCATACTGAAACGCTGGAACACAGACAATCACTAGCAGTGAGTAACAACAACCCTCTGTCATCACAACACGGATTTAGTAACACTTTCTATGAGACAGCTTTCTTGTGATGCATTCTAAATACATTATAACGTTTCTCTATGCATTCATACAGCTTATACGGAGTTATTATGAATATAGACTGCTCAAAAAAATAAAGGGAACACTAAAATAACACATCCTAGATCTGAATGAATGAAATATTTGTATTAAATACTTTTTTCTTTACATAGTTGAATGTAATGACAACAAAATCACACAAAAATGATCAATGGAAATCAAATTTATCAACCCATGGAGATCTGGATTTGGAGTCACACTCAAAATTAAAGTGGAAAACCACACTACAGGCTGATCCAACTTTGATGTAATGTCCTTAAAACAAGTCAAAATGAGGCTCAGTAGTGTGTGTGGGCTCCACGCGCCTGTATGACCTCCCTACAACACCTGGGCATGCTCCTGATGAGGTGGCGGATGGTCTCCTGAGGGATCTCCTCCCAGACCTGGACTAAAGCATCCGCCAACTCCTGGACAGTCTGTGGTGCAACGTGGCGTTGGTGGATGGAGCGAGACATGATGTCCCAGATGTGCTCAATTGGATTCAGGTCTGGGCCAGTCCATAGCATCAATGCCTTCCTCTTGCTGGAACTGCTGACACACTCCAGCCACATGAGGTCTAGCATTGTCTTGTATTAGGAGGAACCCAGGGCTAACCACACCAGCATATGGTCTCACAAGGGGTCTGAGGATCTCATCTCGGTATCTAATGGCAGTCAGGCTACCTCTGGCGAGCACATGGAGGGCTGTGCGGCCACCCAAAGAAATGCCACCCCACACCATGGCTGACCCACCGCCAAACCGGTCATGCTGGAGGATGTTGCAGGGAGCAGAACGTTCTACACTGCTCTGGCAGTGCTCGTCCTGCTCCTCTTTGCACAAAGGCGGAGGTAGCGGTCCTGCTGCTGGGTTGTTGCCCTCCCACGGCCTCCTCCACATCTCCTGATGTACTGGCCTGTCTCCTGGTAGCGTCTCCATGCTCTGCACACTACGCTGACAGACACAGCAAACCTTCTTGCCACAGCTCGCATTGATGTGCCATCCTGGATGAGCTGCACTACCTGAGCCACTTGTGTGGGTTGTAGACTCCGTCTCATGCTACCACTAGAGTGAAAGCACCGCCAGCATTCAAAAGTGACCAAAACATCAGCCAGGAAGCATAGGAACTGAGAAGTGGTCTATAGTCACCACCTGCAGAACCACTCCTTTATTGGGGGTGTCTTGCTAATTGCCTATAATTTCCACCTGTTGTCTATTCCATTTGCACAACAGCATGTGAAATTTATTGTCAATCAGTGTTGCTTCCTAAGTGGACAGTTTGATTTCACAGAAGTGTGATTGACTTGGAGTTACATTGTGTTGTTTAAGTGTTCCCTTAATTTTTTTGAGCAGTGTAGTAGATTAGTGTCACGCCCTGACCATAGAGCCATAGCCCTTGGTTCTCTATGGTGTAGTAGCTCAGGGTGTGACTAGGGGGTGATTTAGTATAATTATTTCTATGTTGGTGCTAATGTGTTTCCCAATTAGAGGCAGCTGTTTATCGTTGCCTCTGACTGTGTTTTGTGGGATAAAAACAAATTGATTGTTTGTGTTAGTGTGTTTGAGCACTACGTCCTCACGGTCTTTGTAAGTTTTGTTGTTTTGTTTTTGGTAGTTTCACTTAAATAAATATGTGGGACGATACTCACGCTGCGCCTTGGTCCGCTCATTTCCAAGATCGTGACAGGATACCCCACCCACAAAGGTCCAAGCAGCGTGAAAATGAGGTAAAGAAGTTTTGGACTTGGGAGGACACGAGACCCTTCCTTGGCGGGAGTCGCCAAGGAGCATGGAAGGACAGCGTCGACCATGGCCACAGAAACCCCAAGATTTTTTGGGGGGGAGGGCACATGGTGCTGGCGGTCGAGCAGCGGAGAGTGCCAGAGCCTGCTTGGGAGTCGGAGGAGGAATTTGATGAAAAATTCCAGAGAGAGGTGATAGCGATGAGAATGCTGCCATACAGGCGTGCTGAAGAGCGTGACACCAGTTCGGTGCCATCTGCACCGGTTTCACGCATCTGGCCTCCAGTGCGCCTTCCCAGTCCGGTACGTCCTGTGTCAGCTTCCCGCACTCACCCTGAAGTGCGTGTCACCAGTTCGGTGCCACCTGTGTCAGATCCACGCATCAGGCCTCTAGTGAGTCTCCCCAGTCCGGTACGTCCTCTGCCTGCTCCTCGCACTTGCCCTGAAGTGCGTGTCACCATTCCGGTGCCACCTGTACCAGCTCCACGCACTAGGCCTCCAGTACGCATTCACAGTCCAGAGCTTCCGGCGATGGTTCACTGTCCGGAGCTTCCGGCGACGGTCCACTGTCCGGTACCACCCGCGACGGTCCACGGTCCGGAACCTCCCGCGACGTTCCACGGTCTGGAACCTCCCGCGACGTTCCACGGTCTGGAACCTCCCGCGACATTCCACGGTCCGGAATCTCCCGCGACAGTCCACGGTCCGGAACCTCCCGCGACGGTCCACGTCCGGAGCTTCCAGGCAAGGTGTCCAGTCAAGCTCCAAGGCCGGAACCTTCCTCTGCGCCGGTGCCCATCAAAAACTGTAATATCCTAAGTTCACGGAATCGTGGCTGAATGACAACATGGATATGGCAAGATAGCATGGCAAGATAGAACAGCACACTCCGGTAAGATGAGGGGGGGGCGGTCTGTGCATATTTGTAAACAACAGCTGGTGCACGAAATCTAAGGAAGTCTCTAGAGTAAATTGTGATAAATTGCAGGCCACAGTTTTCAGCTATACTTTTCGTGTCTGTTTATTTACCACCACAGACAGATGCTGGCACTAAGACTGCACTCAGTCAGCTGTATAAGGAAATAAGCAAACTGGAAACCACTCACCCAGAGGCGGGGCTCCTAGTGGCCGGAGACTTTAATGCAGGGAAACTTAAATCAGTACTACCAAATTTCCATCAACATGTTAAATGCGCAACCAGAGGGAAAAAAATTCTAGATCACCTGTACTCCATACACAGAGACGCGTACAAAGCTCTCCCTCGCCCTCCATTTGGTAAATCCGACCACAACTCTATCCTCCTGATTCCTGCTTACAAGTGAAAATTAAAGCAGGAAGCACCAGTGACTCGGTCTATAAAAAAAAGTGGTCAGATGAAGCAGATGCTAAACTACAGGACTGTTTTGCTATCACAGACTGGAACATGTTCCGGGATTCTTGCGATGGCATTGAGGAGTACACCGCATCAGTCACTGGCTTTATCAATAAGTGCATCGGGGACGTCGTCCCCACAGTGTACATACCCCAACCAGAAACCATAGATTACAGGCAACATTTACACTGAGCTAAAGGGTATAGCTGCCGCTTTCAAGGTACAGGACTCTAACCCGGAAGCTTGCAAGAAATCCTGCTATGCCCTGCGACGAACCATCAAACAGGCAAAGCGTCAATACAGGGATAAGATTGAATCATACTACACCGGCTCCGACGCTCGTCAGATGTGGCAGGGCTTGCAAATTATTACATCCTACAAAGGGAAGCACAGCTGAGAGCTGCCCAGTGACACGAGCCTACCAGATGAGCTAAATCACTTCTATGCTCGCTTCGAGGCAAGAAACACTGAGGCATGCATGAGAGCATCAGCTGTTCCGGACGACTGTGGGATCACGCTCTCCGTAGCTGACATGAGTAAGACCTTTAAACATGCACAAAGCTGCAGGGCCAGACGGATTACCAGGACATGTGCTCCGGGCATGTGCTGACCAACTGGCAGGTGTCTTCACTGACATTTTCAACATGTCCCTGATTAAGTCTATAATACCAGCATGTTTCAAGCAGACCACCATAGTCCCTGTGCCCAAGAACACAAAGGCAACCTGCCTCAATGACTACAGACCCGTAGCCATGAAGTGCTTTGAAAGGTTGGTAATGGCTCACATCAACACCAAAAGGAACACTTATGTGAAAATACTATTCATTGACTACAGCTCAACGTTCAACACCATAGTACCCTCAAAGCTCATCACTAAGCTAAGGATCCTGGGACTAAACACCTCCCTCTGCAACTGGATCCTGGACTTTCTGATGGGCAGCCCCCATGTGGTGAGGGTAGGTAGCAACACATCTGCCACGCTGATCCTTAACACTGGGGTGTGGGGTGTGTTCTCAGTCCCCTGCTGTACTCCCTGTTCACCCACGACTGCATGGCCAGGCATGACTCCAACACCATCATTAAGTTTGCAGACGACAAAACAGTGGTAGGCCTGATCACCGACAACGATGATACAGCCTATAGGGAGGAAGTCAGAGGCCGGCCGGGTGGTGCCAGAATAACAACTTATCCCTCAATGTAACCAAGACTAGGGAGATTACTGTAGACTACAGGAAAAGGAGGACCGAGCACACCCCCATTCCCATCAATGGGAAGTGGAGCAGGTTGAGAGCTTCAAGTTCCTTGGTGTCCACATCAACAACAAACTAGAATGGTCCAAACACACCAAGAAAGTCGCGAAGAGGGCATGACAAAGCCTACTCCCCCTCAGGAGAAAAATTGGCATGGGTCCTGAGATCCTCAAAAGGTTCTACAGCTGCAACATCGAGAGCATCCTGACTGGTTGCATCACTGCCTGGTACGGCAATTGCTCGGCCTCTGACCACAAGGCACTACAGAGGGTAGTGCGTACGGCCCAGTACATCACTGGAGCTAAGCTGCCTGCCATCCAGGACCTCTACACCAGGCGGTGTCAGAGGAAGGCACTAAAAATGGTCAAAGGCCCCAGCCACCCCAGTCATAGACTGTTCTCTCTGCTACCGCATGGCAAGCGGTACCAGAGTGCCAAGTCTAGGACAAAAAGGCTTCTCATCAGTTTTTACCTCCAAGCCATGAAACTCCTGAACAGGTAATTAAATGATTACCCGGACTATTTGCATTATTCCCCCCCCCCAACCCCTCTTTGTTTATCAAATATGCATAGTCACTTTAACTATACATTCATGTACATACTACCTCAATTGTGCCGACCAACCAGTGCTCCCGCACATTGGCTAACCGGGCTATCTGCATTGTGCCCCCCCAACCCCTTTTTTTACACGCTACTGCTACTCTCTGTTCATCATATATGCATAGTCACTTTAACCATATCTACATGTACATACTACCTCAATCAGCCTGACTAACCGGTGTTTGTATGTAACCTCGCTACTTTTATAGTCTTTTTACTGTTGTTTTATTTATTTACCTACCTATTGTTCACATAATACCTTTTTTGCACTATTGGTTAGAGCCTGTAAGTAAGCATTTCACTAAGATCTACACCTGTTTATTCAGCGCACGTGACAAATAAACTTTCATTTGAACCCAACAGCATTTATGAAGGCTGTTAATTTAAAATAAATGCTCCACAGAGAAAAGAGTCGGCCCGAGAATTGAACCCTGTGGTACCCCCATAGAGACTACCAGAGGTCCGGACAACAGGCCTTCCGATTTGACACACTGAACTCTATCTGAGAAGTAGTTGGCAAACCAGGCGAGGCAATCATTTGAGAAACCAAGGCTCTTGAGTCTGCCGATAAGAATACGTTGATTGACAGAGTCGAAAGCCTTGGCCAGGTCGATGAAGACGGCTGCACAGTACTGTCTTTAATCAATGGCAGTTATGATATCGTTTAGTACCTTGAGCGTGGCTGAGGTGCACCTGTGACCAGCTCGGAAACTGGATTGCACAACCGAGAAGGTACGGTGGAATTCGAAATGGTCGGTGATCTGTTTGTTAACTTGGCTTTCGAAGACTTTAGAAAGGCAGGGCAGGATGGATATAGGTCTATAACAGTTTGGGTCTAGAGTGTCACCCCCTTTGAAGAGGGGGATGACCGCAGCAGCTTTGCAATCTTTAGGGATCTCGGGCGATACGAAAGAGAGATGGAACAGACTGGTAATAGGGGTTGCAACAATGGCGGCGGATAATTTTAGAAAGAGAGGGTCCAGATTGTCTAGCCCAGCTGATTTGTACAGGACCCGATTTTACAGCTCTTTCAGAATATCTGCTATCTGTATTTGGGTGAAGGAGAAGGCTGGGGAGGCTTGGCCAAGTAGCTGCAGGGGGTGCTGTTGGCTGGGTTTGGGGTAGCCAGGAGGAAAGCATGGCCAGCAGTAGAGAAATGCTTATTGAAATTCTCAATTATCGTGGATTTATTGGTGGTGACTGTGTTTCCTAGCCTCAGTGCAGTGGACAGCTGGGAGGAGGTGCTCTTGTTCCCCATGGACTTTACAGAGTCCCAAAACTTTTTGGAGTTAGAGCTACGAGATGCAAATTTCTGTTTGAAAAAGCTAGCCTTTGCTTTCCTGACTGACTGTGTATATTGGTTCCTGACTTCCCTGAGACGTTGCATATTGCGAGTACTATTCGATGCTAGTGCAGTCCGCCACAGGATGTTTTTGTGCTGGTCGGGGGCCTTCAGGTCTGAAGTGAACCAAGGACATTATTTGTTCTTAGTTCTACATTTTTTTGAAAGGGGCAAGCTTATCTAAGATGGTGAGGAAATTACTTTTAAAGAACAACCAGGCATCCTCTACTGACGAGGATCCTCTACGGAACTTAATGATGGTGTTGGAGACGTGTTTGACCATGCAGCCGTGGGTGAACAGGGAGTACAGGAGGCGACTAAGTACACACCCCTGAGGGGCCCCAGACACCCCTGAGGGGCCCCAGTGTTGAGGATCAGCATGGCAGACATGTTGCTACATACCCTTACCAACTGGGGGCGGCCCGTCAGGAAGTCCAGGATCCAGTTGCAGAGGGAGGTGTTTAGTCCTAGGATCCTAAGCTTAGTGATGAGCTTCATGGGCACTTTGGTGTTGAACGCTGAGCTGTAGTCAATGAATAGCATTTTCACATAGGTGTTCCTTTTGTCCAGGTGGGAAAGGGCAGTGTGCAGTGCGTCATCTGTGGATCTGTTGGGGCGGTATGTGAATTGGAATTGGAGTGGGTCTAGAGTATCTGGGAGCATGCTGTTGATGTGAGCCATGACCAGCCTTTCTAAGCACTTCATGGCTACAGTTGTGAGTGCTACAGTGCGGTAATCATTTAGGCAGGTTACCTTCGCTTCCTTGTGCACAGGGACTATGGTGGTCTGCTTGAAAGATGTAATTATTAGACTCAGTCAGGGAGGTTGAAAATGTCAGTGAAGACACTTGCCAGTTGGTCCGTGCACGCTTTGAGTACACGTCCTGGTAATCCATCTGGCACCGGGGCTTTGTTAATGTTTAAAGGTCTTGCTCACATCGGCTAACGAGAGCATTATCACACAGTCATCCAGAACAACTGGTGCTCTCGTGCATGCTTCAGTGTTGCTTGCCTCGAAGCGAGCATAAAAGGTATTTAGCTCGTCTGGTAGGCTCGTGTCACTCGGCAGCTTGCGTCTGGGTTTCCCTTTGTAGTCCGTAATAGTTTTCAAGCTCTGCCACATCTGACGAGCGTCAGAGCCAGTGTAGTAAGATTTAATCTTAATCCTGTATTGATGCTTTGCTTGTTTGATGGTTCGTCTAAGGGCACTAACCACTAACCCACACATTGGCTCTGTACCGATACCCCCTGTATCTAGTCTTGCTATTGTTATTTTATTGCTGCTCTTTAATTACTTGTTATTTTTATTTCTTATTCTTATTTGTATTTTTTTTTAACTGCATTGTTGGTTAGGGGCATGTGACTAAAATTTGATTTGATTTTGATACAAACACCATCATCATCATACAACATTGGTATGTGTCAATCCCTCAGTGCTAACCTTCGTAGGCATGGAGGCGGGCTTGGAGTCTGTGCAGGCGTTGATCATAGTAGGTGTTCCACCAATCACAGTCGTGGTTAACGCGTTACCCTGCAGACTGAGGCCCTTGTCGACCCGGCGCCTGCGCTTGCCCGTGTCCCGCTGTTCCTTCTGGCGGTTTTGCACCTCCATGAGGGCCGTGATGAACGTGTTCTTCACCTCCTTCTCAAACTCCAGCTCGTCACGACGCGCCAGCTGGGTGACCAGCTCCTCCGAGTACTCTCTGATGGCCGCCTCCACCCGGCACAGCAGCTCCACCAGAGCCGAGCTGGGCATCACACTCAAGCCTGGAGGGAGAGAGAGGCATGGAGGTCAGGTATAGAGCTACATTAGCCTGGAGCCCCGCTCTGCATGAGCTGAATAGCCAAATCCTATGGTCATTGTCACAAACAGACAGATCTGAACCCAGGCAAACTGACATAGGTCTGGAGGGAGAAGGGAGGAGACAATGGTTGTAATCAGGTATGGAGCTATGCTACATTAGCCTGTTGATTCCAAATGCTGTATAGCCAACTCTTACAGTCATTGTTACTAATAGATCTAGGACCAGGCTAACTGTACATAGAGGTGAACAGAGATTCAATATGCATAATGTTATATACTGTAGAAGGGATATCAAATTGCTTTCCTTGAGGGACAAAGCACAATGACATAAACTGCTTGGGAAAAAGGAAACCTGGGCCTGTATTCATAAAACATCTCAGAGTGCCAATTTAGGATCAGGTTCCCCCTGTCAATATAATCATATTCATTGTGATATAAAAGGCAATACTGATTCTAGATCAGCATACTTTGAGACACATACTTTGAGACACTTTATGAATATGAGTGAATTGATGTGTTTCACGGATGCCATGGGAAGCCAGGCTTCACAATCTTTTGGACCAATAATAAAAATGTATAATAATAATACAAATATTTATTTTGTATTTTGTGTTTCATAATTGTACTTCAATTCACAAGAGGCTGAATGTATCTTAAAGGAGAAAGCATCCAAGCGAGCGAAACAGCGCCCCTCTGTCTCTCTACATGTAGACCATCAAACTGATGCTGTCTGGTTCAAACGAGTATGACATTGTTGCCGCCCGTAGCATTGAATGCAAGGGAAGTCAGTGAGTATCTAGCCTCGCTTGACAAAAAAAAGTATAAAAAATGTACCAATCAGCATTGAGCTAAACTGAGCGAGCTCAACTGTGAATGGTCCTGGCGCACCAGAAAAAGTGTCAAGGGAAGCCAGCTTGGATTTGGCGTCACTCCTATCAAATCCCATTGAGAGCATACTTGAACTGTTGCACCTCGTTGTGTTGTTGTCCTTCAGTGGCAAGCTAGCCAGCTAGCTAAAATCGGCCTTTTCTTAAATTAGCCATGGATGGAAATAGAGATTTGGACTTGTGGTTTTACTTCATTCTCCGTACTGGCCAATGACTTTAACAGTGATTCTGATCCAACCATTAATTCATACATTGTTGTGCCCCTGACCTGGGAGGATGGAAGTTCAATATGTAGCTCGATGTAGAAGGCTAATGTTAACTAGCTAACGTTTCCCATGAATGGAAGTTAGGGTAGCGAGCTAGCATTTTAGCCAGGTAGCCTAGGACAATAAACAATAAAAGCGTGTATAGGTATGACAGACTGTGATTGACTGTTTCCTCAACATGAAAGAGAGGAGGATGACATTGGAATTTCTCTACGAGTCAAAATGTTTTTCTACATTCACGAACACACACGCACACACATAAATCAGAACCATGGACAGCCACATCACATTTAGCTTACGTGGATTGAACAAAACATTTTTGGGTATCTTTTAGTTGTCACTCTATTAGACTAAGTAGATGTGATTTGATGATGTTGAAGTTAAAATGGTGCTGGAATAGTGGAGGCAGCTGCTGTTTTCTTTGCGACTTGCAGTAACTCTCTGAGGTTCTAAATCAATACTTGTTTAGTGGTCTGAAACAAATGTCGGAAACATTAACTTGCTTGTAGGTCATGTAACTGTCTGTTACTGTACATGCAATATTCTTTGTGGCCTTTTGTTTTATTTTTAATTTAACCTTTATTTAAGTAGGCAAGTCAGTTAAGAACAAATTCTTATTTACAATGACGGCCTACACCGGCCAAACCCAGACGACGCTGGGCCTATGGTGCGCCGCCCTATGGGACTCCCAATCATGGCCGGTTGTGATACAGCCTGGATTGGAACCAGGATTGGAACCACTTCACTAGACAGAGATTGATATCTGGTTTTGTGATAAAATAAAGGTGTGGTTGTATTTATTCTGGCCACTGTGTCTTCTTATTTCTCGGCCATAAGGCCTATATATCACAGTCGCAAGGCATATGAATTAACAGGTTATAGAGCAAACAATGCAATTATCACAACACATAGATTGTAATGTCTTTATTGGGGGGGTGGGCTTGGCTTCCCCAGTGATGTTACCCACGCACTGCTACTGCATACAGTATATGAATTGACTACATAAATGGGAGGAAAATGGGATGATATCACCCGTATGTCACCTATGACGTTTTTCATTAGTCTTGACATTAAATTCTGAGAAGAGGAACTGGCCTTTGACTGTTTCTGTGACTGTGGGTGATACTGTCCAATATTACTACTATTTTTGGAAGTAAACACACACAAACACACACCAAGCAGGACAAATAAAAATGTGTCTCATGCAGGAGAGCCACATGGTCACACAATGTCTTTCCACAGGGAACCATATTGAGTGTGTGACATGGCCCTCTGAAATGATCGACTCATACGAAAAATGCCTGCTGCAGGTTTGTCCAGTTATTCATCCTATATTCACCATAGAGGCTGAAGACTGATGAAAGTTCCAGATGTTTACTCAGGTAAACTGATAAGACAACCACATTGTCTGAACTAGGAACCCTCACCCAATCAAAGTCCTATAAGCAGGGCTTTAGCCTACTGAGCTAAACCCTAGCCATTAACTCAAACAACTTTACATATTTTTGTCTCAGACAAGGTTACTCAGTGATTCAGTCACAGCTCATAGAGCACATCTTTAACCACTACAAGATCGGTCAAAGGTCACTTTCTTTTTACACACTGTTGTATAAACAGGAAATAGATTTTGGAAAAAGTGTCTGTCCACAACTCCAATGAAAATCTCAATTGGACCTTGAATTACTAAAATGTTCATTTAACTCCTTGGTAAATGTGACTTGGTGTTTAACCCTTCAGTCAACCTTAGTTTTTGTACACTTACCTTCATAAGAAGGCATGTTGTTATTGGCGGCCTGGGACAGCTGTCTGATCTCTTCCAGAAGGGATGGGTTGGTCTTGGGTGAGGAGTGTCCACTCTCTTCCTCGTCATCCTCCTCTGTCTCACCAGGGTCCGGAGAGTTCTCCATCATCTCAACTATCTCCTCAATTACCTTGGAGAGAGAGAGATGGAGGTAAGGTAGGTGAATGTACAGTAGCCTATGCTATAATGCAGAAGGGAGCTACTTGAAATAAATAGTCTTGCTATACATTTAGCCTTGGCCTAAATTGACTTGGCCTTTCTAACCACTATTATTATAGTATATGGGGGAGTTAATGTATTCTACTTGTGAATGTTTTAAATTAGTCTAAATTAGATTAAAGTAACTGTCCAGAGAGAATCTCACATTTAAAAGTTAATATTCTGTTAACTCATACCAAAATAATGTTGTTGACTCATCTTTTATTCGTATTTGTGGCCAAAGCATAAATTGGAGAAAAACCCACCTCTAACTTATATCTCAAACAGACCATTTAAAAAATGTTTGCTACTTCCTCATAGAGGATGATTGTCAATAAGCGGTCTACTAGCATTAATATTTTGAATGACCGGTATACTCCTACACCATTCTGTTGTTGGGTACGCCCACACCATTCCAGCACAGAAAAGCTGCTTTTTAACATACTTATTACCATTTTCTTTTAAGGAAAACTTTTTAACTTGTGTTGTAAATAATTATAGGTCATATTTCATAGAAATCTGGAAACACTGGACAGTTACTTTAACTAAACCCAGTAATATTCAGTACTTAACTGGAAGTCCTACCAAGTCCTTTGGATAACAGGAAGTATATGTGTCTGTAGTCACCTGATCAGCAGTGAGGAGAGGCTCCTCGCTCAGGCAGTTGGCATTGTCGTTCTTCTCGTTCATCTCCTCCTCCTCTTTTTCATGAATCTGTAGAATACAAGAGAGAACGAATGAAACCATGGAAACCCATTCAGCCACATTAGTGCTAAAGTAGCTTAACTTGTTAGTATTGGAAACAGAAACCATGGAAACAAGGTTTATAAATAAGAGTACAGAAAAGCCATTCACCTATATTGGATTTATCTTTAGATTATTAGCATTGGCATTTAGGGATCTAGTGAACATGGCCCAAATATGACCCCATTATCCCCCTCTCTGCTCTCTGCTCTTCATCCTAAAATACAATTTACTACCCTCGAGTTTAGAAGCCAATTTGAAAGTGTTTGGGTTGTGCATAGTCAGACTCAAATTGCCCCAAATATATCTATTGTCCATTGACTGTCTGTTTTCTACTTGATTGCTTTTGATGCGCATTGTTTTTATGCCATTTCCCTCAATCAGTAATAAACTAAACCGGGGGCATGGAAGGGTAAATGCTGATGGAATGCTTTCCACTGTTTGGAGAGTCGCTTATACAGTAGCTTCCTGCTGGGGACTGTCTGTCTGCGAATTGGCCCTGGCCCAGTGCCTGCAGTTGCATGTGAGAGCAGGCTATAGGAGGAGAGGGAGAGAAGGTGTAGGAGGAGGGGGGTTGACTGACAGATACTAAGTAGCATGCAATCAAGGCAGCTCAGCCTTGATTTTTGGTGTCAGGTCAGATGACGTTAGCACCACAAGCACGACACACTCAAGCTTGCACGTTTGCTAAAACGTTGATCTCTTACAGCATGTTCTCCCACATTGCCTCACTAAAGAACACACTGCAGTCAGTCAAACATATCCATTCAAATAAAAGTCTAAAGATCTAATGAAAAAATGTACTTCCAAGATGTTGTCTCAGAATGTTGTCTTTCCAGTTGAGAAGAAAGGGGGTTGGAAAATGGAGAAACATGATTCTTCCGATGACCTTAAAGTATTTTGGAGTATATTGGAGGGCGTTACCTCCTGATCGGAAAGGTTGCCGTTGAATCCCTCTGAGTTGGGGTTGTCCCAGCTGGAGACAGAGGAAGGGACGTAGTTATCCATCAGCGCATCCCACACACTGAAACATGGACATAAACAAACACACATTCAGTCACCAACACTGCAACACAACAAAAATACACTGTAAAAATGCACACAAAAAAAAGGAGATGCAAACACACTTAGCCACCAACATTGCAACAGGACATCTCATATAATCCGGCACAAGACAAACACTCAGTCACCAATGCTGAAACAGTCAGGACATCCCACACACAACCCAGCACAAAACACTATCAGTCCTCAAGGCTGTAACTATCAGGAAACAGGCTATTTTTGGGGGGGCATAGAATGGTAATTCAATAATAATCCCAAATCCCAAATTCAGTGGTGGTTTGTGATTAAAACAAATTGAGGAGGAGGATGGATTACATCGAAGAGGACCATCCTTCTCTTCCTCCCTAGATGAGCCTCCTCTACCCAAATCACATTTGATAGAAATGGTCAATTGTATATCTGCAGCCATTTTCTTCTATCAGTGTTCCGTTGAACATTTGCAGACAGTTAATGCAGAGGAAGAGATGTTCACATCACATTATTGTGCTTCATTCTCTTTTTTTGCTCTTTTATTTCACTCTGTTTTGGGTGGTCTCTCAAAAATGATGTCCCTGAACTTGTCAACATAATTAATCAAAATCGAAATGCACATCAAAATCCTCCCCATTGCAGTCCAGGCTGCAATGCACACAGTCAACTAACAATAAAATCTAAACTCACAGTTTACACATTTTTTACAGGTGTCCAATTTGAATAAGTATAGATAAAAACAGCCCCTTACAGCATTGTGCAAGTCCTCTTCGAACTATAAGATCCTCGGTCCAATCAAGGCTTTAGCCTTGTGAAAATGACCAGAGTAGAACTCTCCCTTTCCGTGTTTTTCACCCAGCTTGGCATGGCATCCACACCATACCATCCTCTTAGTGGCACTGCCCAGCTATTCACCATGCAGGAAACAAGCAGCCATTCGTCAGGACTCATGACCTTAGAGGTCATGCCTGTTGTGTTGTCCCACACACACACAAACACCCACACACCAGCCATCTCTCCATCTGCCAAACAGGAACTAGCTGGTACAGCACTGTCCCATATGTTTGCAAACGTTTAGCTAATCTGGCCTTTAGATTGAACCGGTCATTCCATCAACTGTGTTGCATAACATAAATAATCTATAAACTATCACATTTGGCTAGATAAAATAATGCTTGGATAAATGTGTGTATATATTCATTGCATCACTACAAGGATAAGGATAGGGGAACCAATTTCAAAACATTCAAATCAGAAACATCATATGATGCAGTTTCTAACTCTGCAGTGTAATGTAGAATACAGTAGATCATCAAATGCAAAACAAGGTCATTAATGCACCCCTACATGCTAACAACAGCATCCCCAACATACAAATTTGTATATCATTGTATATCATCAATACTTTGTCCTTCGGTCCTATGTACTCTGAATATGGTTCAATAGGCATACCCAAGGGCACCTACAACCAAGCTATTTTTAGCAAGAGGGTTTATTTCCACCCAATGCGAGAATGTCTGTGTTTCTGCTTCAGAGGCTGTTGGCGAATGGGAGTGCTAGCTGCCTGCTGGTAGAGGCAGCGACAGACCAAAAGAGCGTTCAAAAATACATTTAATAATTCAAGGCCTATACCGGCTGTGGACTGCTGGAGTGGGCAGGGTCACACGGGTGGTTTGTGTTTTTCTGTTTTTCTGCTGGTGGGTGATTTGGTCGCTGTGAGGTGGGCTGAGTATCAGGATCTGAGTGCTGGGTCATGAGCTATCCAGTGGTATTTTTATAACAGTAGTGGTATATCAGCCAATGCTGTGTTTAGCTGATAGAATACCACAAGTCATCACAGCTATCTAAACTGTAATGAATGAATAGGTGTAGTGTTCATAGCTGCTCCTTTCACACCATACCCAGACTTTACATGCTCTGTTTGCAGTAAATAGTGTGCCTTATGAATAGGATTGTACAGTCACTCACAAAAGTAAGAGGAAGACATCATCAGACATGATGGACTCCCTAAACAAGTAAGCATTGACCATTGCTTTGTTCAAAAGATTGCTGCAAAGAATGTGCCATATTATCAAAAAGATTACTGGGGTGCATTGTACAACTCAAAAGGTAAGCAGATGAAGTGAAAAATCACTTCCCCCGTGATACACCATTTGTATCTTAAACTCTTATCACAAAAGCACAGACCCTTTATGCTGAGGTCAGACTTAAGCTTAAAAACCACAAAGGTGGTGGCCGACACTTACTCTTCATCCTGCAGCCGCTCCTCGTCCTCCTCGGTGTGAGACTGGTTGCGCACGGGGGCCAGGCCCTCCGTCTTGGTGTTGTAGTTATGGAAACAGACATTCAGCTTCTCGTCAAACTCGTTGACCAGGTCCTCCATGGACTTGAAACTCATCATCTCAGAGAAGTTCTCCAGTTCAGAGAAGTCCTCACGGGTGATGGGGGTCAGGGAGACGGTGCTGTAAGGGGGTCGGCTGAGGGGCATGTCCTCTACCCGGCAGGGCCTGAGGTCCTCGAATTCCTCATCCAGGCACACGAGCGGGGCCTCCATGGTGGGTGTCCCCATTCGCAAGTCAATGACAGAGAAAGAAGCCCTAGCATAGGGAAGGAAGAGACCAAAATGTGAAAACAACATGGACTTTACAGGGGATTGCTTTTTTCAATTTGAGTCATTAGATCATACTCCAGAAACACTGTCAATACCACTGACCCAGAAAAGACAAAGCATTTCTGGGTCCCAGCACCGGCACCAGTACTTCAGGTCTCAGGAAGACAGTAGTGATAATTCGTCCATCTGCTACATGAGCAGTAGCACATCTGATTCAACAAACAAAGGCTTGGTGGTTAGTTGAATCAGGTGTGTTAGTGCTGGGCTGGAGTAAAAATACCTGATTACATGATAAATTCACACATCAGTTATCTAGAGTAATTTCAATTGGATATTTACCAATAAAATACACATAGAAATGTTGTAGCACGTCTGGAATGTCAAAGTCCCTCCCAGACAAAGAGGAAGGGACTCAGCTGGACCAGGAAAGACCCAGTCCCCGAGGGAACCAAAATGGTTAATTAAGCAATACTGGTGGGATTTCATTGATGAGGAAAGGGATTCAGGGACTGACAGTCATTATAAAGACACTACAGTGTCCACCAGTTATGTTGTCTTAAGAGCGATACTCAACAAAAGAAAGGGCATAGCTAGCCCTAAATTTAGACAATGTGCTAATTGTAGATTTTATCGCTGTGGTAAATTCTGTTTCACAGCAAGATTGTACTAAGCACCATGAAATTTGGGAAACATTGTTCAAGATGGACACTAACCAACTTAAGTGCAAATCCTAAACACTTAAATCTACAGTATATGAGGTCATATAGCTATAATTATCAGACATCCTCAATGATAAATTACTCTGTATGTAATTCTTGTTATTACTATCCTGGTAAGTATGGAGTGATCTGTACAAAATTAACAACAACAGTTGATTCTTGTGGAAGACTGTTTGATGAAAGTTGTGTGTCAGTCCAAGTTCTGATGCAGTGCAATTACAGGAGTGAGAGCTAAATGTACTAACGTTTTTCCTGGATCTTTGCATATAGCCAGGGAGTGTCGTGGAAAGGAATCCATTTAAAACAAGATTGTGTAAGCCTCTTCCTTTCTCTCATCACATTATTTAGCAAAGTGCCACTTCATCAAAAGACAGACATTAATCTTTAGCCCATCCTCTCTCTCTTTGTCTCTCTGTCTCCCATCATACCCACCCTTATTTTCTGCAGAGAAGCCTCTGAGTACAGTGGGGCAAAAAAGTATTTAGTCAGCCACCAATTGTGCAAGTTCTCCAACTTAAAAAGATGAGAGAGGCCTGTAATTTTCATCATAGGTACACTTCAACTATGACAGACAAAATGAGGAAAAAAAATACAGAAAATCACATTGTAGGATTTTTAATGAATTTATTTGCAAATTATGTTGGAAAATAAGTATTTGGTCACCTTCAAACAAGCAAGATTTCTGGTTCTCACAGACCTGTAACTTCTTCTTTAAGAGGCTCCTCTGTCCTCGTTACCTGTATTAATGGCACCTGTTTGAACTTATCAGTATAAAAGACACCTGTCCACAACCTCAAACAGTCACACTCCAAACTCCACTATGGCCAAGACCAAAGAGCGGTCAAAGGACACCAGAAACAAAATTGTAGACCTGCACCAGGCTGGGAAGACTGAATCTGCAATAGGTAAGCAGCTTGGTTTGAAGAAATCAACTGTGGGAGCAATTATTAGGAAATGGAAGACATACAAGACCACTGATAATCTCCCTCGATCTGGGGCTCCACGCAAGATCTCACCCTGTGGGGTCAAAATGATCACAAGAACGGTGAGCAAAAATCCCAGAACCACACGGGGGGACCTAGTGAATAACCTGCAGAGAGTTGGGACCAAAGTAACAAAGCCTACCATCAGTAACACACTACGCCGCCAGGGACTCAAATCCTGCAGTGACAGACATGTCCTCCAGCTTAAGCCAGTACATGTCCAGGCCCGTCTGAAGTTTTCTAGAGAGCATTTGGATGATCCAGAAGAAGATTGGGAGAATGTCATATGGTCATGATGATGAAACCAAAATATAACTTTTTGGTAAAAACTCAACTCGTCGTGTTTGGAG
This sequence comes from Oncorhynchus mykiss, assembly GCF_057628025.1. Classification (NCBI taxonomy): domain Eukaryota; kingdom Metazoa; phylum Chordata; class Actinopteri; order Salmoniformes; family Salmonidae; genus Oncorhynchus; species Oncorhynchus mykiss. Next base: position 23,483,970 of record NC_143031.1, read on the forward strand.
GACAAAGAATGCTGAGTTGCATCCAAAGAACACCATACCTAGTGTGAAGCATGGTGGTTGAAACATCATGCTTTGGGGCTGTTTTTCAGCAAAGGGACCAGGATGACTGATCCGTGTAAAGGAAAGAATGAATGTGGCCATGTATCGTGAGATTTTGAGTGAAAACCTACTTCCATCAGCAAGGGCATTGAAGATGAAACGTGGCTGGGTCTTTCAGCATGACAATGATCCCAAACACACCGCTCCGGGCAACGAAGGAGTGGCTTCGTAAGAAGCATTTCAAGGTCCTGGAGTAGCCTAGCCACTCTCCAGATCTCAACCCCATAGAAAATCTTTGGGGGGAGTTGAAAGTCCGTGTTGCCCAGCAACAGCCCCAAAACATCACTGATCTAGAGGAGCTCTGCATGGAGGAATGGGCCAAAATACCAGCAACAGTGTGTGAAAACCTTGTGAAGACTTACAGAAAACGTTTGACCTCTGTCATTGCCAACAAAGGGTATATAACAAAGTATTGAGATTAACTTTTGTTATTGACCAAATACTTATTTTCCACCATAATTTGCAAATAAATTCATTAAAAATCCTACAATGTGATTTTCTGGATTTTTTTTCCTCATTTTGTCTGTCATAGTTGAAGTGTACCTATGATGAAAATTACAGGCCTCTCATCTTTTTAAGTGGGAGAACTTGCACAATTGGTGGCTGACTAAATACTTTTTTAACCTACCACTGTTTTGCTCCTTGCCTAGGGCCAAAACACCCACAAACCACCAAGACCAAAAAAAAACAATCGCAGAATCTCATCAGATGTCCTTTAATACAATGTAACCAAATAGTTGTCCCCATTTTACACTGGCAAAAACAAACGCTAGCACACTGACTGGAGAATAAATCAATATTTGTTGTTTTGCCAAATCCATTGCCATAATTTCATTCCATAAGATCTTATAAAATAACAAATATATAATCATTTTTTGACATATTTGGGACAATTCAATCGATATAGCGAAGGGTAGATCATATTTATCTCAGAACAATACAAACACGTCTCCTGCTATTCATATTCTTATGGCTGTGTGGCTGCCTGCCGTAGCCTCTCTCTGTGGTAAACATGAATATGAATATGTTTACATCTATTACTTTCATTGGCTACATGAGAACATGCTTGTCAGTTCCCATAGCCATTATGGAAGAAAATTGATTTGGGGTAGGAAGAGAAGAGAGAGGATGAGGGGACGAAGAGATGGAAGACAAGACCATGGTTACATAAGAGGGAGGGAGATGATGGAAAACAATGATGGAGGGAGAGGTGGAGGTAGAGAAGGATAGATAGAATGATAGATTACCTGCAGTAACTGTGCCTCCTGTAATATGGCTTAGAAACAGAGAGATGGCCCCTCCTTGTCCTAGGCAAGGCAGATCTGCACTACGGCACGTTCCTCTGCAAATCCCAACACTGACCAACCAACAGCAATTACAGTCATTCCAGAGACTGGAGAGAAAAAGAGGACAAGAAAGACAGAACCATGACAATGTCCGGTGCTGTTCTGTCCGTCCGTTCTACTCCACTAACACACAGCCCCCTCGCTTATCTCTTTCTGCTGCTAGCAGCGTGTTGTTTTCGAATTAGTAAGCAGCCTCAGAGAGAGAAAGAGAGAGCGCCTGTGCATTGCTCGCTCGCTACATCACCTGCCTGCCTAACGGAATCATCATCCCCCTCTCCCCTCCTCCTTCTCTCCCTTTGTCCATAACTCCCTCCTCCCCCTCCCTTCCTCCCTCCTTCCAAGGCTCAAAGCCATCAATATTAATGAGGAAAAGGACAGGGGGAAGGTGAGGAGGTGAAGGGAGAAGCAGCTGCACCATGTGTGTACTGTAGAGACCAGGCTAACTGTGTCCGCAATGGCTACATTATTAGGTTGTCCTAGAACCTGCTACTTATCATTCTATGTGTAGAATGGCAGGAAAACTAGCTGCATTGACCAGAGCCTGTGAATACGTTAGCTTGGTTGATTAGCATTTTGACAGGGTCAGAATGATGCTGGAACGGAACAGAGCAGAAAGGAGGGACACTGAGATTGGTGGTGGTGGTTAGCTTGCTTGCTAGCCTGTGAAGGAAGAAGGTTATTTTTAACCTTATTGATGTCACTTGTTAAATACACCTTTTAATCAGTGTAGATGAAGGGGAGGAGACAGGTTAAAGAAGGCTTTTTAAGCCTTGAGACAATTGAGACATGGACTGTATGTGTGCCATTCAGAGGGTGAATGGGCAAGACAAAAGATGTGTGTCTTTGAACAGGGTATTTCATTTTTATTTAACTAGGCAAGTCAGTTAAGAACAAATTCTTATTTTCAATGACGGCCTAGGAACAGTGGGTTAACTGCCTTGTTCAGGGGAAGAACGACAGATTTTTACCTTGTCAGCTCGGGGATTCGATCTTGCAACCTTTCGGTTACTAGTCCAACGCTCTAACCACTAGGCTACCTGCCGCCCCAATGGTTAAGTTGCTATGGTGGTAGGTGCCAGGCGCACCGGTTTGTGTCAAGAACTGCAACGTTGCTGAGTTTTTCACCCTCAACTGTTTCCTGTGTGTATCAAGAATGGTCTACCACCCAAAGGATATCCAGCCAAATTGACACAACTGTGGGAAGCAATTGAATCAACATGGGCCAGCATCCCTGTGTTACGCTTTTGATACCTTGTAGAGTCCATGCCCCGGGGGGAGTGCAACTCAATATTAGGACGGTGTTCTTAATATTTTGTACACTTAGTGTATATCTGTATTTATCATAGGTCCGTGATAGAAATATTGAGAGAGACAGAGAGCGACAGAGAGAGACAGAGGGAGATAGAGACTGAAAGGCAGTGACAGATTGAGAGAATGCCAAACAGGCAGCAATACACCTCTATTCCACCATGTCAGAAGACGGTTGTAGAGAGATTGCTGCCAACTTGGTTTTTGTCACCCTGTGAGCTACAGATGGCTTTACACACACCCACGCAACGTAAACCCACTCAGCTCCTCGTCAGTCCCTGGCCTGTTCCCTGTCCCTAATCCCTGACTGGGTTTAATCTGATTCTGTAGTGGAGGTGAAATCCCCTTTGGAAGGCTCATAGCCGACATAGGAATAGAAACACGTGCTCATGTAACAGCTTCACGCACTATTATAACACCATGGCAGCACAGATACTGATACAGACACAAGTCTGTAATTTCAACGTGTTTCAAGCTGATCACCATTGTCTCTGTTCCCATGAGCTCCATGGTAACCTGCCTAAATGACTATCGTCCCACAGCACTCACATATGTGATCATGAAATGCTTTGAAAGGCTGGTCATGACACACATCAACACCATTATCCCAGAGACCCTGGACCCACTCCAATTTGCATACCGCCCCAACAATTCACAGATGAGACAATCTCAATTGCACTTCACACTGCTCTCTCCCACCTGGACAAGAGGAATGCCTATGTGAGAATGATGTTCATTGACTACAGCTAAGCATTCAACACCATAGTCCTGTTCCAAGCTCATCACCAAGCTTGGAACCCCATCTCCCTCTGCAACTGGATGCTGGACTTCCTGACTGGCCGCCCCCAGGTGGTCAGGGCAGGCAACAACACCTCCACCACGCTGACCCTGAACATGGGGGCCCCCTCAGGGGTGTGTACTTAGTCCTCTCCTGTACTCCCTGTTTACCCACGACTGCATGGCCACGGACAACCCCAACACCATCATCAAGTTTGCTGACGGCATGAAAGTGATAGGCCTGATCACTGACGGTGATGACACGGCATACAGAGAGGAGGTCAGAGACCTCCCAGCTAGCACATTTGATTCCTTGGAAGTTGTGGGGAACGTACGTTTTTGGTTTCCCATTGGTGCTGGGAACAAAGCCAAAGTATCCTGACCGGTAAATCCAAATGTTTTTTAAATGTTTTGAGAAAGGAAGTTAAATTTTGGCCTGTTCTAGAGGTCTCAAGAAAGTTCTGGGAACGTTGTACTATGGTTCCCTGAACGTTTTCCAGGGAGGTTTTATAAAAACAAACCTAGAGTCGATGTCTGTGGCCCCACAAAAAAAATCCCATCAAAAATCCCCATCAAAATCTGTCAGTTTAAGCTAGAGATATGTTTTTTTGCATGGGCAACCAACTGCATCCGCCGATGTCGCCCTTCCGCATCTGCGGTGAAAAGTGGCAGAGCTAGAGCGGTGTTTGTCAGACCATGAGACATCCTGAAAACCGGTCTTCTCACAAAACGTCTATTGCATCCGAACACTTTATATACTATTATGACCACTCTATGGAAAGATAAGACTCTGAAGTCGTTAGATCCAATCTGCCAACTTCTGTATGCAGCATCTGAACCGTTTGGGCTACACACTAATACCCGTCTGTGTAAAGATGAGTTTCTCACGAACACGTACATGTTGGTTGTTTTGCACTAGGATGAACACAAGTCCAACAAGACTAGTCTGAAGGTAACCGGGTACCATTTTTAAAAAATGAATGGAAGTATATATATGGAGATAGTTTAGTGCCTAAAATAAGGGGTTAAATACATCAAATATATATATAGTTTCCTGATCTTTCTTATATCTCTCAGATATAGGACAGGCACTACAGAACAAACTTCCTTTAGATTTTGGGGGGGACTATCTATTTATCCATGTATGAAGCTGTTATTCAATGCATTTCTATGGGCTAATAGCAATAAGGCCAAATTCAATGTTTCATCAAATAATTTTGTATATATTTTTTGATACCATAAGGGGTCCTAAACTCAAAATAGAATATCTAAATGATTACTGGTATGGCCATCTTAAAATAATTCCATGTTAGTAGTTTTCTTGTGTTTAAAAAAAAAAAGTTATCTTAATGTTCTGAGAACATGACATTAAATAGAACCATGAGGAAACCTGTAGGAAACGTTATGCTGAAGTACTGAAATTTCCACAGAACAACGTTGTTTCATAATGTTCTCTGAACTATTTGAGAACATTCCCTATTTCAAATCAGTTGGAGAACGTTCCTAGAACATTACCAAAAATGTATTAAGTGTAACCATGTTTGACCTGTTCGGAAACATTCTGTCTAAGTAATGAAATACCAAGAAAATGTGTTTTTTTGTCAAATTCTTTAAATGTGCTGAGAATGTTTGAAACCCATGCAACTATCCTGCACCATTCCCAGAACGTTGTGGGAAGGTTGTATGCAAAATAACCATAGGACAACCACTCTCTCACCAAGCATTAGGAAACATATACAGCAGTTCTCAAATGCAGTGCAATTGACTTTTTCCATATGTTCCTGTGTTAAAGCCTGAATTCAAAATAAATTAAATATTTTTTTCTCACACATCTCACACACAATACCCCATAATGACAAAAATAAAATGTTTTTAATACATTTATTGAAAATGAAATTCAGAAATATCTAATTTACACCCCTGAGTCAAACCTTTGTAATCAAATAACATTTTATTGGTCACATACACACGGTTAGCAGATATCACCGGATTCCTGCCGTAAGCTCTGGACCTTTGCATTGGATCATCGCAGCTAGCTAGCTGCTACCGAGTGGCTATAGTGGCTAACACCCTTGTCCCGAAGCTAGCACCAGTTAGCCTCGAGCCAGGCGCATCTCCCGGCTGGCAAACTAAATTACTCCAGCTATAATATCTCTTTTGCCAATAGGCCTGGACACTTTGTTGACACGGAGCCCCGACGAACCATCACGACTGGTCTGCCGATGTAATTCCGTCCGATGTGCCCTCAACCGGCCTTTGTCGGACGTAGGTAAAGATGACACCATTCTATATACTTCTGGCCCTTTGGACACTGTTAACAAACCTCCAAACGAGCTTCAATGCCATACAACACTCCTTCCGTGGCCTCCAACTGCTCTTAAACGCTAGTAAAACTAAATGCATGCTCTTCAACCGATCGCTGCCCGCACCTGCCCGCCCGACTAGCATCACTACTCTGGACGGTTCTTAGAATATGTGGACAACTGCAAATATCTAGGTTTCTGGCTAGACTGTAAACTCTCTTTCCAGACTGATATTAAGCATCTCCAATCCAAAATTAAATCTCGAATCGGCTTCCTATTTCGCAACAAAGCCTCCTTGACTCACGCTGCCAAACATACCCTCGTAAAACTGACTATCCTACCGATCCTCGACTTTGGCGATGTCATTTACAATATAGCCTCCAACACTCTACTCAGCAAACTGGATGCAGTCTATCACAGTGCCTTCCATTTTGTCACCAAAGCCCCATATACCACCCACCACTGCGACCTGTATGCTCTCGTCGGCTGGCCCTCGTTACATATTTGTCACCAGACCCACTGGCTCCAGGTCATCTATAAGTCTTTGCTAGGTAAAGCTCTGTCTTATCTCAGCTCACTGGTCACCATAACAACACCCACCCCGGTGTGGGTGTTGAACCAGACTTGTAGAGGTCTACAATTATTTGTCTGAGGTCTTGGCTGATTTATTTAGATTTTACCATGATGTCAAGCAAAGAGGCACTGAGTTTGAAGGTAGACCTTGAAATACATCCACAGGTACACCTGCAATTGACTCAAATGATGTCAATTAGTAGTAGCAGTAGCTTCTAAAGCCATGACCCAATTTTCTGAAATTTTCCAAGCTGTTTAAAGGCACAGTCAACTTAGTGTTTGTAAACTTCTGACCCACTGGATTTGTGATACAGTGAATTATAATTGAAAATATCTGTCTGTAAACAATTGTTGGAAAAATGACTTGTGTCATGCACAACGTAGATGTCCTAACTGACTTGCCAAAACTATAGTTTGTTAACAAGAAATTTGTGGATTGGTTGAAAAACAAGTTTTAATATCTCCAACCTAAGTGTATGTAAACTTCCGACTTCAACTGTCTTTCTAGAGGGCTCTATTTTCGACTGGTGTTAAGCTGGCGCTAGTGTGAAACACAGGTTAGTTTGCAATTTCATTATACAAAAACTGCCGCACTGGTGTTTTTACCTGTCTTATATCAGCTAATTTCAGGCAGTGCTGATGGGGATTTACAGTAAGATGGTTTTAGTGGTAATGCAGTTGGTTACGGAAACGCCCCTATCCAACCGTGACGCACACTGTCCATATGCACATGAAACAAGAGTAGCCCAATGTGCTTTTGGGGCCTGAATACTTCATATTTAGAAACATAAAAAACGTGTGTTTTTTCCCATTTTATTTGATTAAAGACCAAGCATAGCCTCCCCTCCTCTCAATTATGGCTTTTTTTTGTCTGCCCAATGCTACCGCAAAAGTAGTCAGGACGATGAAGGGTTTTGCAAAGCTTTATTCAAATATTACATTTGTAGGCAGGTCCACATTATTTATTTTAGCCATGCAGGTCCTGTTTTGGATTTGCGTAAAACTCCCTCCATGCTCATCATGAAACGAGAGATGCGTACCTCTGTGAATACCGGTGAACCTCGTATTTAAAAGTTATCTGTAACCTGTAAAAATGGCTTATTTTCTGTTTCATATATTATCCAAAACCCAAGCCCTCCCTTAGGCCTATTATTTTTTATTTCACCTTTATTTAACCAGGTAGGCTAGTTGAGAACAAGTTCTCATTTACAACTGCAACCTGGCCAAGATAAAGCATAGCAGTGTGAACAGACAACACAGAGTTACACATGGAGTAAACAATAAACAAGTCAATAAAGCTGTAGAAAAAAGAAGAAAAAAAATAGTCTATATACATTGTGTGCAAAAGGCATGAGGAGGTAGGCAAATAATTACAATTTAGCAGATTAACACTGGAGTGATAAATGATCAGATGGTCATGTGCAGGTAAAGATACTGGTGTGCAAAAGAGCAGAAAAGTAAATAAATAAAAACAGTATGGGGATGAGGTAGGTAAATTGGGTGGGCTATTTACCGATGGACTATGTACAGCTGCAGCGATCGGTTAGCTGCTCAGATAGCAGATGTTTGAAGTTGGTGAGGGAGATAAAAGTCTCCAACTTCAGCGATTTTTGCAATTCGTTTCAGTCACAGGCAGCAGAGAACTGGAAGGAAAGGCGGCCAAATGAGGTGTTGGCTTTAGGGATGATCAGTGAGATCTGCTGGAGTGCGTGCTACGGGTTTGTGTTGCCATCGTGACCAGTGAACTGAGATAAGGCGGAGCTTTACCTAGCATGGACTTGTAGATGACCTGGAGCCAGTGGGTCTGGGGACGAATATGTAGCGAGGACCAGTCGACTAGAGCATACAGGTCGCAGTGGTGGGTGGTATAAGGTGCTTTAGTAACAAAACGGATGGCACTGTGATAAACTGCATCCAGTTTGCTGAGTAAAGTATTGGAAGCTATTTTGTAGATGACATCACCGAAGTCGAGGATCAGTAGGATAGTCAGTTTTACTAGGGTATGTTTGGCAGCGTGAGTGAAGGAGGCTTTGTTGCGAAATAGGAAGCCGATTCTAGATTTGATTTTAGATTGGAGATGTTTGATATGAGTCTGGAAGGAGAGTTTACAGTCTAGCCAGACACCTAGGTACTTATATAACGAAGGCTTGTTCAAAAGCAAAGTGTGTCTTTTTATCCTGGCGATTGTAAGATATCATTGCATTTTACATGTATTTTTTTTATTTGAAACTGCTTGTTTTTCATTAAATTTTATTACAACCAAACTTATTAGAATGTTTCACCTTCCTGGTTTTATGGAGACATCGTCCGCTTGCAATGCAACTTCTGGAAATGCGTGAATACGATCTGATCTGTAAAATTGTTCTGATTATGGTAATAAAACATAGGCCTATTTAGGATTTAGGAGCAGTATAACGGTGAGTGGACATTCTCCCTTTCTCTTTATATTGGATCTTTGTCTAGCTACTGTGAAAAGTGTGGATGTGCGTAAAACTCCATATTCTGCATTGTTTTAATATTATATGCCCACGGGAAGAAATAATGGTGACTGTAAGTGTGACATATCCTATTTTGTTTAGAATTTGATTAGAATGATTCATTCTCTTTTTAGGCCTTATCAATATTGAACTTAATCTTGCTTATTGACAATGTTTGGCGTGTCCATGCACAGCCATAATGCAATTTACAGTAGGCCTATCGCCTATATCAGTGTGAATACTAGCCATGCAATTACTTAGAACAATGTGGACTGCAAATGGGTTCAAGTTTACGTATTTTGTGAAGATAGCTCTACATTTTGTTATTTAATTTCTGTAAGCCATTTAACAAACTATAACTGACTAACATTGGAATTGGAGTTGATTCCAAGGCAATACATAATAGACCATAAATACACAGCATGAAGCAACCACATATTTCGCCATGGAGCACAGCGCCAGCAGGTGTGGCAATAATTGTGATAGTGAAATTAGCAAAAATATTTCTAACACAACCCCGAACATATTTCCTCATCAATCTACACACAACACCCCATAATGACAAAGCGAAAACAGGTTTTTAGAATGTTTTACAAATGTATTACAAATACAAAACAGAATTACCTTATTTATATAACTATTCAGACCCTTTGCTATGAGACTCGAAATTGAGCTCAGGTGCATCCTGTTTCCATTGTTCATCCTTGAGATGTTTCTACAACTTGATTGGAGTCCACCTGTGGTAAATTCAATTTATTGGAAGGCACACACCTGTCTATATAATGTCCCACAGTTGACAGTGCATGTCAGAGCAAAAACCAAGCCATGAGGTCGAAGGAATTGTCCGTAGAGCGCCGAGACAGGATTGTGTCAAGGCACAGATCTGGGGAAGGGTACCAAAACAATTCTGCAGCATTGAAGGTCCCAAATAACTGGCCGCCCGGCCAAACTGAGCAATTGGGGGAGAAGGGCCTTGATCAGGGAGGTTACCAGGAACCTGATGGTCACTCTGACATGGCTGCAGAGTTCCTCTGTGAAGATGGGAGAATCTCCCAGAAGGACAACCATCTCTGCAGCACTCCACCAATTACGCCTTTATGGTAGCGTGGCCAGACGGAAGCCACTCATCAGTAAAAGGCATGACAGCCCACTTGGAGTTTGCCAAAAGGCACCTAAAGAATCTCAGACCATGAGAAACAAGATTATCTGGTCTTATGAAACCAAGATTGAACTCTTTGGCATGAATACCAAGCGTCATGTCTGGCGGAAACATGGCACCATCCCTACGGTGAAGCATGGTGGTAGCAGCATCATGCTATGGGGATGTTTTTCAGTGGCAGGGACTGGGAGACTAGTCCGGATAGAGGGAAAGATGAACGGCGCAAAGTACAGAGAGACCCTTGATGAAAACCTGCTCCAGTGCGCTCATGACCTCAGACTGGGGCGAAGGTTCACCTTCTAACAGGACAACAACCCTAAGCACAGCCAAGACAACGCAGGAGTGGCTTCGGAACAAGTCTCTGAATGTCCTTGAGTGGCCCAGTCAGAACTTGAACCTGATCGAACATCTCTGGAGAGACCTGAAAATAGCTTTGCAGCAACACTCCCCATCCAAACTGACAGAGCTTGAGAGGATCTGAAGAGAAGAATGAGAGAAACTCCACAAATACAGGTGTGCCAAGCTTGTAGCGTCATACCCAAGACTCAAGGTTGTAATCACTTCCAAAGGTGCGTAAAGGGTCTGAATACTTAAGGAAATGTGATATTTTTGTAGGTTTTTTTTATAAATGTGCAAACATTTCTAAAAAAAAAAGTTTTTGCTTTGTAATTATGAGTATTGTGTGTAGATTGATGAGGGAAAACATATTTAATAGATTTTAGAATAAGGCTGTAATGTAACAAAATGTGGAAAAAGTCAAGGGGTCTGAATACTTTCCGAATGCACTGTAACCCAAACTAAGCTATCAGTGTTATTAAAAGTCTTATTGAAACATTCAGTGAATGTTTTAAGGAAGTTATTAAAAAAACTTAACATATAATTTCTGTTCTCAGAACAATTATAACACCTTCCAGGCAAACTTTCAGAAAGTTCTCAGAACTTCCCTGCAGCCTAAAAAAATGTACGTTTACAGAACAGACATTTTCACTTCCGTTCCCAGAACGTTTAAAAAGCTCTGTTTACCGGTCAGGATACTTATGGCTTCGTTCCCAGAATCAATGGGAAACCAAACATGTACATTCCCACAACTTCCAAAGAACCAAATGTGTTAGCTGGGTTGCACTAGAGGTGGTTAGAATTGTGAGAGGACAAGCCAATCCCTCAACCCCCCACCCACCTCACAGTTCCTCTCAAATGTGACAGCTGCACAGTGGCGACCCGTCATTCAGGGCAGGTTTTGAGCCCCACCTGTTTAGCTTAAATGTTTTTTTTTTAAATTGTTGTTGCCTGTTTTGCATGTTATTTTGGCATTAATACATGTCACATATCAGTTTGCAAATAATGTTTAAAAAAAAGCTGCATACAAACATGGTCTCTTTTTTGCTTTCTTGAGTAAGGCAGATGTTTCAGCCTAGCTCAGTGCTTTCAGTTGTGGTGGGGCAGCCAGTGGAAAATACAGAGCGTAGAGGTTGGAAATGTTCTCTAGTTGCGCCGTGATTGGCGTGATCAGTGTTCTGTCACTCATGGGGACACCGCGTCACCAAAAATTCAAGCCCCCTGGGGGTGCTGCCATAGATTTACATTAGAAGTAAATCTATGGCATTGGCCACAGATAAAATTACGTCAAATCACGTTATATCTACCATAGCTTTGATTGGACTGATCATGTCAACATCATACTTTCGAAATCTTAGCTAACAAGCTAGACAAGCAGTCATCATCATGAATCAAGTGGACAATCTACTGGCAAATCCTTTTCAAACCTTGTCATATGAAGAGAAATTATAGATAAAACATATCGGTGCTCACCGGCCATTGGACATAAACAATACACAACCAGTTGGAAATCGCAAATTCAACAATGAGTGGTTTGAAAGGAATCAGTGCCTAACTGCAATCACTAGCCTGCTATTCACTGGAGAGGGTGTGTGGTCCAAGTCTGGGTTTAAGGGTCTCTTTTCTAAGCTTAAAAGGATAAACATTCACATGTAACACAATAGGCCAGAAAAGGTTGAATACATTTGCCATTCTGTCAATCCAGTATGACTTTTGCCGCATTCAAAACAACTGGAAACTCGGAACTGGGAAAACTCAGACTTCAGTGAGTTCAAGACAACTGGGAACTCTGAAAAAAACTAGCTCCGACTGGGAAAATACGTTTGAACAATCATCCAACTCGGAATTCCAAGTCGGGAACTCTGGCCTCTTTCTAGAGCTCCGACCTGAAGATCACTGTCGTCATGATTCAACCTTGTTTTTTTTTTTTACGAGTTCCCAGTTGTCTTGAAAGCACCATAAGAATGGCAGACTTTGATGACAAAATTTTCCCACAAGAAGGATCGCCGTGCCACCTTCTGTTCAAGTGAACAGACAAGGCTCTGCTGATAGCCAGGTGTAGCGGTGGTAAGGATTCACTCCCTGGTGCTGAAAAGAAAGCTCTGTTGTTGGGACAGCTTTATTTTTGTGGGCACTGTTTGTCACCATTATAGTGCAATTCATGTATTGTTTAGTGCTGTGTTGTGTAGTGGCTTTTGTTTGCCACACCAAGAATTTACATGCTAAAATCGCCACTGCTTCTGCATAACGTAAAATCAAACAAACCATAAAACTCAAGGATACATTACCCTTAATGTGACTACAATAGGTAATGCAAGGTCACATATGTAAAGGAAATCATGTTCAAACAAATAGGAATAGCTTTGGGCCTTTAAACGGTTCTCTTTTCTAGTAGAGCAAATTCTTTTTTTCTACATTATCAGCAACACCTGGATACCAGTTTTGATTGAATAAGGAGAACCCCAACGTGCAATCGGATCCGGAGAAGACCATACACCGCCACTGTTGGTTTTCACGGTTAACAATTTGTTAATATGGCTGCAGTTCAAGTTTCTGGGCTGGAGCCTAATACTGTGTGAAAAGGCTTTAGCTCTTCAGGCCCATAAGTGGAATTTTCCGGAAAAAAATCAACACTGAAGAACACAGCACACATTTTCCTGATGGTTTCATTCCTAATCTGAAAAAAAAACATTGGTCAGCAGCTTCTGCTCAATCAATACCAATAACCTTAGCATGGATGAGGTTCTGTAGACAGCTGCCACTGACTGACTGCTCTTCCATCAGCAACCTCTTAGACCGCATCTACTAAACTGTTCATCTCATCTGGCAGCCAGCCTCTGCCAGGACTAAAGACGCTCACAATGAAACAATGTGCATGCACTTTAGGGTGCATCTTAATAGTCTACAGTGACTTCCTTTCCTTGTCTCCTTTTCTTACTTTACACTCCTTTGGAGTCACAGGATAGGTAGAAATATTTCAGGAATTTCATTTCACTTGAATTTCATTTTAACATCTTTCACCATTACAGATGAAGGAAATGAAAGGGAGCCACTTGCACCCTCAGTGTTTGAATGGTTGAAAATATATTACCCCAGACCCTCACAGAGAGATGGGAATAAGGTCTTCAAAGACATTGAAGGTCTAACCAGGAGTTCATGCAAGCCTGCCCCCTAGTGATCATGTTTGTGTGTCACATCATGAGAGGTTCAAGCCAGGCATTGAATAAAAACATATAATTGCAGGCTCTCTTTTAATCAGAGAAATATGATTAAAAACCATTTTCAAAAACACAAAATACAACAATTAAAAGGTAAAAGTTAACCGTGTGTACTTGTATCCTGTATGAGCATTTAGTCTACAGTGTCACACCCTGATCTGTTTCACCTGTATTTGTGCTTGTCTCCACCCCCCTCCAGGTGTTGCCCATTTCCCCATTATTAACCAAATCAAATCAAAGTTTATTTGTCACGTGCGTACAGTGAATCGTTTACTTACAGGCTCTAACCAATAGTGCAAAAAAGGTATTAGGTGAACAATAGGTAAGTAAAGAAATAAAACAACAGTAAAAAGACAGGCTATATACAGTAGAGAGGCTATAAAAGTAGCGAGGCTACATTGCCCAGACACTGGTTAGTTAGGCAGAATGTACATGTAGATATGGTTAAAGTGACTATGCATATATGATGACAAGAGAGTAGCAGTAGCGTAAAAGAGGGGTTGGCGGTTGGTGGGACACAATGCAGATAGCCCGGTTAGCCAATGTGCGGGAGCACTGGTTGCTCGGTCCAATTGAGGTAGTATGTACATGAATGTATAGTTAAAGTGACTATGCATATATGGTTGAAAGAGAGTAGCAGCAGCGTAAAAAGAGGGTTGGGGGGGACACAATGCAAATAGTCAGGGTAGCCATTTGATTACCTGTTCAGGAGTCTTATAGCTTGGGGGTAAAAATGTTGAAGCCTTTTTGTCCTAGACTTGGCACTATGTTACCGCTTGCCATGCGGTAGTATAGAGAACAGTCTATGACTGGGGTGGCTGTGGTCTTCCTCTAACACCGCCTGGTGTAGAGGTCCTGGATGGCAGGCAGCTTAGCCACAGTGATGTACTGGGCCGTATGCACTACCCTCTATAGTGCCTTGTGGTCAGAGGCCGAGCAATGATGCAACCAGTCAGGATGCTCTCGATGGTGCAGCTGTAGAACCTTTTGAGGAGCTCAGGACCCATGCCAAATCTTTTTAGTTTCCTGAGGGGGAATAGGCTTTGTCGTGCCCTCTTCATGACTGTCTTGGTGTATTTGGACCATTCTAGTTTGTTGTTGATGTGGACGCTAAGGAACTTGAAGCTCTCAACCTGCTCCACTACAGCCCTGTCAATGAGAATGGGGGCGTGCTCAGTCCTACTTTTCCTGTACTCAACAATCATCTCCTTAGTCTTGGTTACGTTGAGGGATAGGTTGTTATTCTGGCACCAACCGGGCAGGTCTATGACCTCCCTATAGGCTGTCTCGTCGTTGTCGGTGATCAGGCCTACCACTGTTGTGTCTTCTTCAAATGTATTGATGGTGTTGGAGTCGTGCATGGCCATGCAGTCGTGGGTGAACAGGGAGTACATTAGGGGGCTGAGCACACACCCCTGGGGAGCTCCAGTGTTGAGGATCAGCGTGGCAGATGTGTTGCTACCTACCCTCACCACCTGGGGGCGGCCCGTCAGGAAATCCAGGATCCAGTTGCAGAGGGAGGTGTTTAGTCCCAGAATCCTTAGCTTAGTGATGAGCTTTGAGGATACTATGGTGTTGAACGCTGAGCTGTAGTCAATGAATAGCATTCCCACATAAGTGTTCCTAATGTCCAGGTGGGAAAGGGCAGTGTGGAGTGCAATAAAGATTGCATCATCTGTGGATCTGTTTGGGTGGTATGCAAATTGGAGTGGGTCTAGGGTTTCTGGGATAATGGTGCTGATGTGAGCCATTACCAACATTTAAAAGGACTTCATGGCTACGGACGTTGAGTGCTCCGGGTCTGTAGTGTACTTGTACCTGTGTTCTCTGTTGCCAGTTCATTTTGTTTCGTCAAGCATACAAGTGGTTTTCCCGTGCTTCTGTCTTGCTCTAGATCCTGTTTTCTAGCTTTCCTGTTTTTTGACCATTCTGCCTGCCCGCCGTTCTGAACCTGCTCTGGACAACTCACCTCTGCCTGCCCTTGACCTGTCATTTGCCTGCCCCCCTGTTTCTGTAATAAACTTTTGCTACTTCGAAACTGTCTGCATCTGGGTCTTCTCCTGAGCTTTGTCTGTATACTAACATTCCCTTTCACAACTGGGATAGTACCTTATAGCTTGCTATGAAAGATGAATTACATTTATGTTAGATCAAAATACACATTTCTGTAAATACACTTAAGGCTACAGTGTAGGATTGGGACATCCATTTGTCTCTCATAAATGAAGGATATATAGTCATACATTTTTGAAAAATACAAATCAGGAGCTTGTTTTACTCAATTGATTGTAAACAATACCATTGCAAACAATATACAGTCGTGGCCAAAAGTTTTGAGAATGACAAATATAAATTTTCACAAAGTCTGCTGCCTCAGTTTGTATGATGACAATTTGCATATACTTCAGAATGTTATGAAGAGTGAGCAAATTAATTGCAAAGTCCTTCTTTGCCATACAAATGAACTGAATCTCCAAAAAACATTTCCACTGCATTTCAGCCCTGCCACAAAAGGACCAGCTGACATGTCAGTGATTCTCTCGTTAACACAGGTGTGAGTGTTGACGAGGACAGGGCTTGAGAGCACTCTGTCATACTGATTGAGTTCGAATAACAGACTGGAAGCTTCAAAAGGAGGGTGGTGCTTGGAATCATTGTTTAACACAAAAAAAGGCTTCACAGGCAAGGATATTGCTGCCAGTAAGATTGCACCTAAATCAACCATTTATCAGATCATCAAGAACTTCAAGGAGAGCGGTTCAATTGTTGCGAAGAAGGCTTCAGGGCGCCCAAGAAAGTCCAGCAAGTGCCAGGACCGTCTCCTAAAGTTGATTCAGCTGTGGGATCAGGGCAACACCAGTACAGCGTTTGCTCAGGAATGGCTGCAGGCAGGTGAGTGCATCTGCACGCACAGTGAGGCAAACACTTTTGGAGGATGGCCTGGAGTCAAGAAAAGGAAAACACAAAAAACATCAGGGACAGACTGATATTCTGCAAAAGGTACAGGGATTGGACTGCTGAGGACTGGGGTAAAGTAATTTTCTCTGATGAATCCCCTTTCCGATTGTTTGGGGCATCCGGAAAAAAGCTTGTCCGGGGAAGACAAGATGAGCGCTACCATCAGTCCTGTGCCATGCCAACAGTAAAACATCCTGAGATCATTCATATGTGGGGTTGCTTCTCAGCCAAGGGAGTGGGCTCACTCACAATTTTGCCTAAGAACACAGCCATGAATAAAGAATGGTACATACACATCCTCCGAGAGCAACTTCTCCCAACCATCCAGGAACAGTTTGGCGATGAACAATGCCTTTTCCAGCATGATGGAGCACCTTGCCATAAGGTGCTCTTGGGGAACAAAACATCGATATTTTAGGTCCATGGCCAGGAAACTCCCCAGACCTTAATCCCATTGAGAACTTGTGGTCAATCCTCAAGAGGTGGGTAGACAAACAAAACCCCACAAATTCTGACAAACTCCAAGCATTGATTATGCAAGAAAGGGCTGCCATCCGTCAGGATGTGGCCCAGAAGTTAATTGATAGCATGCCAGAGCGGATTGCAGAGGTCTTGAAAAAGAAAGGTCAACTCTGCAAATATTGACTCTTTGTATCAACTTCATGTAATTGTCAATAAAAGCCTTTGACACTTATGAAATGCTTGTAATTATACTTCAGTATTCCATAGTAACATCTGACAAAAATATCTAAAGACACTGAAGCAGCAAACTTTGGAAATTAATATTTGTGTCATTCTCAAAACTTTTGGCCATGACTGTATAGCTTCAAACTGGTCAGTCCTTGCATCTGGAGCGCTGTCTATGTGGTGTAATATTTTCCCATCCCTCAGCTGTATGTTCAAATAAGTGGCAGGATGGACATTTTTTGTATTTATTTTTATTTGCAGACTCTAGTTTTAAAGGTTTGTATGATATCTTTATGTTGATATTTATGTTTGATTTATGTACCTTTCTTTTGAGTCATTTTGAATTAAATCCATCATTCTCTAATATGTTTAAGAACCTTTGTTTAGCATTAATAAAGCATAACATGGCTGCATGGGCTTTATACTAATGCGACTCTATGCAGCCAATAACAATATCCGCGACAGGTATAATGCCAGGAACCTTTTGTGGATTTGACAGCTCTAACCCAGTTCCACCCCCAACACTGTCAAAACAACAGCTATGTGGGAGTCGGCTAGTTCAATCTGAATTAATCTAGCCCAAAGTCTAGTTAAAGGCCATAATAAAGTGCCTTCGGAAAGTATTCAGATCCCTTCACTTTTCCAGATTTTGTTACGTTAAAGCCTTATTCTAAAATTTAATAAAGTTTTTTCCCCTCATCAATCTATACACAATACCGCATAATGACAAAGCAAAAACTGTTTTTTAGAAATGTTTGCAAATTTATTTGCTCTGACACAAATGTATTTACTTTTGACACATTCTCTGTTTCTTCAAATTATTTCCAATCAAAATTACACTGAGCCCTACAGTGAAGGCACAATTTACGAGGACTTCAGTGCATTCAGACCGGAAGTCATGTGCCTGGTGTAAAATGGTTGGAGATGACAGGAAAAACAAGCGGTGAGGTTGTTCCTAGAATTTAACTAGAGCCATTAAGCAATTAACCCTTAGGCAGAAAGTTATCCAATGCTGGCAATGTCTTCTAGGTACTTTTCAAACCAATTACTGACAGAAAACAGACTGATTTCACATAATTTGGATCTAGTGCAAATAAAAATGAATGGTTTAAATTTCTTATTTCTGGTTCATAGGTTGGAAGGTTTACACCAAAACCGTTCACACAAATTAGCAACAGTGGCAGTGGGTAAGTTAGTTTTGAGTGGGTGGAGACTTCAGTAGGAGCAATGGAATGGTCTAAAATGAGAAGAACCGGCATGGTATACTGATGGTTTCTCGGAACTGATGGCTTCTACGGTAAGGTGGAGTACATTTTATCTCAGCCTAACCCTTTTCCTAACCTTAACCTAATTATCCTAACATGCTACTTTAATTCTCCTAACCTGCTACTTTAATTCTCCTAACCTGCTACTTTAATTCTCCTAACCTGCTACGTTAATTCTTCTTATCTGCCATGTTAATTCTCCTAACCTGCTACATTAATTCTCCCTCAAGCCACAACTGTGAAAGCCATTAGTTCCAAAAAACTATCAGTGTCACCACACTTGGGCCATGCAAAACGAACTTGGCCAATGTTAATGGACATAAGCCACCTGGCTTACATTTCTAACAGATAGATGAACCCAGAACATGTATAATGCTACTAAAAAATCAAATACATAAAAAAAGATTATGTTAAAGAATAAAACATTGCTGTTTACATCTACTGATGTTGACACAAAGCTTGAAATGGAATGTTTTTTTTTTATGATGGAATGGAATGCAATGCTGATAGTTGATGTCTGACAATTGAAACGTAATTTTCCCAAAATGTTCCCTATTTGCATGACATTTCGCACGATAAAAAAACATTTAGCATATTCTCTGATTCTAAAGCCACGTTTATACCTGCCGCTAACATGTGTCCAGTGTCCACATACAGTGGACGGATGAGACACACATTTTTGTGTCGACGGAACAGACCTTGATCAGATAGTGATTTGATAATCTTGATCGGATGACGACCACATGTTAATGCAAGGTGTAAACAGGACTTAAGAGGTCTTGCATGTCCATTGAGTCCAACTGCCAAAGACAAGTATTCATTAAGAGATGCCTAAAGGAAGCTATGTCAACAACAGCTGTTTTCACCATTGTTTCGAGTTAAGAAATCACTATTTCAAAGAAAATAAAAAAGCATATTATGCTAATCAATACGGCAGAAAAACCTGGCTAAAAGTTAATTAAATATACCACGAGGATGCCTTATTTCTTTAAACATTAAATTTGTCATCCCTTTTCAACTGCAGTTGTTGTAGAAAGTGCCATCAGTGTTTGTGGTGAGATGGCGATGTTGAAATGGGTGAGGGTAGAAATATATGCCTAAGATGGCTGATGTTCACATATTGAACATCAACTCACACATGCTCTCATTCAAAGATGCTCTGACAAACACACACACATTCATAGATGCAGTGAAAAAACACATACATTCTTTTTCACATTCATAGATTCACAGAAATGTACACTACATCGCACACGCACACACACTGTACATGCACACAGACACACACACCTGTACAAAGCGATGGAGTGTAGGCTATTCTGGAGTTTTACTGTTCCTGTTCCTTAGCCTGGGCCTGAGCAAGGGCTTTCTCTGCACTGGATGAGCCCTCGAAGCGTTGTGAGGCGATGGCCGCTTGGTGGGACATGCTCTTTTTCACCATGTCCCCCTTCCTCCACAGAGTGATCTCCTAGAACAAGGCAATAAAACAGAATGAAACGGGGAGAGACTACCTGGACTTGTCCAATAAGAACGTCCATTTTTATTTCCCGTTGTGATAATGAACACATCCCAGTTTAACTACTGCACTCACCAACACACAGCCTACTATACTCAACCTTGTCTCAGGATGGTAAGTTGGTGGTTGAAGATATCCCTCTAGTGGTGTGGGGGCTGTGCTTTGGCAAAGTGGGTGGGGTTATATCCTGCCTGTTTGGCCCTGTCCGGGGGTATCATCGGATGGGGCCATAGTGTCTCCTGACCCGTCCTGTCTCAGCCTCCAGTATTTATGCTGCAGTAGTGTGTGTCGGGGGGCTAGGGTCAGTCTGTTATATCTGGAGAATTTATCCTGTCTTATCCGGTGTCCTGTGTGCATTTTAGGATGCTCTCTCTAATTCTCTCTTTCTTTCTTTCTCTCTCTCTCTCTCTGAGGACCGGAGCCCTAGGACCATGCCTCAGGACTACCTGGCATGATGACTCCTAGTTGTCCCCAGTCCACCTGGCCGTGCTGCTGCTCCAGTTTCAACTGTTCTGCCTGTGGCTATGGAATCCTGACCTGTTCACTGTGATTACTATTATTTGACCATGCTGGTCATTTATGAACATTTGAACATCTTAGCCATGTTGTTATAATCTCCACCCGGCACAGCCAGAAGAGGACTGGCCACCCCTCATAGCCTGGTTCCTCTCTAGGTTTCCTTTCTAGGGAGTTTTTCCTAGCCACCGTGCTTCTACACCTGCATTGCTTATTGTTTGGGGATTTAGGCTGGGTTTCTGTACAGCACTTTGATATATCAGCTGATGTAAGAAGGGCTATATAAATACATTTGATTTGGTGTACACCTCATGTTACAATTTGCTATGGTGTGATACAGGTATGATAGGACCTCTATTTGATGTCCTTTCTTTACATCCCAATACAAATACATTTTTTGTTACAGCCTACTGTTTCACAGCACCCATACACAGAGTTGAAATGAACAATGTGCTGACCTTGACATGAACCACAAATTTGTCACCAATCAGATCAAATAGAACAACAGCAGCTACCTGCCTGCCATTCTATCTCTATTGTGTGTTTACTGTTTATACTGTCTCTACTATGTATCTGCATGTACCTGCTGTTTGAAGTAACGCCTCTCCTCCTCATCTATGAGTACTAGGTTGAGGTAGTACCGCACAGAGTACTTCTTGTTGATGTCCCTCATTGTAGGAGTCATCTCATAGCCAGCCAGAAATAGTCGGATAGGGATGGACTCGCCTGAAAGACAAAAGCCATACTATTAAAGTGATAGTTCACTGTAAAATATATGTTTTTTGTCAGACGTTTTCAATCCAAGTCCCATGCCCATTGTTTGTGTAAATCCAGCATGGAGGCTGGTAAAAGGAGAATCCGCAGGATGTGCTCATTGTAATGGCGGGAATAAAGTCAACGGAAAACTATCAAACATACAGTTCCATTCCAGCCATTAGAATGAGCCCTTCCTCTGGTTTCTCCTTCCACCAGCCTCCACTGGTTGTCGTGTGTGCCACTTACCTCTCACTGGTGCTCCGTCCATAATCTCATACTTGGCTATGGTGTCATTCTCATGGTACACATTTGGGCCCGTGCCTGTCGTTTCTCGCTTGATGATGTCAATCTCCATGTGTCTGATCTTGAGCCGTACCAAGAGGAAGTAAATCTTTCCCACGATTACATCTTTTAGGTGGTATCTGCATTAAAGGGACAGTTCACAGTTAAAGGGACTGTTTAAATGGCATATTTAGGTTATGGTTTCCTTACCTTGAAAGCAGTCTATGGACAAGGAGAGACCGAAATCCACACTTTGGTTTTGATTAACTATCCACTTCCATCCAATGCTAATAAACAGTAATGACAGAAGTTGTCATAACAAGTAATTGACAATGTTTCACTCGCCTCAAACTGATCAGTGTTTAATTTGCGACAAAAGCTACTTCAAATGTCCTATTACATTCAGATGTTTTTTCCTCAAAAATCATACGATACAGCACTATCAACAAGGCAGATCCTACAGGCCATAATTTTGTGCCACAAAAAGGGACTCAGGAAAATTTTAATTGGCTCAGAACAGGGAAGCACGGCTGGCCCTTGGATGTACACAGAGAGCTAACATAAATATATATATTTTTAGATATATTTTATTTAACCTTTATTTAACTAAGCAAGTCAGTTAAGAACAAATTCTTATTTACAATGACAGCCTACCCGGCCAAACCAGGACGACGCTGGGACAATTGTGCACCACCCTATGGGACTCCCAATCACCGCCGGATGTGATACAGCCTGGATTCGAACCAGGGACTGTAGTGACGCTTCTTGCACTGAGATGCAGTGCCTTAGACCACTTGCGAGCCCCCAAAAATGTTTATGTTGAATGCACCGAGCTGTCTGTTTGAACTACTTGCGCACAGCTCGAACACCCATGCATACCCCACAAGACATGCCACAAGAGGTCTCTTCACAGTCCCCAAGTCCAGAACAGACTATGAGAGGCACACAGTACTACATAGAACCATGACTACATGGAACTCTATTCCACATCAAGTAACTGATGCAAGCAGTAAAATTAGATATAAAAAAACAGATTAAAAAATACACCTTATGGAACAGCCGGGACTGTGAAGCAACACAAACATAGGCACAGACACATGCATACACACACATGTTAACATATGCACTATACACACACGTACACTGGGATTTTGTATTATAGATATGTGGTAGTGGTGGAGTAGGGGCCTGAGGGCACAGTGTGCTGTGAAATCTGTGAATGTATAGTAATGTTTGTAAAATTGTATAACTGCCTTCATTTTGCTGGACCCCAGGAAGAGTAGCTGCTGCCTTGGTAGCAGTTAATGGGGATCCTTAATAAATACAAATATAAACATGCTATTAGCATAGGAGTTTAGGGAAGTTGAACCAGGGAGACTTAAGTTTGACTTCACTAATGCTCTGCTATCTCATCATTCAAAAACATGATTTTTTTTCCAAATTGGATAAACCATGGTAACAGTCATACTTGGACTTGTTGTACTCAAACTCAATGTGTAGACAGTCTTCGATTCCCACTTCCATCTTGATCGACGAGTTGAGTTCTGGGTATGTGCTGAGCGTGTGCACGACAATGTCCATCTCTTTACTGATGTCGTTCAGTCTCCGGCTTACCGTTGCCCTCAGAAAGTAGCTAAAATATAAAAGAGAAGAGGCAGAAAATCAACTAATCTACTTAATGGGTATAAATGCATGATGCACAAAGAACAATTCAGAAAGTCTCCAATAGGAGTCACATTCTACCCATAAAAGCCACAAATAGTTGGTGAGACACAGTAGAAATCAGGTGAAGTCTGTGCTTTGATATAACTGTATTTGCATTTCACTCTACAGACAAATGATACTCTCATGTTAACATATTTGACATATGTACAGAAGTTAAGCTACTGTAGATATACACTGTACTGGAGACATCAGAAATGGCAATTCTCTAGACTGGGCTCCAGTCTATCTCTATTTTCAGATTCTATTATTTCTGTTTCTATTTCCTTGTTTTGCCAAGGCAACAATTCTGTTTTGTTGACTGCAGAACTCTTTAAATGGCACTCTAGAGGTCCATTATTTTGGACAAAGGCATTTTTATCACAGACAATCAGCTTTACAATGCTTAAAATTATTACATTTAACTAAATGGCCTAGAATCACATGCAATCCATTGACAATTCCCCATTACCAAAGACAACAACTAGAATGCACTATTATTAGGCGAATGAAATAACAGTGAAATCGCATTTAGTGATGGAACTCAAATTGTGTGTGAGGGTAATTGATTTTGACCTATAATGTTGTACAAATGGTTCATGCATGGATTGTTGCCAGATACTTGCTTACCGTAATTTGACATTCTGGCCTGTGTAGGACTCGTATGGTTTCTCCACGTGTGTAAACTCAAAGTCAAAGGTCTGGGACTGCGTTAGCTCTCCCGGTCTGGCCAAGTCTTTAACCAGAGACACAAACTCATGGTGGTTCCCCCTGTCGTAGTACAGCTCTGACAAGAGAGAAATAGTTGTTAGAGTCACCAGTTTTCAATGGTGAAAAATAATATAGAAGAGTTTACAGATTAATTTATATCCCTTTAAAAGGTGCTACAAATGACAACTGGTTACTGCATCTTACAACTGCGTAATAACGTTTATTACAATAAAGGACCTATGCTATAGGCCACATTTATGTTCAAGTGTAACTGACAGGTGAAGTTAGTATCATGATTCTCACACATCTCTAAACTTCTGACCAGGCAGATAACTAATCTACTGTAGGAGAGTTTCTGTGGCACAATAGTGCTTCTGTTTATCACTTATATCACAGCCAACCACAGGGCACAACGTTTTAACCCGTGCCCATGCAGCGTGCAGTGAATAGACTAATGAGCATGGCATGGCTTAATACGTTCACTCATCGACTAAAACGTTGCATATCAATTGTAACATACTCAAAGCAAACTAAAGACCAGCTGGTGATAACATATATTTCTCTCTCAACGGGCAACACACGTAGCACATACATGTATGTCATATAACTTGGGTCATCGAGCTACAGTTGCAACATTGATCAATCAATCAACACAGATAGTTAATTTAATCAGCTTGACAATTCATTAGGATGACAACATCACGAATAGAGACTTCTTAATTGAAGAAAATCCATGTTTTGCCCCATGGATAACTGTGTAGCTTATTAAGTTTTTTTGGCAGTGACAACCCTGCTGTGTCACAGACTTACCAATCTGCCCAATAAACTCCATTTTGATGCCTTGATGCTCGAGTCTTTTCCCTGGATTCTTAAGTGTTACGTTGACGTTTCCAGATACTGTCTCACCATCATATAACAGAAAATATTTGTCCTTTTTCCCATCCTCAGTCTTATGTTCAACTTTCTTTCTTGTCTCAGCGTCTTTCAAAACGATATCGATTTCGGCACTTTGACCAAAACTAAAGAAACTCATCACTGGACCTTGTTTCGGAGCCTATGCCTTTTTACAACAAGCCTTTGTAGATTTTGCATGTACAACAAAACTCCTACGTTACTGTATTCCAAATGCTTCTTACGAGTGATTTCCTCCGGAATTTAGATTGTGCTGTCTGTCCTATGATACGAAACTAATTGGAGCGATTGTTGAATGTTTCCAATTACAGCAGTATTGCAATGCCCACTGTAGCGTTTCCTTGTTAAATGCGCATGCGTGTAACTGCAGGCTCGGGATCAGTGTAATGTGCATTGAATTCAGATATTCTACAGATAGAAATGGCCAAATCATTTTGGATAGCTATAGCCAACTTCACACTGACACCATATCAGATCACAGAGAAATATTGCATTTTTCATTTAAATTCTTGTGATTTTCCTGACCCCCTTGCTCAATGAATGTATTTCTTATCCATTATAGCTAGAAGAAAGTAACCACCTACATCAAGAAAAATAATTATATTCTAGATGTGGCAAAATGAAACAATATATAAGCAATAAGGCCCTAGGGGCTGTGGTATATGGCCAATATACAACGGCAAAGGGATGTTCTTACGTACGACACAATGCGGAGTGCATGTATACAGCCCTTAGCTGTGGTATATTGCCCATATACCACTAACCCCAGAGGTGCCTTATTGCTATTATGAACTGGTTACCAACATAATTAGAGAAGAAAAAAATATTGTTTTGTTATATCCGTATCACTGCTGTCAGCCAATCAGCATTCAGGGCTCCCAACCACCCGGTTTATAAAAACATATTTGTCAACCAAAGCTGTCGGCGTCAGATTCTGCGCAATTTCGACGCCACATTTCTGGCGTAAATATAACCGACGATGACGTAGGTCAAGGGCGAGACTGTAGAGGAGTTGGCGGGTTTATTCAAAGAAAGATGGAGTTAATACATGCACTAGATTTTCTGAAATTGAAAGACGTCTCCGGAGGTAAGTCCTAATTTGAAAGGATATGTGTATTTAAGTAGTACGGAAATAATGATTGGCCTGCTTATATTATTGATATTTTAACGAATTTGCAGTGCCAAGTTGCAAGAGAACCGATACTATCTAGTTAGCGTGAACGCCTGACGTGGCGTGTTATGCCTGTTTTTTGCTAGCCAGCTAGCTACTGTTAGGTACTAATATGTTGTGTCACCAACTTCAGTGATGTGAACTTATCTAAAACTTTACCAATACTATTGTGGCAGGTTTTTATCGACTTAGCTAGCTAACGTGACATTGTATTGTTATAAAATGTAACTGTGTTCGTGAAGTTTCAATTGTCACTTGTTAAATTTAAGTTGCCAACTTCACCTGAACATTCCAGAACGTAGGAACAAATGTCAAATTTCGCTGTACTTAACAAAGAAATAGTCAGGGTTTAGCTAATAATTCTCACATTTACCTACAACAATAATGACTTGACAAAGTATCATCATGACGTAGGCGTAAGAATCGATGTTTGGAATAAAGTAACGTTACAGGCTGACTACACCGCTCGCGTGCGTTGCAAAATAAATGTGGAAATCTATGTTATTCATTATTGCGAGCGTCAGAGTTGCTAAGGGCTAAAATAGAAGTGCTATTTCTGACGCAGATCGTGCTGCAAGTCCTGCCTTTCCCATCTCCTCATTGGTTTATAGAAGCAGGTATTCCCTTGCCATCTCCTCATTGGTTATACCCACGTGGGTGACTGAAAGACAAACAAGGTCAGGTAATGCACCTAATTTAGAAAGTTGCCAATCGTAATATAATGTCAAGAGAAGGAAAAAGCCTGGAAGGAAGAGATGACTAGAAACAATTCGGTTGACTGTTTTATGTGTGGATTAATTGGCGGCGTAGAGGACCTTGTGCATTTCATATAAATATTGAGTTGTTATTTTACATCACAGGACAAATTAGCTAGCAACCGCAAGCTAGCTAAATATGACAAATTAGCTAGCAAGTAGAGGTCGACCGATTTAATTGGAATGGCCGATTTCAGGTTTTCATAACAATTGGTAATCAGCATTTCTGGACACCAATTATGGCCGATTACATGGCACTCCACGAGGAGACAGCGTGGCAGGCTGACTACCTGTTACGTGAGTGCAGGAAGGAGCCATGGTAAGTTGCTAGTTATGATTAAACGTATCTTATAAAACACAGTCTTCACATAATCACTAGTTAACTACACATGGTTGACGATATTACTAGTTTATCTAGCTTGTCCTGCGTTGCATATAATTGATGCGGTGCCTGTTAATTTATAATTTAATCACAGCCTACTTCACCAAACAGGTAATGATTTAACAAGCGCATTTGTGAAAAAAACACTGTTGCACCAATGTGTACCTGACCATAAACATCAATGCCTTTAAAATCAATACACAAGTATATATTTTTAAACCTGCGTATTTAGTTAATATTGCCTGCTAACGTTAATTTATTTTAACTAGGGAAGTTGTCACTTCTCTTGCGTTCTGTGCAAGCAGAGTCCGGGTATATGCAGCAGTTTGGGCTGCCTGGCTCGTTGCGAACTGAACTGAAGACAATTTCTTCCTAACAAAGACCAAAATTAATTTGCCAGGATTGTACATAATTATGACATAACATTGAAGGTTGTTCAATGTAACTGCGATATTTAGACTTAGGGATGCCACCCGTTAAAGTACGGAACTGTTCTGTATTTCACTGAGAGAATAAACGTTTTGTTTTCAAAATGATAGTGTCCTGATTTGACCATATTAATGACCTAAGGCTTGTCTTTGTGTGTTATTATATTCTAACTAAGTCTATGATTTGATAGAGCAGTCTCACTGAGAGGTGGAAGGCAGCAGCAGGCTCGTAAGCATTCATTCAAACAGCACTTTCCTGCATTTGCCAGCAGCTCTTTGCTGTGCTTCAAGCATTGCACTGTTTGACTTCAAGCCCGTCGGGCCCTCATACCACCCTCGTGGAGTCTGTTTCTGACCGTTTGAGCAGACACATGCACATTTGTGGCCTGCTGGAGGTAATTTTACAGGGCTCTGGCAGTGCTCCTCCTGCTCCTCCTTGCACAAAGGCGGAGGTAGCGGTCCTGCTGCTGGGTTGTTGCCCTCCTACGGCCTCCTCCACGTCTCCTGATGTACTGGCCTGTCTCCTGGTAGCGCCTCCATGCTCTGGACACTACGCTGACAGACGCAGCAAACCTTCTTGCCACAGCTCGCATTTATGTACCATCCTGGATGAGCTGCACTACCTGAGCCACTTGTGTGGGTTGTAGACTCCGTCTCATGCTACCACTAGAGTGAAAGCACCGCCAGCATTCAAAAGTGACCAAAACATCAGCCAGGAAGCATAGGAACTGAGAAGTGGTCTGTGGTCACCACCTGCAGAACCACTCCTTTATTGGAGGTGTCTTGCTAATTGCCTATAATTTCCACCTGTTGTCTATTCCATTTGCACAACAGCATGTGAAATTTGTCAATCAGTGTTGCTTCCTAAGTGGACAGTTTTATTTCACAGAAGTGTGATTGACTTGGAAATCAAATCAAATTTATTTATATAGCCCTTTGTACATCAGCTGATATCTCAAAGTGCTGTACAGAAACCCAGCCTAAAACCTCAAACAGCAAGCAATGCAGGTGTAGAAGCACGGTGGCTAGGAAAAACTCCCTAGAAAGGCCAAAACCTAGGAAGAAACGTAGAGAGGAACCAGGCTATGTGGGGTGGCCAGTCCTCTTCTGGCTGTGCCGGGTGGAGATTATAACAGAACATGGCCAAGATGTTCAAATGTTCATAAATGACCAGCATGGTCTAATAATAATAATAATAATAATAATAATAATAATAATAATAATAATAATAATAATAATAATGCAGAACAGTTGAAACTGGAGCAGCAGCACGGCCTGGTGGACTGGGGACAGCAAGGAGTCATCATGTCAGGTAGTCCTGGGGCATGGTCCTAGGGCTCAGATCCTCCGAGAGAGATAGAAGGAGAGAATTAGAGAACGCACACTTAGATTCACACAGGACACCGAATAGGACAGGAGAAGTACTCCAGATATAACAAACTGACCCCAGCCCCCCCGACACAAACTACTGCAGCATAAATACTGGAGGCTGAGACAGGAGGGGTCAACCCAGGCAGGATGACCACATCAGTGAATCAACCCACTCAGGTGACGCACCCCCTCCAGGGACGGCATGAGAGAGCACCAGTAAGCCAGTGACTCAGCCCCTGTAATAGGGTTAGAGGCAGATAATCCCAGTGGAAAGAGGGGAACCGGCCAGGCAGAGACAGCAAGGGCGGTTCGTTGCTCCAGAGCCTTTCCGTTCACCTTCCCACTCCTGGGCCACTCAATCATATGACCCACTGAAGAGATGAGTCTTCAGTAAAGACTTAAAGGTTGAGACCGAGTTTGCGTCTCTGACATGGGTAGGCAGACCGTTCCATAAAAATGGAGCTCTATAGGAGAAAGCCCTGCCTCCAGCTGTTTGCTTAGAAATTCTAGGGACAATTAGGAGGCCTGCGTCTTGTGACCGTAGCGTACGTGTAGGTATGTATGGCAGGACCAAATCAGAGAGATAGGTAGGAGCAAGCCCATGTAATGCTTTGTAGGTTAGCCGTAAAACCTTGAAATCAGCCCTTGCTTTGACAGGAAGCCAGTGTAGAGAGGCTAGCACTGGAGTAATATGATCAACATTTTGGGTTCTAGTCAGGATCCTAGCAGCCGTATTTAGCACTAACTGAAGTTTATTTAGTGCTTTATCCGGGTAGCCGGAAAGTAGAGCATTGCAGTAGTCTAACCTAGAAGTGACAAAAGCATGGATAAATTTTTCTGCATCATTTTTGGACAGAAAGTTTCTGATTTTTGCAATGTTACGTAGATGGAAAAAAGCTGTCCTTGAAATGGTCTTGATATGTTCTTCAAAAGAGAGAACAGGGTCCAGAGTAACGCCGAGGTCCTTCACAGTTTTAATTGAGACGACTATACAACCATTAAGATTAATTGTCAGATTCAACAGAAGATCTCTTTGTTTCTTGGGACCTAGAACAAGCATCTCTGTTTTGTCCGAGTTTAAAAGTAGAAAGTTTGCAGCCATCCACTTCCTTATGTCTGAAACACATGCTTCTAGCAAGGGCAATTTTGGGGCTTCACCATGTTTCATTGAAATGTACAGCTGTGTGTCATCCGCATAGCAGTGAAAGTTAACATTATGTTTTCGAATAACATCCCCAAGAGGTTATATATATATATATATATATATATATATATATATATATATATATATATATATATATATATATATATATATAGTGGTCCTAAAACGGAACCTTGAGGAACACCAACATTTACAGTTGATTTGTCAGAGGACAAACCATTCATAGAGACAAACTGATATCTTTCCGACAGATAAGATGTAAACCAGGCCAGAACTTGTCCGTGTAGACCAATTTGGGTTTCCAATCTCTCCAAAAGAATGTGGTGATCGACGGTATCAAAAGCAGCACTAAGGTCTAGGAGCATGAGGACAGATGCAGAGCCTCGGTCCGATGCCATTACCACCTTCACAAGTGCCGTCTCAGTGCTATGATGGGGTCTAAAACCAGACTGAAGCATTTCGTATACATTGTTTGTCTTCAGGAAGGCAGTGAGTTGCTGCGCAACAGCCTTTTCTAAAATTTGACAGGAATGGAAGATTCGATATAGGCCGATAGTTTTTTATATTTTCTGGGTCAAGGTTTGGCTTTTTCAAGAGGTTTTATTACTGCCACTTTTAGTGAGTTTGGTACACATCCGGTGGATAGAGAGCCGTTTATTATGTTCAACATAGGAGAGCCAAGCACAGGAAGCAGCTATTTCAGTAGTTTAGTTGGAATAGGGTCCAGTATGCAGCTTGAAGGTTTAGAGGCCATGATTATTTTCATCATTGTGTCAAGAGATATAGTACTAAAACACTTGAGCGTCTCTCTTGATCCTAGGTCCTGGCAGAGTTGTGCAGACTCAGGACAACTGAGCATTGAAGGAATACGCAGATTTAAAGAGGAGTCCGTAATTTGCTTTCTAATAATCATAATCTTTTCCTCAAAGAAGTTCATGAATTTATCACTGCTAAAGTGAAAGTCATCCTCTCTTGGGGAATGCTGCTTTTTAGTTAGCTTTGCGACAGTATCAAAAAGGAATTTCGGATTGTTCTTATTTTCCACAAATAAGTTAGAAAAATAAGATGATCGAGCAGCAGTAAGGGTTCTTCGGTATTACACAGTACTGTCTTTCCAAGCTTGTCGGAAGACTTCCAGTTTGGTGTGGCGCCATTTCCGTTCCAATTTTCTGGAAGCTTGCTTCAGAGCTCGGGTATTTTCTGTGTACCAGGGAGCTAGTTTCTTATGAGAAATGTTTTTAATTTTTAGGGGTGCAACTGCATCTAGGGTATTGCGCAAGGTTAAATTGAGTTCCTCAGTTAGGTGGTTAACTGATTTTTGTCCTCTGGCGTCCTTGGGTAGACAGAGGGAATCTGGAAGGACATCAAGGAATCTTTGTGTTGTCTGTGAATTTATAGCACGATTTTTGATGTTCCTTGGTTGGGGTCTGAGCAGATTATTTGTTGCAGTTGCAAACGTAATAAAATGGTGGTCCGATAGTCCAGGATTATGAGGAAAAACATTAAGATCCACAACATTTATTCCATTGGACAAAACTAGGTCCAGAGTATGACTGTGACAGTGTGTAACAGTGAGTTACATTGTGTTGTTTAAGTGTTCCCTTTATTTTTTTGAGCAGTGTCTATACATATTTTTTTAGGGTTTGCGTAATATAATTAATTTGAAATTATTTACACTTTTACTTTTTATACTTAAGTATATTTAAAACCAAGTATTTTATGACTTGCTCAAGTAGTATTTTACTGTCTGACTTTTACATTTTCTATTAAGGCATCTTTACTTTTACTCAAGTATGACAATTTAGGTAATTTTTCCACCACTGCATCCTATGATCTGTGGACTGTACATGATACAGACATCTTGTTGTCATCATTGTTAGAGGTCGACCGATTATATTTTTTTCGATATTGATTATTGGAGGACCAAAAAAGCCAATAACGATTAATTGCCCGATTTTATATAAAAATTACAAAACGTATTTTTTTTATATTTGTAATAATGACAATTACAACAATACTGAAGTTCCTATGTGAGTATTCCTACAATACTGAATACCATTGTTCTGTCAATTCTCACATAGGAACTTCAATCTGAGATGCCAAAAATATTTTCCGCTCCAGCTGGCAAGGAATTGACCTATGATAGCTAGCTGATTTATTATCATGTCAAGTCAGTCTTGCATTCATTGTTCAGAGTTTGGGATCAACTAAGGAGTTGAAACTAACATTCATTGGTGTTTTTTGTGCAGGTTGGGTTGATGCTGTGTGGGATTTTGAATTCACTGAAACTGGACCACTGGATGCTGCCATTGTCATAAAAAATGGATCCAAGGAATTCAAAACGTTGTACAGTCACCTGCTACCCTATATGACTGACACTGAGGTGTCCCCATTAGGAACTGATGGCGCATCACAAGT
Organism: Oncorhynchus mykiss; assembly: GCF_057628025.1. Taxonomy (NCBI): domain Eukaryota; kingdom Metazoa; phylum Chordata; class Actinopteri; order Salmoniformes; family Salmonidae; genus Oncorhynchus; species Oncorhynchus mykiss. The sequence goes on from NC_143031.1 coordinate 23,516,557, forward strand.
AAGAACTGTTTTAGTAAAGAGTTTAGCTTGAAAATTGCATGGTCTTTTCTGGTTGGCTGTCCTTAACCTCAAGTACTTGTAGCATACCCTTTTTAAAGCTGGAATTGTAATGTTGAAACTGACAGGTCCGTTTAGGATATTACAATAACAAAGAAGTTAATGCCACCAACACTGACACATTGCACGTGCGAAAGAACATCAGAATATGACGTGCGTCGGTAAATGTGGTACATATTCTGATGTTCTTTCGCACGTGCAATGATGTGTTGGTTGCATTAACTTCTTTGTTATTGTAATATCCTAAACGGACCTGTCAGTTTCAACATTACAATTCCAGCTTTAAAAAGGGTATGCTACAAGTACTTGAGGTTAAGGACAGCCAAACAGAAAAGACCATGCTCAGTTTCATCCACAAAAAAAATAACAAAGGTGCTGGAGTGGACAGTAGAGCTGTTTCCTCTCGTGTGAATTTGGTGTTTGGGGTCTTCCTGGGGCATACATCTACATTATAATAAAAAATTGTGCAGTGGAGGCCATGATTTAGAAGCGGCGTTGCGCCACTGCTACATGCATATAGGGGAAACGCTGAATAATTTACAGATCGGTTTGACTAGAAAGTTGGGAACCTTTCTGTTACAGAGAAGCAATCCATAGAATGTACTCTGATTTATCATTCCCTTGATTCCGTGATTGTATTTTTAGAGTGTCTGGACAGTGTTCGGTGACAATGGGGTCTCTGTCAAGTCACTTGTGGCGGTGCTGTCGTACTTTGTCTTGGGAGGGAAGTCCAAAACAGCCAGCGTTCAGCAAAGGATAAGCGCTCTACAGGCATCCTCCCTCTACTTACTGCTACTGGGAATCCCAGGTATTTTCTGTACTGTACTAAGTAAAATTCTGAAGCAAGTTTGATTAGGACTTCTAATGTGGATGGGTGAAAATAATTTCCTTTGGGCTGGATGTTACCCTGTGAATGTGTGTTTACTCTGGTTTGTCTCTTGGTCTTGCCTTTCTGTCTGTCTTCCACAGGTAGTGTGGTCAACAAAATGTTCCACCAAATCCTCTTCGACACTTGCTTGAACACCGTGAGCAACTGTTGGCCCCAGAGCTTAGTCAAGAAGCGCAAGAAAGACACTTTGAAGAGCTCTCAGGCTGACGGCAAAAGGTCCAAACCACACAGGAAAGACAATGATGAGGTTTGTCACAGATATACTGGAAATACTACATTGCCTTTATGTCTGATCAAATCTCAATGATCTTTTAATTTTGCCAAGGCTACTCACCTTGTTCATTCTAATAGTGTTTTTGTCTTGTCTCTCACTCAACAGATGGACGTAGATGAGGATGAGGAACAAGACGAGGAGGTCCATTTGTCTCCACAGGACCTCCTAAAAATCAGAGAGGGAGTCGTCCTCCTGGTGAAAAGCCTCCTCCGGCTCCTCCTCAAATTTCCGTTGAAGGATGAGCCACAGAGTGCAGACAACTGTGTACAGGTAATTCTGGATAGTGCCAGTATCTATCTATAGGCTAGGTGATTTTGACCTCGTTGTCCATTAAAATGTTGAGCAGTTACCATTAAAAGCTGGATCTTCTTTGTCAACTTTAGATGTTTGCCAAGCTGACTAACTTTGAGCCTGTTATTGGAGAATTGAGCTTTGGTGCTGGACAGTAAGTACACAGACATACATACACTTCATTATCCTTTGTGAACTTCAATATTTTCATTTTTTTTATATATATTTTTTTAAATTGAATTGATCTGTGCCCAGGGATATCGATGACATGAGGACAATGCCTGAGTTGGCCTATTACGGATTGTGGTTGCTCTGCTCTTCAAATCATGGGGATGAGAAAGTGGTATTGAGGAAAATACATATACAACACATCTTCCTTGGTCAAAACATTACTACAGACTTACTATCGTAATGAGTTTAAGCTCTGGTTCTTTGTTGTTGAATTGACTTGTCTCTCCAGTCTCTGCGCCGGGTTTTCCACAGAGTCCTGTATGTGATCCTCATGATGAGCAAAGGGGAAAGTGGCAAGCCCTCCCTCATGATGGCCACCCAAGCTGTCCTCGCTGCCCGGGAACAGGCCATTGGCTTTGTCAGGTAAGGAATGGCAATTCACAACGTGAATCAATAAACATGCTTCCTCTCCTTCACTCCATGTCCATCTGGAATGATCAGGAAACAGGAGGATATGTCCAAAAAGCAATTTGTCACATGCTTCATAAACAACACGTGTAGACTAGTGTTTTGATTTTGATACCAAGTTTAGTATCACAAATTCGGAACCATCACAATACCAAAATGACATCGGGGGGCATATTAGCTGTAGTCACAGAATGGCACTTGATCCAGACAGATCTTTTTAGTTCAATATCATTACATTTGATATTTTAATGTATGCATTATAAAATCATACAATCAATTTGACATACAATCAAAAAAAATGTACTACATAATGGTAATCATCAGGACAGGCTAGAGCTAGCAATGAGTAAGTTGAGGAGGCTGTGTTCTCGCGCTATAATTATTGGGACATCGGCTGCACTGAGACTTTATCCTCTCTCAAGCAGTAGACGATGGCGTAAGACACATTTGACAGAAGTACAGAACGTTTTTTAAAATGTAGTACAGACCCATTTTCCCGTTTGGCCTTGCGAATGTTAACCTGTTTAAAGGCCTTATTCACATCGGTTAATAAGGCTGATGGAACAGATTGTTCGGAACAGCTGGTGCTATCATGCATGGTTCATTTTTTTTTACATTTTTTTTTTATTTTTATTTTTTTTACAACCTTTTTATATAATAGAACATTCAATTTATTTTGTCTTTCAAAGCATTTCATGGCTATCGGTGTGAGTGCTACCATGGAATAGTCATTTATATATACACACGTGTGTCTGTGTATATACATACTAGAGGTCGACCGATTTAATCGGAATGACCGATTTTTAATTAGGGCCGATTTCAAGTTTTCATAACAATCGGAAATCTATTTTTGGACACCGATTTTGGAAGATTAAAAAAAAATATATATATTTTTTAAATTACACACCTTTTTATATTTAATCTTTATTTAACTAGGCAAGTCAGTTAAGAACACATTCTTATTTTCAATGACAGCCAAGGAACGGTGGGTTAACTGCCTTGTTCAGGGGCAGAACAACAGATTTTTACCTTGTCAGCTCAGGGGATGCAATTTTGCAACCTTACAGTTAACTAGTCCAACGCTCTAACCACCTGATTACATTGCACTGCACGAGGAGCCTGCCTGTTACGCAAATGCAGTAAGAAGCCACGGTAACCATATTTTGCAAATAAATTCATTAAAAATCCTACAATGTGATTTTTCTGGATTTTTTTTCCCTCATTTCTGTCATAGTTGAAGTGTACCTATGATGAAAATTACAGGCCTCTTTTTAAGTGGGAGAACTTGCACAATTGGTGACTAAATACTTTTTTGCCCCACTGTACATATGTGTATGTATATAGATAGAGAGGTATGTATGTGACAGAGTTGAAGTTTGAATACACTTTGGTTCGAGCAATTAACTCGTTTTTCAACCACTCCACAAATGTATTACTAAAAAAGTATAGTTTGGCAAGTCAGTGAGGACATCTACTTTGCATGACTCAAGTAATTTTTCCAACAATTGTTTTCAGACAGATTATTTCACTTAACTCACTGTATCAACAATTCCAGTGGGTCAGAAGTTTACATACACTAAGTTCACTGTGCCTTAAACAGCTTGGAAATTCCAGAAAATTTGAGTTAATTGGAGGTGTACCTGTTGATGTATTTCAAGGCCTACCTTCAAACTCAGTTCCTCTTTGCTTGACATCATAGGAAAATCAAAAGTAATCAATCAAAACCTCAGCAAAAAAAAATGTTTTAGACCTCCAAGTCTGGTTCATCCTTGGGAGCAGGTACCACGTTCATCTGTACAAACAATAGTATGCAAGTATAAACACCATGGGACCACGCAGCCGTCATACCGCTCAGGAAGGAGACGTGTTCTGTCTCTTAGAGATGAATGTACTTTGGTGCGAAAAGTTCAAATCAATCCCAGAACAACAACAAAAGACCATGTGAAGATGCTGGAGGAAACGGGTACAAAAGTATCTATATCCACAGTATAACAAGTCCTATATTGACATATCCTGAAAGGCTGCTCAGCAAGGAAGAAGCCACTGCTCCAAACTGCCATAAAGCCAGACTACGGTTTGCAACTGCACATGGGGACAAAGATCTTACTTTATGGAGAAATGTTGTCTGGCCTGATGAAAAAAAAATGGAAATGTTTGGCAGTAATGACCATTATGTTTGGAGGAAGAAGGGGGAGGCTTGCAAGCCGAAGAACACCATCCCAACCGTGAAGCACGAGGGTGGCAGCATCATGTTGTGGGGGTGCTTTGCTGCAGGAGGGACTGGTGCATTTCACAAAATAGATGGCATCATGAGGGAAGAAAATTATGTGGATATATTGAAGCAACATCAAGACATCAGTCAGGACGTTCATGCTTGGTTGCAAATGGGTCTTCCAAATGGACAATGACCCCAAGCATACTTCCAAAGTTGTGGAGAAACGGCTTAACGACAACAAAGTCAAGGTATTGAGTGGCCATCACAAATCCCTGACCTCAATCCTATACAAAATTTGTGGGCAGAACTGAAAAAGCATGTGCGCGAGCAAGGAGGCCTACAAACCTGACTCGGTTACACCAGCTTTGTCAGGAGGAATGGGCCAAAATTCACCCAACTTGTTGTGGAAGGCTACCCAAAACATTTGACCCAAGTTAAACAATTTTAAGGCAATGCTACGAAATACTAATTGAGTGCATGTCAACTTCTGACCCACTGGGAATGTGATGAAAGAAATAAATGCTGAAATAAATAATTCTCTCTACTATTATTCTGATATTTCACATTCTTAAAATAAAGTGGTGATCCTAACTGACTTAAGACAGGGAATTATTACTAGGATTAAATGTCAGGAATTGTGAAACAGTTTAAATGTATTTGGATAAGGTGTATGTAAACATCCGACTTCAGCTGTGTATGTTTATATCTTTTTTTTTTTTAATTTCATCTGATGCAGTAAGGCAAGGGTTCTTAAACTTTTTCACTCGTGGCCCCCCTTCCAGCATAAAACCTATTTCCTGTAATTCTACACTTCATTATTTACATTTTTTATGCAAGTCAATTAATAACAAATTATTATTTACAATGATGGCCTACTGGGGAACAGTAACTGCCTTGTTCAGGGGCAGAATGACAGATTTTTACCTTGTCAGCTCGGGGATTCGATCCAGCAACCTTTTGGTTACTTGCCCAACGCTCTGACCGCTATGCCCCATGAGGTGCAGAGAAAATCTAGCAGTTTTAAAGTTCAAATTCTTGGAATGATATACATTTTGTATTCATGTGATATTTGAGTCACTCAAGCATTACAACAATCTATGGGCTAAAAAATTTCAGCTGACATGGGCTAGTTGATCTAGACATGGCCCTCTAAGGTATGCAATGACTGTCATGCCAAGGAAAACTTGTGACGCACTTGTGCTTTCTACTTTTACAACTTTCAAGAATTAGTTGAAAGCCGGAAAAAGCCCCCCCAAAAAAATGTATAGAATATTTTACTTTTATTTTTTTGAGGGGGGGTGAAACCGTACCCTGCTGTTTGGGAACACCTGCAGTAGGGGATAGTTTGTTTTACCTGTTTGTATGTCAAATCTTTAAAAAGCCCCCTCAAAAGTGTTTAAAAAAAACTAACTGTATGGACTTGTAAGAACCCTTGAATTATTTTGTTTGCCGTTTGAAATGCATGTCACTAGTTGCTGTAATGGATCTCACCCTGTGTGTCTCATCATAGTCACGTTGTTGATGAACTGAAAGAGCCAGCACTGCCCTTTCTACGGATCCTCCTGCAGCACATATCCTTCCGGGTAAAACTACATTTACTTTAAAATGCAATCCATACATTTTTTGTAAATTCAGAACTAATCCAACTCTGTCTAAAATAATTTACTCCTTGAAAAGATGTTGGGTGCCTCCTGAGTGGCGCAGTGGTCTAAGGCACTGCATTGCAGTTTTGTGTCGTCACTACAGCCTGGGGTTTAATCCCAGACTGTCACAACCAGCCGTGACCAGGAGTCCCATAGGGCGTCGCACAATTGGCCCAGCGTCATCCGGGTTGGGGAGAGTTTGTCCGGGGGGGCTTTACTTGGCTCATCGCTCTCTAGCGACTCCTTGTGGCGGGCTGGGCGCCTGCAGGTTGACTTCAGTTGTCAGTTGAACAGTGTTTCCTCCGACACATTGGTGCAGCTGGCTTCCGGGTTAAGCGAGCAGGTGTTAAGAAGTGCGGATTGGCGGTTCATGTTTCACAGGATGCATGACTCGACCTTCGCCTCTCCCTAGCCCATTGGGGAGTTGCAGCGATGAGATGAGATCGTAATCCCAAAAAGGGAGATAAATGTTAGAACAGAAAATAAAAAATAAAGACATTGGATCACATTAGATAATAGCTTTGTCCTGGCATGATTTTTTTCCAGATGGTGGACAAGACAGACTACCGTACGCGTGGAGCCCAGGCCGTTGCCAAGCTGCTGGCCAAAATGCCCTGTGGAGACTACGCGTCATTCATAAAGTGGCTGTTTGATTACTCCAGACAATCAAAGGTAAGCGCTGTCACGTATGAATTAGTTGGGATTTGAGCTGTTGGCTTTGAACTGAATCTGAACTTTCTGCCCCTAGGTGGCGTACCGGATGTTTGCACTGGACGTGTCCATGGCTCTGATGGAACAGCCAGAGAGGGAAGCAAATGAAAATGTGGACGCAGAACTAGTCTCCTTCCTGTCTCACAGGTTCCTGGTCCACAACATAGTGTTTGGCCGTCGCTCAGACGCTTCGCCTACAGTCCGAGGCCACGCCCTTACCTGCCTGGCCCAGTGCCTGGAGCTGCCCTCCATGAATGCCACACGCAGCATCAAAGAGCTCTTCTCCACCAGTGCGTCTCTCACACACACACATTTACATATGCATGTACACATGCACAAAGCACCAAATACTAGTTGCATACTAAACTAATTTGACATTTCAATCAATTTTAGCATCTGCCCTGACTGTCTTGGATGGTGAAGGTTCTGATGGTAAGCTCTACAACAGCTTTAAATTCAGTAATATAGTTGGATATTTTTGTTTGTTTACTCAATGTGCCCTGCTCCTTTTTTAGGCACTTTAAATTCACAGACAACCCAAAAAACTTTCAAGACTTTACCTTTCAAGACTATTGAGATCACAAACAATGACCATGCAAGTTTTGAGTGTAAGTATATATATTTTTTTGCAGGCTTTTTAGGTGTTTATTTAAAACATTGTTTGGTGGGACATGATTTCAGTATTTGATGGTAATGTGATGCTCGTGTTTTCTTTAGCAAAGGACACAATGGCTTTACTGAAGCGCCGTGTGAGTGACCCAAAGACCAACGTGAGGAAGTGTGCACTGCAGGTACGTACTTCTGTCTTTGTTTAATGTGTGTACTGTACAGTGTGTCAGTAGTTGACTTGACTTAAAGAGTTGTAGGCTTCTCTTGCATGGTTGTATGCCATTAACCATCTTGAGTCAATTAGCATAATATAAACATCAGCCAGTTTGGCCTGCCCACCTTTTCAGGCCCTTTTATGGAAAGGTGAGACTCTCACGAACACACTCTAGGATGCTCACAAGACTCGCCTGTAGGGACCCTGGTACCAGGTTTTTAAATATTGTTTTGGTGAAAGGATGTATACAGTACTGTGCAAAAGTTTTAGGCAGGTGTGAAAAAATGCTGTAAGTAAGAATTATTTTATTTATCAATTAACAAAATGCAAAGTGAGTGAGCTGAAGAAAAATCTACATCAAATCAATATTTGGTGTGACTACCCTTTGCCTTCAAAAGAGCATCAATTCTTATAGGTACACTTGCACACATTTTTTTTGAAGGAATTCGGCATGTAGGTTGGCCCAAACGTCTTGGAGAACTAACTACAGTTCTTCTGTGGATTTAGGCAGCCTCGGGTGCTCTCTCTTCATGCAAACCCAGACAGACTCGATGATGTTGCGATCAGGGCTCTGTGGGGGCCATACCATCACTTCCAGGACTCCTTGTTCTTCTTTACGCTGAAGATAGTTCTTAATGACTTTAGCTGTATGTTTGGGGTCGTTGTCAAGCTGGAGAATACATTTTGGGCAAATCAGATGCCTCCCTGATGGTATTGTGTGATAAGTATCTACCTGTATTTCTCAGCATTGAGGAGCCCATTAATTCTGACAAAATCCCCAACTCCATTTGCAGAAATGCAGCCCCAAACTTGCATGAAGCCTCCAACATGCTTCAATGTTGCCTTCAGACACTCATTCGTGTACCACTCTCCAGCCCTTCGGAGAAGAAACAGCCTCTGCTACAGCCAAATATTTCACATTTTGGCTTGTAAGTCCAGAGCACCTGCTTCCCCTTTTCTGCACCCCAGTTCCTGTGTTTTTGTGCATCGTTGAGTCGCTTGGACTTGTTTCCATGTTGGAGGTATGGCTTTTTGGCTGCAAGTCTTCCATGAAGGCCACATCTGACCAGACTTCTCCGTACAGTAGATGGGTGTACCAGGGTCCCACTGCTGTTTTCTGACAATTCTGAGCTGATGGCACTGCTGGACATCTTCCGGTTTGCAAAAGGAGGTAAGCATGATGTGTCTCATCTGCTGCAGTAAGCTCCTTGGCCGACCACTGCGTCTACGATCCTCAACGTTGCCCGTTTCTTTGTGCTGCTTCAAAAGAGTTTGGACAGCGCATCTGGAAGAGACCTTGCTGATACAGTACAACTACCTTGTCTTGTTGCTGTGCTCAGTCTTGCCATGGTGTATGACTTTTGAAAGTAAACTGCCTTCAGCAACCTCACCTTGTTAGCTGAGTTTGGCTGTTCCTCACCCAGTTTTATTCCTCCTACACAGCTGTTTCAGTTAATGATTTCTGTTTCAACCTACATATTGAATTTGAATTTATACCTGTTTGGTGTAATTGTTTAATCATACACCTGACTATATGCCTACAAAATCCCTGACTTTGCAAGTGTACCTACAATAATTGATGCTGTTTTGAAGGCAAAGGGTAGTCAAACCAAATATGGATTTGAATTAGATTTTTCTTCTGTTCACTCACTTTGCATTTATTTAATTGATAAATATAATCATTCTTACTTTACAGCATTTTTTCACACCTGCCTAAAACTTTTGCACAGTACTGTATATGGAAGTAGCTTAGTACCTAAAAAGAAAAGTGGTTAAATATGTCAAAAATAAATGCATTTTCTGACCTTTCTTATCTCAGATATAGGACAGGCACCTCAAAACAAACTTCCTTCTAGATTTTTTGGTGGACAGTTTTTCCATGTGTGACCCTGTTATTCAATGTGTTTCTATGGGCAACTGGCAGTAAGACCAAATTCAATGTTTAATCAAATAATAAAGGGGTCCTAGCATTCAAAATAGAGTATCTAATTGATTCCTTGTATGACCATCCTGAAATAATTCCATATGTTAGCTTAGTAGAACCCCCCCCCCCCCCCCCCCCTCAAACACAGATTGTGGAATGCACATTTCTTGCTTGTTACTCATTCTACCTGCTGGGGCAATATAAGGTGTGCGAATACGACCAACCCGCTCTTTAAAATCTCACTAACCCTCATTGTGTCCAGGCGATGATGGGCCTGCTGAAGCACAACGTGATCATGCTCAGTGAGGGGAATTTGACTGTGCTGTCGGAACGCACCCGTGACCCCGCCCTGTCTGTCAAGAAGAAGGCCCTGCAGTGCCTCATGGATCTCCTCACTGTGAGTAGCTAGCTCTGTCTGTCTGGGTGGCACTGCTCACTGCCTCTCCTTCTACTACCCTCTAGTCCAGGGTACTGTTGGGGGTACTTGAGGACTGGAGTTGGGAAACACTGCCCTAGTCTAGTTGAGCTTCTGCCATATTGTTCATGAGCAGATCAACACTTCAATCCTATTCACCTATGGAGTTTCCATGGTCCAGGAAACCAGCTCATAAGGTCTAGGAGCCTTGTAGATCTCTGGTCTGTATAGTCAACTTCAGTCATTCACAAGCACACTCTTTTCTTTCCTCCATATGTTTCTCATATCTCTGTGCCTGGGGCTAACCCTCTATTCAGGCCCACCCAGAGAACAACCTGGTACAGAAGGCGTGGCTGCGGGGCGTGGTGCCGGCCGTGGTGGACGCAGAGAGCTCGGTCCAGGAGAAAGCCCTGGAGTGCCTAGAGCAGACCATCCTCAGCCAGGTGAAGAGCCATGGCTCCTACAGCTACAGGGATGCCCAGCAGACACTGACCTGGAACCTGCTGGGCCTGCTGTGTGACCACTGCCAAGATCTTGGGTAGGTGCACATTTATGCTGCTTTCAGAGACTTCATGTTAATTAAGTGCGTCTGGGGGTGCTATTCAGCCAAAAGTGGTCCGCTAAATGTCCAGAAATAATTTAATTGGACAGAAGTGAGGAACACCTCCCAACAGCCAATATTATACTAAATATGTATGAATCGTATTCAAACAAAAATTTCACCTAAACAATTAACTTCCATAGTGTAAGTGGGGACCAAAAAAAAATGATTAAACCTTTGCTTTCCTCCTCTACAGCCGGTACTTCAGCAGGGCCTTCACGGTGTGGTCCAAGCAGAACAAGTTCACTGCAGCCTTCATCAACAACCTCATCTCTCACACGGAGGCAGAGCATGCGGCCGGGGCGTGGCTGCTGCTCTCCAAAGTGGCCAGCTCCTGCCCCCGACTCGACTACGGAAAGATCTTGGACGCCTGGGACGACCTGGTCAGGTCAGATCAGGCTATTGATAAATATCTTACAGTATTTATTTTTGTAAATAACTGTATCCGGCCCGCTCTCTGGCCTTGTCTTAATACTAAGACAATGCATCCTTTCTTCCTCCGTTTTTTTGTTTCCTTACCTTAGACAACGTGATTGGTGAAAGCAGAGGTTTCACATGGCTTTCACCAGTCCAGTCACTATACAGACTGGTCATTACGTCAAGAAAGGGACGCTGCGTATTTTCAAACAGCCCATCTCCTGTGCTTGTCAAATATTTTACTGAATGTTTTATTTTCTAGGTCAAAGAACGTCACAGTGGCAACATCCTGCCATATCCTATGCGTGATCGGGGACATTGGCGAGCATCTGAACGAAGACACCAAGAGCAGGATTGTCGGTGGGTGTCCAAGTTGCTTTGAATTGGATGACACAGGATGAGCTGTCAAGATGGCTCCTTCCAAGACATAAAATTAACACCTACCAAATGTTTCTAGAGTTAGCTATAGCTAAGAATGTGTATTTCACCAGCCACGTGGTTTCGTATCTGCTAATCGTACAAAGAAATATGCATCCTATATCTGACCTCAAGCAGCAGAGGAGAGGAGCCGTGCATACTGAGTGCTGAATGATTTAGTTTTGGAGGTGCTGCGCACAAGCATAAAAGTTTGTCTAATTTACTCAAGTTTACAAATTGAGACTTTGTCCTCGTGTTTCTTGGCTATTTACATTGTTTTGTTCACACGCTTGGTTGTTTTTCAATGTTAGTTTGAGTCTGCTGCTTCAGTGAAGAGATGCCCTAGTCAGAACCCAAATCTCTCATATGACTGGAGTGGCCATGTTACTATGGTAACAACCTGTTCTTAAAGGGGCAGCTGAATATTTTGTCACTGTTATTTTGGTTAAAATGGAATGAAATTTAGCAATATACCGCATTAATTCTTACTATTACATTTTGGCTGGTAAAGAAATCTGAGTGACTGGTAGATTTATTTTATTTAAAATAAAAAAATGTAGGCCCTGGTTCCCTCCCCTCTATTGTAGGAGTTTTTTTTGATTGGCAGAAATTCTGTGCCCTTGACTATAACTAGGGTCCAGATTTATTCCTGGTCGCATCATGTGGTCTGGAAATAGCCCTGACCCTAGCTATCCTTAATTCTTGTTTGTGAATCTAACTTATTTTATATTTTTTAATGGCAGAGGACATTATTACCTGGCTGAAGAGCTTTGAAATGCCTCTGGAGGTGATCAGTGCCAGTGTGGAGACTCTGTGTCGACTGGGCAAGGCAGAGGCAGTCAGTGACACACAGGTAGTTTTTGTGTGCGAGCCACAAATATTCAAATAAATCCCAGTAACTCACTTCCCAACTTTTTAATGTGGACTGTGTTCGCTAACCAGAATTTAAATTATGCTTTGCAGACATTCCTTAACCAACACTGTGGAGAACTAGTCTCGGTCTGTGAGGCGTATCTTTCCGGCGTCATCCTGAATGAAAACGGAGCACAGAATTTGAATGAGGATTTGGTGGTGAGAGAAATGAACATATTAACAGAATCACTCATTGACCGGTCCTTTGAATACTATTGCAAAGCAAGTGTAAACTGGATCTTTTGTGAATTAATTGGGCTTCATTGAGGTCATCTTGCCCATCCATCTAACTACTCAATTTTTTTTCCTCCGGCCAGGTAAAGCACCTGTACACACTAGGCGTGGCGTCGCTGCATTGTCCCTCCAAAGTGGGCAAGCGCATTGTGCTCCTGGTCCAGTCTGTCCTCACCTCCAGTGTGGAACAACAGTCAGGTATTTTAATACATTATTCAGAGAATATTAGAATGTTATGGAGCCCTTAAGTGCTACAGGAAGGAAAAACCTTTTTGTAAAATCAGCTGTTCAGTATCTTTGGTCACATTCAATTCATCAGTCTTATGCATTGTTCTTCTGGTCCATTCACAGCTATGTCAAATGTTTTTTTTCTACTATACATGTTTTGTGTGTTTCGTGTTCTAACAGAGGGGTCAGAGGAACTGGCCTGCTCCCAGCCTCTGTCTCAGTTTAAGGCTTCCTCCATGCCCAGCAGTGTCCGGGCTCATGCTGTCATCACTCTAGGTATGACCTCACCTCAGACCACCTTCCTGGAAATGAATGTATTTTTGGCTGAGACACTGTCCAGAAACAACCCCTAGCCCCTACACCATTGTGCTATAGATATATGGTAGTGGAGTTGGGGCCTGAGTGCACACACACAATGTTTTTAGAATTGTATAACTGCCTTAATTTTGCTGGACCCCAGGAAGAGTAGCATACCATAAGCACTCTGCTCCAAAAATTACTGGATCGCGAACTCTCCACCCCTCCTGTCTCCCTCCAGGTAAGCTGTGCCTGCAGCACGAGGAGCTGACCCGCAAATACCTGCCGGCGTTCGCCCGCGAACTGGAATTGTGCAGCGAGTTGGCGGTGCGTAGCAACGTGGTTGTGGTTATGTGTGACCTGTGCGTGCGCTACACCAACATGGTTGACCGCTACGTTCCCAACGTGTCGGCCTGTCTCCGCGATAAGGAGCCGCTCATCCGCAAGCAGACCCTCACCATGCTCACTAACCTGCTGCAGGTAGGACTCAGAAACAATACAGTGCCCTCTGCTGTACCGGTTGTGGCCAGAGGACAATAAACTGACAGAAAATTAAGTGTTACTATGGCTTGATTGATTTAAAATGTATCAATCTTCTTAAACGACTATGCCCTCTTAAGTGTTATTCTCAGTCGCTGTAATCCTGGAATTATATATACTTGTTTTTCCTGAATTCAGCTTGCTAAAGCCACAATGTAAATGTTTTTTCCAATAAACCTGTCACTGTCAGGAGGAGGATAAAGAATTGTTTCTGTTGCTGTTTGTAGGAAGAGTTTGTCAAATGGAAGGGCTCGCTGTTCTTCCGTTTCATTGCAGTGCTGGTGGATTCTGACCCTACCATTGCTAGGTAAGTGGTGATCATTATGTACACTGTCACCAGTTCCAATGCACTCAATACAAAAGGCAAAAAATTAACATAACTGAGGGAACTAGTAAATTAATCAGTTATTTCCATTCCAGTCTTTGTGAGTACTGCCTGGTTCACCTCCTGCTCAAGAAGAACCCAGTGATGTTCTCACAGCACTTCATTGAGTGCATCTTCCACTTCAACTCCTATGAGAAACACAAGACCTACAACAAATTCCCTCAAGCGGCCAGGTACAATTATGCTCCTATTTTTGGCTAAAAGTAGTTTTATATTAGCTACCAATTGCTTTCTGAACTCAGCAAAAAAAAGAAACGTCCTCTCAATTAACTGTTTATTTTCAGCAAACTTAACGTGTAAATATTTTTAGGAACATAACAGGATTCAACAACTGAGACACAAACTGAACAAGTTCCACAGAAGTGACTAACAGAAATGGAATAATGTGTCCCTCAACAAAGTTGGTCAAAATCAAAAGTAACAGTCAGTATCTGGTGTGGCCACCAGCTGCTTTAAGTACTGCAGTGCATTTCCTCCTCATGGACTGCACCATATTTGCCAGTTCTTGCTGTGAGATGTTACCCAACTCTTCCACCAAGGCACCTGCAAGTTCCTGGACATTTCTGGGAGGAATGGCCCTAGCCCTCACCCTCTGATCCAACAGGTCCCAGACGTGTTAATGGGATTGAAATCCGTGCTCTTCGCTGGCCATGACAGAACACTGACATTCCTGTCTTGCAGGAAATCACGCATAGAACGAGCAGTATGGCTGGTGGCATTGTCACGCTGGAGGGTCATGTAAGGATGAGCTGGCAGGAAGGATACCACATGAGGGAGGAGGATGTCTTCCCTGTAAAGCACAGCGTTGAGATTGCCTGCAATGACATCAAGCTCAGTCCGATGATTCTGTGACATACCGCCCCAGACCATGACGGACCCTCCACCTCCGAACTGATCCCGTTCCAGAGAACAGGCCTCGGTGTAACGCTCATTCCTTCGGCGATAAACGCGAATCCGACCATCTCCCCTGGTGAGACAAAACCACGACTCGTCAGTGAAAGCACTTTTTGCCAGTCCTGTCTGGTCCAGCGATGGTGGGTTTGTGCCCATAGGTGACGTTGTTGCCGGTGATGTCTGGTGAGGACCTGCCTTACAACAGGCCTACAAGCCCTCAGTCCAGCCTCTGTTCACAATAGGCTGAGAATCTGAGCACTGATGGAGAGATTGTGCGTTCCTGGTGTAACTCGGGCAGTTGTTGCCATCCTTTTCCTGTCCCGCAGGTGTGATGTTCGGATGTACCGATCCTGTGCCAGTGTTACACGTGGTCTGCCACTGCGAGGACGATCAGCTGTCCATCCTGTCTCCCTGTAGCGCTGTCTTAGGCATCTCTGTACGGACATTGCAATTTATTGCCCTTGGCATCTTTCTTTTGGTGTTTTTCAGTCAGTAGAAAGGCCTCTTTAGTGTCCTTGCCTACTGTCTGTAAGCTGTTAGTGTCTTAACGACCGTTCCACAGGTGCATGTTCATTTAATTGTTTATGGTTCACTGAACAGGCATGGGAAACTGTTTAAACCCTTTACAATGAAGATCTTTTTTTTTGCTGAGTTTACAAGGATGATGAGGACTATTCTAATTTGGTGATTCTGAACTTGCACTCTGAGATATTGCTGATCAGCTATTCCGATGGTGAGATGGTCACAATATATTTTCACAGTAAAAAAATTCTAATCCGTGGATGAGTAGTATGGGATTTGTTCTTTGCTGTTGTAGTGTAATTGTGAACTAGCTAGACTTTTGAACCGGCAATTCTATTTGAGCAATTGTGCGAATTGGAAATGTGTGCCATGTGTTACAATGGACTTAAGGGTGTCATTCTATTCGATAGCAATTATGTAGTTTGCCAGTCCCTAGTCAATGACAGGTTGGGAAACACTAGTAAATGTATGTTTGTCCCCCAGTGAGAAGGCTAAGTTCTCCCTTAAAGGAGCCCAGAACAAAGAGAGGAGGTTCACGATTTATAGGTTCCTGCTGGTGCACTTCACAGACGCCCAGCGCTTTAACATCACCATCAAGATCAGCCAGAACATCCTCGGTAAGCGCTCCAAGAAAACGGCTACATTGAAATGACATGTACTCTTCAAATATGTATTGGTGAGTGCTTTTCGAATGTATGCACCTTTTGTCTCTCACACCTGCTCTTTCGCTGTCTCTCTGCCTCCACCCCATTCCCTTCAGCGTGCTTCGTGGACGGGGAGCTGCCTCTGGACGGTGACGGGGCGGCAGTGCTGGCTGAGACATTTGGTATCCTCAGCCTCAAGGAGATCAAGCTGTCGGCACTGAGCGAAGCGGCGGGGGCTGGTGGTGACGAGCCGCAGGAGGATGAGCAGATGGCCATGGCCAAGGCCGTCATGCAGGTGGCTCAGAAGAAGGTGGTCTCACAGGTATGTTGAGCTTTGAATAATGGTGGCGGTAGTAGTAATAATAAATTATGACAATTTTAGTATAATGAAAAGGGGTGCCAGGACTTGGATTTGGTTGCAATTTAAGCTTTCTTTAATTATTTTACATGCAACACGTCTTAATAGGACACACAATGTTGTATTCTAAAACAAGTAGTAGTAATGAAAGTATTACTATTTAGCAGTCATTTATATCCAAAGTGACTTACAATAAACATGTATTTGTCCAGCACTACTTAAACCAACAAATGTTGTGTTCCAAGCCACTAGAGGGGGCCAACGGCTAACTAACAAACCTCTGTTCATCCATCCACCCACAGGTCCAGAAGAAAGTGTTCATCGAGAGCATGATTCCCATCATCATTAATCTTAAGAGCATGCTGGAACAGAAGCGCTCGCCAGTCCTGAAGGACCTCATGGGCTACCTCCAGGTAAGGCAGAGAGGGAACACGGCCATCGTCATCCATTGTCAAGCATAATGTATGATAGCGAAATTAGAAAAATGTAAAATATATTAAAACAACCTAGAAATTTTGAAAATACATTAAAAGCAAGAACTTAGGACTGAGCATGGTTTGCAGTTCAAAATGTATCCCATAACAATGTTTCTATCCACCAGGATAGTGAATACAGTGGAGTAGGGCTCTTCTGATTCCAACGCTACATTGGAGTCATTCAATGTTCCTTTTGATTAGCTGAGGTGATTTGGTCAAGTTTGAAACACTTATTTGGAAACATTTTCTTTGTTTTTCAAAACAGTTTTGGAAACCTTGAACACTCAACTTAATAATTATCCAAAAATAACTTTGCAAATACAGATTTCCAGAGTTTTTTTTTTTTGTCAAACACCACTTTGAGCCAATGTTTTGTGTTCTCGGTGGAGTTTCCATTAGCTCAGGAAGTGTCATAGTTCAGGTAAATGTGCAACTAGGGATGTTAATCGGTAAGCTACTGAAAAGACACATGACTGGTCATGCTTATTCATCTATAGGTTAATTAGCATAATTGAGTGGAATTAAATGCGTGTATTTTGGGTAGTCGTCATGCATCTTATTTATCACGCATACAGAGCCTAGTTTGAGGAGCGGAATAGCTTATTGCTGCTGGTCACAGGGCAAGAGCAGCTCCTCAAAAAGCTGGTACTGGAGCGACATGTTCTTTTATAAGCCCAGTCATTACGCAACAAATAACGTGGAATTGCATTTAGAATTGTTAACTGTTTTGATGGCCATGATTTTAAAGAGCTACAATTTTCTTCTTTCAACTCGAAGTTAAAGCACGCCTCCCATTCGAGTGCATAGGCGATAGTCAATGGTAGGCATGCTATCAGTGCATCACCCATCACTTTGCAATGTGAATTTGAGGCAGTATCATTGTTTGAAACCTGAACATTTTACTTTACTTCAAACAATCAGTATAGGAAAAACATGCCCAACCACTATTGCCTCTGAATGCGACGCTAACCCCAAAAGTTTGCAGCAAACATTGAAAGGAGCTGACACAGGAGTCTGCCTGTGCTAGCAGTTAGCAAGCATGCAAACACAGGCCACCGAGGAGAGTACCATCTGTAGCTCTTCAACTTCAGAGAGGGACTCTGGTGCAGTACCTAACAATTTGCTCCCGCCTACCATAAAGCCATGGTGAAGCAGAGGCCGGTCACAGGGCTGTTGTAAACTAGAGAAGACAGACATTGGCTTTCATAACAAGTTTCTTTCATTGTCCAGAAGCTAAAGGCACAATCGTAGTTATATTAGCAACCCATCCTAGTTGTTTCTAACGGATTTTCATCTGTCACATATGGAACCGCTCGCATTAAGTGCGCTGTTTTGACCAGTGTTTTTCCGCTAATTGCAGTTGCGTGTTCAATAATAGCTTTTCGACTTTAAGATGATAGGCTTTCTATTGTTCCATCTTGATGAAAAACATCCCACCCGTGTATGTATGCATGCATAGTATTTCCTGTTGATCACGTCATTTTACTGTTTGGAAACAATTTTGTTGACCGGTTAATGAGGGTCTGTTAGTCCTCAGCCAAATTTACTAAAATGTGCATCCTTATATGCAACGCAAAACACCTCGTGGAAAACTGTGTTAAAGAAGCCCACAGTAAGTGGATCTTCTGTATTTGTAAAATTTATTTTGGGTGTGGATATGAAGTTTCTGAAGTTTCCAAAAGCATATTGCACACTGATTATTAAGGGTTAGACAGGGTGTCGGGGCTGTTGGCACATTGGCTGTGCTGTAATGAAACCCAATGGCTCTTGGGTCTCAAGCTAGTCTGATCCTAGATCTGTTCCTAAGGCCAACTCCTAAGGGGATATAACACTTCTCCCTGCTGTCTAGCTGACCATGCAGGACTACCGCAGTGAGGTGAAGGAGTTCTTTGCAGCGGACGAGCAGCTGGCGGTAGAAATGGAGTACAACCTGAAGATGTATGAGAAGGAGATGGAAGCCCAGATGGCCCACTGCTCCCTGGGAGGGGATGCTGCCTCTGGGGGCACGCCGGTGAGCACTAGGCCTAGTAATGGAGGGAGGTCTTGTCTTTTTTAGATAGGTGTACTTTCTTACAGCCATTACTCTTTGCTGCGAACAGCCTGAATAGCAATCCATCAGGAGCCCTGCTGGCAATGAAGTAATTGCCCCTTGATGCCTAACTTCCACTTAAGTCAATCTCACTTGCATTGATGTCAGTAGGTGAAAATTCTATTTAAGTGGAAATTAATTCTAAAAGTTACTATATCTGGCTGTAAAATAGAGAATATGAAGAAATGTCTGACTCAATGTCAATTGTCTAAATGTCTACAGGCTACATCCCATACATACTCTCATAATTGTCCCCCTCCCTGTCTCTCAGATCCTGGGCTCCCCTGCCCCTGCCCCTGCCCACAGGCTCCTCCAAACGGGCTTTGCCACGCCCCAGCCCGTCGGCCCCAGCCACCTGCTCACCCAAAGACTTTCCCAGTCAGACAGGTACAGCTCTTAGCTGCATATAAGCACAATGTTTTCATACCTACCTACTAGGATTTCTGTTAGGAAAATTGTTATTTATCGAAGATCGAACCCCAGGCTGTAGTGATGACGCAACACTGCAATGCAGTGCCTTAGACCGCTGCGCCACTCGGGAGGCGCATTTGATTATGTTTTTGATGGAATGTTGGGAGTGCTGCAGAGATGCGTCTCTCCAACAGCACCCTTGAGAGGCGCGCTGAGAATAGACGAGCTAAATATTTTGCCATATGAATGACATCTCTCTTTACTATAGGCATACTACAGGGTTTCCGTTAGGAAATTGTGGAGCTGGACATTTTGACCAGCAACATTTTCAATTACCGGACATTTGATAAATGTACCTGATCCATATGCATTGGGTGCGTAACCTGATTAGGGTGTTCTATTCTAAATCACATTTAGAATATGGTCATTGATATTACTAGAACATGCAAGTTGTGGATGCAACGATGTGCGGTCCTTTCCGAATTCTGTTGTGTGCTTTGAACATGTTATAACTGTCCACATTTACTTTTCCTCAGCCAACAAGACCAGTAACAAACAGCAAAATCACTAGCCTATGTCAATCTACTATAGTTTAAAAGTTTAAGTTTATGAGAAAGACATGGCCTATTCCAAACAGACTCTGGACTCTGAGACGATGGATCCCAAATTCATACAACGAGTAGGCCTAGGCTACATGAGTCTGATGCAACAGCTCAAAATGTTTAGTTGATTAACTATTTCTTCACATTATAAGCGCAGCAGGCTACGCGTGAATGTTCATTCCATAATGCAAAAGGGCACTGCACATGCTAGTGGTTTCATGTGACCAATGAAATGATCTGTTAAAAATTTAGAAAGGGAGGTGATCTAATGGGCTACCTTGAAGCAAGGTAAGACATGCGTCATGTGTACTAAAATGTTCAGGTTTCAAACAATTAAGTATATGTTTTCAAAATGCATACTGACTTCGGCTCATTGCAAAGTGCTGTGTGACGCGCTGATAAAGCCTGCCTTCCGTTGCCTTTTGATGCCGTGTTCAAAACAACTGGGAACGCAGTTGGGAACTGACTTCCAACTTCAGTGCGTTCAAGACAACTGGCGGGGAAAAACAAGCAAAAAACATCCAACTCGGGCCTCTTTCTAGATCTCCGACCTGAAGATCACTGAAGTCATTATTTGACCTCGATTTTTCATAGTTCACAATTGTCTTGAAACTCTTGCACTGTCAGACAGATTTTACACTCAAAGGCTCCATCTGTGAAAGACTGCTGTTACTGCCTAACGCAAACCCTGGCATACTCTAACTTTTTCATTTTACTTAAATTAAAAAGGCCTCCATCTTTGCAATCAACAGTAGCCCAAAGCGCGCCTCTCTCGCACGCTCTCTCCTCACCAGTAGGGGCAGGCACGTAAGGCAGCATGCAACAGTCGGGGTGCATGATTTATTTTGTTGGCCAAAAGCCAGCAATTACCGGCTAACGGAAACCCTGCTACCTACCTATACTGTACATTCAGTGCATTTGGAAACTATTCAGACCTTGACTTATTCCATGTTTTGCAACGGTAGCCTTATTCTACATTGTATTAAATTCCATTTTTCCCTCATCAATCTACATAATACCCCATAATGACAAAACGAGAACAGGTTTTAAGAATTATTTTGCAAATGTGTTAAATTATTTACGTAAGTATTCAGACCCTTTGCTATGAGACTCAAAATTGAGCTCAGGTGCATCCTGTTTCCATTGATCATCCTTGAGATGTTTCTACAACTTGATTGGAGTAAATTCAATAGATTGGACATGATTTGGAAAGGCACACACCTGTCTATATAAGGTCCAACAGTTGACAGTGCATGTCAGCGCAAATCCAAGCCATGAGGTCGAAGGAATTTTCCGTAGAGCTCCAAGACAGGATTGTGGCGAGGCACAGATCTGGGGAATGGTAGCGAAAAGTGGTCTGGAACCACCAAGTCACTTCCCAGAGCTGGCCGCCCGGCCGAACTGAGCAATCAAGGGATAAGGGCCTTGGTCAAGAAGGTGACCAGGAACCTGTTGGTCTCTTTGACAGAGCTTCAGAGTTCCTTTTGTGGAGATGGTCGTTTTTCTGGAAGATTCTCCCATCTCTGAAGCACTCCCTTAATCAGGCCTTTATGGTAGTGGCCAGACGAAAGCCACTCTTCAGTAAGACACATGACAGCCCAGTTGGAGTTTGCCAAAAGGCACCTCAGACCATGAGAAACGATTTTTCTGGTCTGATGAAACCAAGATTGAACACTCTGGCCTGAATGCCAAGCATCACGTCTGGAGGAAACCTGGCACCATCCCCATGGTAAAAGCATGGTGGCAGCATCATGCTGTGGGTATGTTTTTCAGTGTCAGGGACTGGGACTGGGAGACTAGTCAGGATCAAGGAAAAGATGAGTGGAGCAAAGTACAGAAATCCTTGATGAAAACCTGTTCCAGAGCTCTCAGGACCCCAGACTTGGGCGAAGGTTCACCTTCCAACAAGATAATGACCCTAAGCACACAGTCGGGAATGGAGGAGTGGCTTCGGAACAAGTCTCTGAATGTCCTTCAGTGGCCTAGCCAGAGCCCGGACTTGAACCCAATCTAACATCTCTAGAGAGACTTTGAAATAGCTGTGCAGCGACGCTCCCTATCCAACCTGACAGCGCGTGAGAGGATCTACGGAGAAGAATGGGAGGAACTCACCAAATACAGGTGTGCCAAGCTTGTAACGTCATACCCAAGAAAGCTCAAGGCTGTAATCGCTGCCAAAGGTGCTTAAACAAAGTACTGAGTACTTATGTAACTGTAATTTCAGTTTAATTTTAATACATTTGCTAATAATTTCTAAACCTATTTTTTTTTTTTTGTGTGTGTTGTGTAGATTTCCTGGGGGAGGGCGGGGCAATTTAATCCATTTTAGAACAAGGCTGTAACGTAACAAAATGTGGAAAAGGAGAAGTTCTGAATACTTTCCGAATGCACTGTACCTACCTACCGCCTTAAGTCTACTTATACTTGGTGTGAAAATATTACACCCATTTTACGTCACCTTGAATCCTCTGTACTACAAGGTGGGGTGGACACATTCCAGTCCCAGATTGAGCAATCTCAAATGGCGCTATTAAATGCCTAATAATCTTCGGTCCAATGCAGCCTTTTTATTTATTTATATATATATATATATATATATATAGATAGATCGATCATTTCTGGGTAACAATTTAAGTACATTACTGTGATGTTTTTCAACCATTTTAATTGAAAACAAAATAGATTTTTAGCAAAGAGCAATTTCTTAAGCAAGAGTTTAGCTAGTAAGAGTCTAAGTGGGGAGGGGAAACATGAACTAGCTGTTATTGGCAGAGGTTTGGAACTCTTATTTGTTAATTAACTAATTTACTACCTGATGATGTCACTAGGCAGGCCAAAACTCCATCCCACCAAAACAGGCAGAAACTTCAGGTGATTTCAAAATCATAATTTTCACAGTATTATGCCAGACTCCTAGTCTGGAAATGTGTATGTAAAACTGTATATAAAACACATGTTTTTGACTGCACTGCGCCTTTTGATCTGGCACTAGACACATTACTCCCATTGTCACTTCAGCTACACCTACAACAACATTCTATTACAACCACCACCATGGGCACACCTGGCTGCTATGTGGAATGGGAGAGTGTAATTAAGCTTGTATCTCTGGGTGTTGTGCTCGAACCCCAGGCGTCAGCCAGCGAAGCAGAGGAGCGGGCCACACAGGAGCTGGGTCATGGTGACCGGCGACAGAAACTTCACACCTCTGGATGGATCAGGTATGGCCGCCTTTCATGACCACACCGCTGACTAGATGGAAATAGCCAACTCCGACTTGATGTGATTCCATTTTTGATAGATTTCTTTCCTTTTTCTTGTGTTCCACTATTACAGTGAAGCCGAAAGGAGGCGTCTGCGATCGAGCTATAAGCACCCCGCAGGGTAAGTTGGACAAACCCGGATCTGAATCCTCCTCCTTCAGGAGTCAGACACCCTCCCGCATGCCAAGTGTATAGGCTGTGTGCATGTCCCAAGAGCAGCTAACATTGAATGAGGAGTATCATGTGGAACTGCATGGATCACACTGCTCTAGACATTCAATCTCTATATGCATTGATCATTCAGTGGTTACCATCCATTGTGCCCAATAATGCTGATCCTGCTAGAGTTCCCTCATTGGAGAGCTTTGTACTTGGGGTCTTAAGAAACCTTGTGGTTGGGGAAGGAGCCTTCTGAATATCACTGTGGGTAGTGTTTTCAGGTACTGTCAATAATTTACTGACTCAATGAAAGCTTCTTCATGTAGAGCAAAAATACCTGCTTTTGGGCCACAAGTCGATGGCTGGCAGCCCCATGATAAACCCCAACACAAAAAACCGTTGTCCCGAGGTGGTCATTTCCCACTCACTGAAGTCATTCATCAATTGGCAAAGCTGGACATTCTACCATCTTCTTAAAATCTGTTTTTAAAACTAACCTTAACCATACTGCTAACCTTATGCCAAACCCTACACTTAACCCTAACCTCAAAAGGGAACTACACCACTTTTCAACCTCATTTTCATTGTATCCAATGAAATACCAGTGTCAACTTATGTAAAATGTGATTTTGATACACTATTAGATTGGCAGTGACGTGGGGAAAAATAAAATACCCTCCTTTGGGCTAGAAACCCGTTGCAGGCTTTGAAAATCATTGTTTCTTTTAACTTTTAATCCTACCCTGTGTCACAGGATAATTTTCTTACAACCTTAACTTTTTTTAATTTTTTTACCACAGATCATTGTAATGTACTGTTTTCACACACTATATGACCAAAGTATGCCAGATAGTGAAGCGTGATTCTTCACTTCAGAGAACGCATTTCCACTGCTCTAGAGTCCAATGGCAGCTAGCTTTACACCACTTCAGCCGATGCTTGGCATTGCGCATGGTGATATTAGGCTTATGTGCGGCTGCTCGGCCATAGAAACCCATTTCATGAAGCTCCCGACAAACAGTTATTGTGCTGAATTTGCTTTCAGGGGCAGATTGGAACTCTGTAGTGAGCGTTGCAACCGAGAACAGACTATTTTTATAAGCTATGTGAATCAGCACTTGGCGGTCTCCTTCTGTGAGCTTGTGTGGCCTGCCATTTCGCGGCTGAGCCGTTGTTGCTCCTAGACATTTCCACTTCACAATATCAGCACTTACAGTTGACTGGGGCAGCTCTAGCAGGGCAGAAATATGACAAACGGACTTGTTGGAAAGGTGGCATCCTATGACTGTGCCGCGTTGAAAGTCATTGAGCTCTTCAGTAAGGCCATTCCACTGCCAATGTTTGTCTATGTAGATTGCATGACTGTGTGCTCTATTTTATACACCTGTCAGCAACGGGTGTGGCTGAAATAGCCGAATCCACATACACTACATATACAAAAGTATGTAGACACTGGTTTGGTGCTGAAGATGGGGTTGAAAAGTGGTGGAATTGCCCTTTAACCAAACTACTAACCTTATGCTTTACATTAAATATCAACAATTTAATTGCCCAACATAATATCCCTATTACATGTTCCTCAGGTAACATAAATGAAGTTACATTCGGGGAAGGAGTTAGCGCCATCTTCAGTGACCGGAGAACAGGTATGCAATATTTTGACCTTTTAGACAGATGCCATTTCACCACAAGATGACACTGATGTTTGGTCTGACTAGTTTTTTCTTCTTCATAGGGTCAAAGACTGGAGAAGAAGGACGTGTCCTTCAATTGATCTCACCTGATCAGCAGTAAGTACTTATTTTTTTGATCAAAGTAAGCTTTAAACCATATAATGGTCGGAATGTTTCACCTAATTCATTTCTTGTGTTTTCAGAACTCCAGTGCCAAGGCAATGGAACGTGCAGTCCCCACTCAATCAAAAAAGAACGAGACAAATACATCAGTAGCTATTTCTTCATGTTCTCTTCTGTCTATACTGAACACACTTGATGTCCCATGTAAAATTGTATTGATATTTTCTTTATTTTTGTAAATGAAAATCCAGCACCCATGTCAGAATATTAGAAGTGAGTTTTATTAATCATTAACATACGGTTCAAGAATTCTCAGAGGATTTGTACCAGGCCCGAGATGGGCGTTACATTAGTTTGGTTCAGAAAAATCATGTTCTCAATCAAATAAACGTGTAAACGCTTGAACCTTCACATGATTTCAACGCCAACCTCAAGTATTGGAGAAATTAGAGGCAGATTATCAATACTGGATAGCTGGAACCTCATCAACCTTGGATTGGAGGAAAAGCGTGATTGGCAGTCAGTATTTGGCTTAGCTAGCCCCAACCATAGAACATGTATTGTAATTTCTTTCACTGTGTATTTAAAACTACATATTGCCGGTTTTGAAGAGGGCTGTTTAATTATAAAAATATCTTATTTTCAATGCCTTGGAAGTTGCCAGTGTTTTCTGGCCTTTATGGTAAATGTAGGCGTCATGCTTTAGTGTTTCTCCATCTATTTAATCCGCTAACAAACTTTGTGTATATTTTCTTATTTGTCTTTACTCTACCAAAAAGAATTCCCACTATTTAGGCACTATTGCATAATACATCTCTATTTCTACTCCAATGGAAAAAGTGTAATCCTTTAAAACAATGCTAAAATAAAATAATCTATTTACAGAACGAAGCAGATATGTAAAAATGATTTGGGTGGGAAAATGTTCCATTATTCTTAATGTCATCATTCCTCTCAAACGCCGTTCGTAGAGTATTAAACATGCAATTCAGGTTTTTGTGCATTTTGCAGTATTGTGATTGAGAAATACCTTTAAAATAAAATGTTAAAATGTGTTAGATGGCATAAAGCTGATCTACTGTTGTAATGGCAGAAGGCACTTAAGAGGAATGAGCTTTATCAAAGTACAAATGAAAACCTTAAGTACCTGTTTTGTAAAAAATGTTTTGCATCTGCATTAATTGGTTTCACCTAGCAATTACTCTATCTTGTAATGTTTTGTAACTCTTGGATATAAATTCATTTGGGAAAATGACAAATACAACATCTTAGGTCATTTACTTGAATTTGAAATGCTATGTTTTTTTGCCTGGTGTAGAGAAGATTGTTCAGTGTAAAATGTCCTATGTGCAAACATTAGGCAGATCGTCTCTACCATGACCATGTATTTTTCAAACCATGGGAAGAGTTTCATATTGCCTCCTTGGGGGCACACACACAAACAGTTATCTATATACAATTTTTAACCAACATAAACCCTGTATTACAAATACTCAATGTATTCCCGACATACAGCAACAACAAAAAACTGGACAATATATTCAATATATACAAGATAAACTCAAGCATAGAAGGACACTTAAAGAAGGACACCTAAATCAAGGATATGCAGCACTGATTGTATACAGTATTTCCCAGCTTTTGGCTGGTACTCATTGAAGCCTTTTACTGTCCAAGACACTATCTACAAACAACATTTCACTTTCAATATTAACATGGAAATCCCAACCTTAAATAAAATATGTAAGACTGTTCTAGAACCAAACCTTTATGGTAAAACAAGTCATTTAGTGATTTGGTGGGTGGGGGAGGGAGGAGGGTAGGAAAGGTGAAAATTTTACAGCTGAATTCTGAGTGGTTGAAACTTATTTTTCCCACAACCAAATAAAAAAGTATGCTAGTATTTTACAAATATTTAAAAAAGTAAACCTTTATCTATAGGCATTTCAAAATATATTCCATCAAAAATAGTCTGACAAATTTTGCTGATAGAAAAAAAAAAAGTTATATAAATGACAAAGGTTTGAAGCACATGTTTAAAGTAGAAATATGTCATGTTAGATTTTCTTCAGAGCTTAACTAGATGTTTTTCCCCTCCTGGCAGAACATCTTACATAAATGCTTTTCCCCAGCAGATAGTGTTAACCTTATTGAAACATGCTATAACTTTAACATAAAAATCTCCATAATTTAGCAAAAATAAGTTGTTTGGTGATAAAAAGGTCAACAAGCAGGTTTCAATACTTATGTGTCTGTAACGATGGTTAATAGTTCTATATAGATTTGTGAAAACTTGTCACCTTTGGCAAACTTGAATTGTTTCAGACGTGCAGAGAGCTCAAGGCACATACTGTGGCAGCTCACTGGTCATCTCACACTTAGTGAGTTCAGTCCAAAGTATCACACCTTTCCCTTCCATGCCCTTCGTCTTCAGATGACAAATGAAGATTTGTGTCGGAAGTCGCCCTAGAATAAAAAGGGAAGAGCAAGTAAGAAAAAGTTGGACTGCCTTTTTTAAAATATTTCGTTTTTTTCTTTACGCACCTCGTCCTCTGTCCTGACGTAGTCCACTCCGTCTCCTTTCGCTGGGGCTTTGTAACTGTCAGACACAATGGAGACATGATCAGAAGACATTTGTTGTTGCAAAAACACATTTCTAGTAAGAATTGTTCCATGCATGTTATAAAACCAAATGCTGTGAGTTGACCAGGTCAAGTTGTGAAGTCAAGGCTGTTCATAAGGTCTAAATCAGCAAATGTTAAACCTCAATGAGCCATGACCCATTGCCGCGCCGCTCAAGAGGAAGTCTCACTCACTTGTTTCCTGTCTGTTTCTGGCTGACGAAGTAGCCTCGCTTGTACGCACAGCAGATGCCCACTGTTATACACAATAGCACCACCACCACCACCAGCACTCCCAGGATGATCCCGGCAATATTGATGTTATCTGGGGAGAAACAACAGGAAGAATGAAGAATTTATGTTGAGGTATCTTCAACTGGCTCTTTATGAAGGAAATACCGGACTACTGGAATAACATGCTTCAACATGTAGGTTTGGGCGATATACTGTATACTGGGGTATTTAGAAATACCGACAGTGTGATTTTCAATACTGTTTTTAACCCATTGCTTATAACTAAGTTAAGTAAACTATATGAAATATAAGATGTGTCAAATAAATTATATCCAGCTCAGGGCTCCAGCTATGCATTTGGTTTGCTAACTTGCTAATGGTTAGATGTCAAGATCAAGCTTCTTGGTTACAGCAGAGACATTCAATCCCCTCCTGGATCAAGATCCCTGTTGACTAAATTGTTTTGTGCTTGTTTTTATTTATGTCACCCCCTGTGTGTGAAAATTCATTAATACCGTATACCCCAGTATGGTACAGAAACGGTATGAAAATCTAGATACCGCCCAACCCTAGTGTGTTGTGTAACTTGTATACAACTGTGTCAGCTGTCAAACAGACTTACAGACTTCCATCGTCTGCGGTCCACATTCTGAGTGACCCGCGTCGTTCTTTGCTCGGCAGAAGTACTCTCCTGAGTCGTCCTTTCTGACAGCACTGAATTTCTGAAGAGGAAAACCCAACAACAGTATAACCGGTGTCCTTTTGTTCTGGTGTATGTACAGATGCTGTAAAATATATTGGCACCCGTGGCACTTTACAATGGTACAATGGAGTGCAGTGTTCAGAATGTTCAGTTTTTTCTTTTAAAAACTGGTTGACTGGCTATGTTTAACCTGTAGGCACCTGCAAACTCACCACAGTTGAGAAATTACACAGTAAATGCAAATCATTGCCTCCAACCAAATTAATTAGAATTTAGAAAACTGTTGTCCATGCTATTTTTGGACTTTGTAGTGAAACATTTTAGTTTAAATTATTCGTTGTTTTGGTCCTATGCAGTTGTAAATCAAACAAATGCACATGTAAAAACATACAGTTTTTCAAATGTCAACTTATTTTCGAAGAAATAGTAAATCCTGCAAGTGTGCCAATATATTTTACTGCATGTGGTAAAGTGCCAGTTTATAACGAGGTCCAATTGGGATTAGGTGGAACTGTCACCAAAATTAGTTGTGATGAGCTTTGATGTTCAACAGATATCCCTTCAGTTTTCGTATGCTGTCTCCCATCACATTTGAACCCAGGCTAATGATGTCTTGTCATCTAATTCTAGTCCTGTTGATAGTTAGTTGGCTTTTGGTTAGTTGGATACGAAACGCAGATTCATGGCAACGTAAACTGGTGGTCTTCAAGTAAAAGGGGCCGGTGTAGCATGTAATAGGGTGTGACTCCCTGGAAGTATGTCAGTGACAGCCAGGCCAACCTTTAGAGGCTAGTGTGAAGGTTGAGTGGAGAGCCTGGGGGCGAGCCATTGACTGTGTCTGGCTGAGCAGGGGAGAGGGAGTTCAGGAATGTGCCAACGAGGACTGCAAATTCCCCTCATGCCTCAATCCCCTGTGCACCATCAACTGTTTCCCCAAAATATCCACACCTACCCCCACAGCCTCACCCTGCCCTAGAGTCCCCTTCCCTCCCAGTCCTCACACAAAAACACACACTTACCAGGGTTCCAGTTTCGGCGTTGAGCATGTAGGAGGAGTTGAAGAACTTGGGGCTGGTCTTGGGGTCATCGGGGATCTCCTCCTTGTTGCGGAACCACTGGTATTGAGACTTGGGGAAACCTTCATCCTCCACGCAGCGGAGCTCCGCCGCCTTCCCCACAGGCACCGATTTGGGGACAGCACATTTCGGCACCACTGGCTTCACTGTGGACACAAACACATATTCAGCAATGGCAACATTCAGCATCTGAACGTGTCAAATCAGCACAACCCATGATACACATTCGGTTATAGTTACTAGGCCAATGAATGACCTCTGAGAATGGGTACGCGTCTTTTGCCCCGTGCCAAACCCTGTCAACTAAACACACGGCACTTTCCATCTTTAGCGATGCTATTTAGCGGGGATGCAGTTTCAGAGGTTTCCCTATATAGCCCAGAACACGCCTTTGCGGCAGGGACAGGCCAGTCACAACGCATCCTCATACGTGTGCCAAAGAGTTGGCCTGACCTACAAACAAGTTTCAGCTTACAGCATTGAAAGTAGTAACCTCTGAGGCTGTTTGTAGGGACAATGAGTATGTTCATTGTGTTTTGTATGTTATGAAGCATAACTTCCAAAAGCAACAAGGTTTAAGACTAAGAGCAAATATTTTGGCAGTGAAATTATGAGATGCATTAAAGAACTGCATCGCAAATGACTTGGCAAACATGCAATTTCAGCTAGGTAGTGGCAATTCTTCCTTCCCCAAACATGCCATTTCAGTCATAGCCACAGGGTGATGTATCTTTGTGTTGGTGTAAAGTCTTAAATTTGTTCTGGCTTCAATATTATACCACAGTTTACTTTGGTAATACAACTAATACTGTGATTATGGTGCAAAAAGCTAGTGGTGTGTTGAGTAGATGTGAGTTGAAGTGGCTGATATACCTACCTCTTATGACAAGGTTGATCAAAATCTCATCAAAGGTTTTCTGGTCAATTGGGGCGGTGACTTCGCAACGATAACTGGCTGAGTCTGATCTTGTGGCATTGGTTATCACTAATGTTGCAGGCTCTCTGATCCTTGCTCTGCCCTCCAAATCTCCTGCAGGAGAAAAAAAAACACTAAGTTCCCGCTGATTTAATACAGACATAATTGATGAGTATAAAACAGAATGTCATTCCCTTATTAGTCAGAACTGCTGTTTGTAAAGCAGGAATTATTTGTTTCTGTAAGATGATCAGATCTTTTTTTTGTCCCTTTGTGTCACTTTGATATTGATATTAGTGAAGATGACATTGACAAAGCACTCAATTGAGTCTGTTACCTGAGATCTTCTTCTCAAAGTAGACATAACTGGGCTCCCCATCCTTAATTTTCTTCCATTCGATTCTGGGGTCGTTTGTGGAGATGGACTCTATCAAACAGGACAATTCGATAGCTACCAGACGAGAAGAGAGGAAATTAGATGCAAGGCTTTCAAAATGAAGAACCAAAGGATTGATGTTGTTTGGTGGTTGTGGTTCTTTAGTGTCAAGTCAAAGTCAAGCACATCGGTGTATTCATTACGACATCTCTTTTGGCTCTTACATTCAAACTCGTTGGCCCACGGCGCATCATTAGTTGTTTTCAGAATCACTGCCAACACGTTGAAGTAACCTGCAAAACAGGAAAGAGGAGGAAGAAACATAAGTCTCACAGTCACACGAACTTTGCCATCACACTGATGATCTCACAAACTACGTGCGAGCTGTGCCTGTTTGCCGGGCTATGGTTGGTGAGCTCGCTGTTACGCCCCCATTAAGGTTGTTTCTAACCAGTTAGCTCATCCAAAATTCCAGAAACTAAATTAACATCAATCCCCTCACTCCCAGTCTACCACCCCACCCAGACGCATTCTTCATTCTTCCCAGTGTACCATGGCCTGGATCTGTTACCTTCCATTTTTAGTCTGGCGGGGCGAACCGACGTGGACTTAAGGGGGGGCACAGTTTCTACGCACTGTGAGTAATTGTGCAGGGAGGCGCATGCCCTTCTCGGCGCGAGCTCTCCCATGCCAGTGGCAGCCTAGCAGCCTGCCCGGCCCATCTCTCTCTCTCCCTCTCTGGGCCTGACGCGAGTGCCCATGTGGCAGTAATGGGCCATGGGAGTGGGCACTGCTGAATCATCCCGACAGGCCATTCCTCCACACATGCATACCAACCCAGTCACACAACCATGAATAGTCTCCCTGAGACTCAGATGATGCTTAGGCTCAAGTAGCTGCTGGTCAGGGTCACAGAGGCTTGGTCAGTTAGCTTGAGTGAACTGCATGTCAGTGTGAATGAATGTCCTACTAGGGATAGTTCACCCAAATTACAAATTGACATATTGGTTTCCTTAACCGATACCAGTATTGCTATATTTTTTCCATGGAAAAAAATGCAAACATGAAGCAGACCTTACTCTTTGGTCTGTTAAAAACCTCCTATATGAATAATATTGTGTGCTATAGCTTGGAAAATAAATACATGTGACTCTGGATGACAACATAATGCTTGTTTTCAACATTAGGGCTGTTTTTCAAAAAAGTTCAATCTGCTTCGTGTTTTGTTTCCTTGCCACGATACTAACGAGTATCGCGATACTGGTATTGTCCCGACCCTAGTAAGCAATCTATGGACAAGGTATGCCAGCAATCCATGCTTTAGTTTAGTTTCCCTGCCACTGTTTCCAAATTCCATTCAGGACATGGTACCGATATTAGCATTTTTCACACATCGTATTCAAATCATTTGTAAGTGACTTTGTGGAGCTTTACTATCAATTTTAGATGTTTTCGGATGATTTGGACATGATGCACCAAATATGCTAATATCGGTACCATGACTTGAATGTGACTTGTGCCACAAAACAGTGCTAGAGAAACTAAACCAAATAATTGATTTCTGTCATACCTTGTCCATAGACTGCTTACAGGGTAAGGAAACCAATGTGTGATCTGTGTGAACTATCCCTTTTTATTTCCTGCATTGTGTGCCACTCCCCACTGCCAACCCCTAACTTTACTGTTCCACTATATTAGATTGTTTCTCCTGGTGACACACTTTGACTGAGGCCAGTGGCTACTTCACCTGACTGAAACCAATAACCAACTCTGTTGGCGTTTTCATTAAGTGGTTACCTCCAGGAACCTTACTGATCCAGTAACCCGGCTTGGCGCCCCATTGCGTCCCAGCTCCCCATCCCTGTCTAAAGAAAGAGGCCTAAGTGCCCCTGTCCATTAAAAAGACAGGAGCACATTTAGAGCCTTTTACCGGCTGAGTTCACCGGGACTCTGCTGACACAATTAATTAGCAAGACAACACACAGTTCTTTCACACAATAAGGCGAGTCTGCGACCTGAAGAGACAAGTCTGTCTGAAAGCATAAGGTTACAGATCCTTTGGTAGACCTTTCCCCAGGAAACTCTCCTCACACCCAGGCATTAGTAGGTGTATTTCCTGTCCCCATCACCTTGGTCCTGCTAAGTCAATGTCAGTCTCATACCAGTTCCCTGCTAACTATCCAAAGCACGCATGGGTGTGGGAGCTGTTTGGGGTCGCCCTCTAAAGCAGACTGGGTAAGCTGCTTATCCTAAGGTCTCTGAGATCGTTACTAGACCACAGCTTGTTTACCTTATGTCGTCAGTTTAAACAACAGGCATACATTGTCCCACGGGCTGAAAAAGGCGAATATTCACCCGCTTAACTTAATATAAGATGAAACATTTAATGAAATGTAAAGTTCAGGAGTGGGAGTGATGGAAAGGAAGGACTATAAGTAACTCTTTAGTGTAGGCCTTCAAAGCTTTAATGTTCCCCCATTGCTAATGTTAATTGCTATGAATCTTTAATAGCAATATTTTGGGTTTTGTCTCTCGAGATGTGATCCATTTCATACAGTTCTAGTTAAACAAAGACAACACAAGTTAGGCCCTGAGAGTAAAAAGTTCTACATTTATATATGTATATACAGTGGCAAGAAAAACTATGTGAACCCTTTGGAATTACCTGGATTTCTGCATAAATTGGTCATCAAATTTGATCTGATCTTCATCTAAGTCACAACAATAGACACACATAGTGTGCTTAAACTTAATAACACACAAATTATTGTATTTTTCTTGTCTTTATTGAATACATCATTTAAACATTCACACTAGGTTGGAAAAAGCATGTGAACCCCTAGTCTAATGACTTCTCCAAAAGCTAATTGGAGTCAGAAGTCAGCTAACCTGGAGTCCAATCAATGAGACGAGGCTGGAGATGTTGGTTAGAGCTGCCTTGCCCTATAAAAAACACAAATTTGAGTTTGCTATTCAAGAAGCATTGCCTGATGTGAACCATGCCTCGATCAAAAGATATCTCAGAAGATTAAGAATTGTTGACTTGCATAAAGCTGGAAAGGGTTACAAAAGTATCTCTAAAAGCCTTGATGTTCATCAGTCCACTGTAAGACAAATTGTCTATAAATGTAGAAAGTTCTGCATTGTTGCTACTCTCCCTAGGAGTGGCTGTCCAACAAAGATGACTGCAAGAGCACGGTTCAGAATGCTCAATGAGGTTAATAAGAATCCTAGTATCAGCTAAAGACTTATAGAAATCTCTGGAACATGCTAACATCTCTGTTGACGAGTCTACGATACGTAAAACACTAAACAAGAATGGTGTTCATGAGAGGACACAACGGAAGAAGCCACTGCTGTCCAAAAGAAAACTGATGCATGTCTGAAGTTCGCAAAAGTGCACCTGGATGTTCCACAGCGCTACTGGCAAAATATTCTGTGGGCAGATGAAACTTCAGTTTAGTTGTTTGGAAGGAACACACAACATTGTGTGGAGAAAAAAGGCACAGCACACCAACATCAAAACCTCATCTCAACTGTAAAGTATGGTGGAGGGAGCATCATGGTTTGGGGCTGCTTTGCTGCCTCAGGGCCTGAACAGCTTGCTATCATCTACGGAAAAATTAATTCCCAAGTTTATCAAGAATTTTTGCGGGAGAATGTTAGGCTATCTGACCGCCAATTTAAGCTCAACAGAAGTTGGGTGACGCAACAGTAGAACGACCCAAAACACAGAAGTAAATCAACAACAGAATGGCTTCAACAGAAGAAAATACGCCTTCTGGAGTGGCCCAGTCAGAGTCCTGACCTGAACCCGATTAAGATGCTGTGGCATGACCTCAAGAGAGAACTTCACACCAGACATCCCAAGAATATTGCTGAACTGAAACAGTTTTGTAAAGAGGAATGGTCCAAAATTCCTCCTGACATTTGTGCAGGTCTGAGCCGCAACTACAGAAAATGCTTGGTTGAGGTTATTGCTGCCAAAGGAGGGTCAACCAGTTATTAAATCCAAGGGTTCACATACTTTCTCCACCCTGCATTGTGAACGTATAATTGTTTGTGTGTTATTACTTTAAGCAGACTGTGTTTGTCTGTTGTTGTGACCTAGATGAAGATCAAATCACATTTTTGACCAATTTATGCAGAAATCCAGGTATTTCCAAATGGTTCACATACTTTTTCTTGACACTATACAAACTCAGGAAAAAAAAATGTCCCTTTTTCAGGACCCTGTCTTTCAACGATAATTAGTAAAAATCCAAATAACTTCACAGATCTTCATTGTAAAGGGTTTAAACACTGTTTCCCATGCTTGTTCAATGAACATGCACCTGTGGAATGGTCATTAAGACACTAACAGCTTACAGACGGTAGGCAATTAAGGTCACAGTTATGAAAACTTAGGACACTAAAGAGGCATTTCTACTGACTCTGAAAAACACCAAAAGAAAGATGCCCAGGGTCCCTGCTCATCTGCGTGAACATACCTTACGCATGCTGCAAGGAGGCATGAGGACTGCAGATGTGGCCAGGGCAATAAATTGCAATGTCCATACTGTGAGATGCCTAAGGCAGCGCTACAGGGAGACAGGATGGACAGCTGATCGTCCTTGCAGTGGCAGACCACGTGTAACAACACCTGCACAGGATCGGGTACATCCGAACATCACACCTGAGGGATAGGTACAGGATGGCAACAACAACTGCCTGAGTTACACCAGGAATGCACAATCCCTCAATCAGTGCTCAGACTGTCCGCAATAGGCTGAGAGGCTGGACTGAGGGCTTGTAGGCCTGTTGTAAGGCAGGTCCTCACCAGACATCA
The DNA here is from genome assembly GCF_057628025.1 of Oncorhynchus mykiss. Taxonomy (NCBI): domain Eukaryota; kingdom Metazoa; phylum Chordata; class Actinopteri; order Salmoniformes; family Salmonidae; genus Oncorhynchus; species Oncorhynchus mykiss. Next base: position 23,552,437 of record NC_143031.1, read on the forward strand.
CAACATCGCCTATGGGCACAAACCCACCACCGTCGCTGGACCAGACAGGACTGGCAAAAAGTGCTCTTCACTGACGAGTCGCGGTTTTGTCTCACCAGGGGTGATGGTCGGATTCGCGTTTATCATCGAAGGAATGAGTGTTACACCGAGGCCTGTTCTCTGGAGCGAGATCAATTTGCAGGTGGATGGTCGGTCATGGCCTGGGGCGGTGTGTCACAGTATCATCAGACTGAGCTTGTTGTCATTGCAGGCAATCTCAACTCTGTGCGTTACAGGGAAGACATCCTCCTACCTCATGTGGTACCCTTCCTGCCGGCTAATCCTGACATGACCCTCCAGCATGACAATGCCACCAGCCATACTGCTTGTTCTGTGCGTGATTTCCTGCAAGACAGGAATGTCAGTGTTCTGCCATGGCCAGTGACGAGCCCGGATCTCAATTCCATTGAGCACGTCTGGGACCTGTTGGATCAGAGGGTGAGGGATAGGGTCATTCCCCCCAGAAATTTCCAGGAACTTGCAGGTGCCTTGGTGGAAGAGTGGGGTAACATCTCACAGCAAGAACCGGCAAATCTGGTGTAGTCCATGAGGAGGAAATGCACTGCAGTACTTAATGCAGCTGGTGGCCGCACCAGATACTGACTGTTATTTTGACCCCCCCCCCCCTTTGTTTAAGGACACATTATTTCATTTCTGTTAGTGACATATCTGTGGAACTTGTTCAGTTTATGTCTCAGTTGTTGAATCTTGTTATGTTCATACAAATATTTACACATGTTAAGTTTGCTGAAAATAAACGCAGTTGACAGTGAGAGGTAATTTCTTTTTTTGCTGAGTTTATATATATATATAAAGCATTAAAAGTGACATGGCATAAAAGCAGTATGAAACAGTATTCTCTAACAATACTTCACTGATTAAATTCACTGATTAAAAGACAGAAATATACAAATTGTATGCACCAGCATTGCACAATTAGCTGTCAAATTAGCTACTGTATTTGTAAACTGAAACATCAAATAGTTTTGTCAAAGCCTGCATGTCATTCACATATTCCACAATATTGAGGGACAAGTTGAAAGTGTTCAGGAAGAAATAATAGAATAGCTCCACGTAGAAAAAACGCATTTGCTTGTTTGGTAACTCACTAATTCCTCTGACAAGCCCTTGCAGCCATGGTTATGTGGCAAAATGTATTTTTGAAATGTCAACTCCTTGATTGGAATAGTCACAGAGGGAGAGATTCTCAACTGAGAAAATCAATTCTATAGTAGAATTGGTGCAGAATAAAGATGAATATCAATCACCACTTTCCTATATATTTCTAGCTATATTCAATCTTATTTGCACAACTGCAGACATTTCTTCCCCCCTCAGAGTTCAATTATGCATGTATGTAGGAGTGTATGTTAATGAGATAATTATATAGGCCAAGTATCTCATGGTACAGCATGATAAAATAAAACAAAAACCTGTTGATTGTGTGCTCATTAAAACAAAGCCACAAAAGCTTACCTAAATATATCACTTTGCACAATAGTATTTTGTCTTTGATTTCACCAAACAGCTTTCTTTTTGTTTTGACCAGCTAATGGACTAGCTTAGGCAAGCCCCTGTTCCATCTTCCTTGATAACTCAAGACAGTATTAGGTGCAGGTTTGGTGCTTAAGTGAGCTTGATACTCCGATAAAAGGTTGTGAGGTTTGCCTTAGAAGCAGCTGTCCAGGAAAAAGGGTGCACAAAAAAACCCTAGTCAAAATGAATAACTTTAAAGTCCCTACATCCAGACCACAATATTAAAGTCAAAACTCTCTTGGTGAGTGCAGAAGGCAGCTTTTTAAACAACACACTAAATAATACTGTGAAAATATACTGTCCCTGACAAGTCCCGATGTTTGGTAATTTACACACAGTCTTGTCTGCAAGCAGGATGGCTGAATTCTTAATAATTTCCCAGGGTTGGCAGGTGAGGCTAGATGAACAAAACAAGAAATGGAGCAGATCCAGCAGGCCGGGACCTTGGTTGAACATACATCCTCTTAACAATTACATCCTCCTGAGCATTTGCACGGCAACAGATGGAGCTTTCCTGATGGGGGCATTAGCGGAGAGGCGGCAGTGGCCAGGAAAGTGTTCGAGGACTAAGCGGCAATAAGGAAGTGATGACTGTGCACTGTGGGACAGATGTCTCCTGTCTCTTTTCCCTTCTCCTGTCTGCCTCATTATGACCTATGACCCCTCTGTCATCCTGTCTGTTCTCTCTCTCTCTCTCTCTGCCCTCCCCTGAGAAAGATTCTAAGGTCTTGACCTCTTCCCAGTGCCATGATGCATCCCCTAACACCTGCGTCTGAGAGGCTGCTGTAGTGTTTCCCACCGTCTTCATATACAGTAGATGGCCAGGTATTTGCGGTGTGTGTGTGCCTGTGTGTGTAGTTTAAGCCCTCAAACCATGCAGGTGCTCCATGACCTACATTACCCTGTCTTTCCTTCTCTCTTTCTCGTCTTCCTGGCAGGGCACAGCTGTGTGCGATCTGGCAATCTGCATGGAAGTATTTTAATCTCCCTCGCCCTTCTCAAGAGGGACGGCTGGTTCTTCTTGGTAATCTTAGTGTAATGCCCTGATAAAACCCCAGGCTTTGCGATGCTGAATAAAACAATAGATGAGGGACTGGAGACAAAAGCTATCCCTTGGCTTCGTTTAGAATTATACACAGATGACATGGAGCGATGGTAATTGAACTGAGGACGAGAGAATGGATGCCTGCATGTGAATTGGCTCCTAGCTTTCTGTGATGTTACTATTGGAAAAATCAACAAGATTTCCCCTTCTGCTAGTAAAAGAAAGTTATAGAGGAGTGTGATGTCATAAATGGAGGGGTTCATTAAGCTTCCCAGTGAAATCCCCAAAGTAACAATTCTGCCTAGCACCTCCGCGAGATACACCCACGTCCCTTTAAGAAACCCAGACATCAAAGTACCTCGTTTTGCAAATTATCTGCTAGTTGCTGTTTTTCGAAGATTTGTTCATGTGAGGCTACACCCCTTTGGAACACACACGTGATTAGCAATCACATGGGACTTGGAAAATGGGCAGAATCTGCATTGACACGTCTCGTCAGTGAACATTGAACACATCCCGTTCATTCTGCAGCGCATGAAGCAGATAATATTCCTTGTTATTTTTTAACTGCTGCATTGATTTAATTCCCAGATGAGGAGGGCTGTTTGTTCGCTGAGCAAGTGGTGCCCACGGAACAATGCATTATCCTCCTCAGTCAGCGATGGCAATTGGATGGGATGTGTTTTTGTGCTCTGCAACTTCCACTCCGTATGTGGATTGTGTTAAACTAGGCTCTATCCCAGTGCTAAGACATATTCAGTCCAGTATAACACTCCGCAAGACTTAAGAACTCTTCTCCCTCCGCTGCCCTAAAAGGCTCTGCAATGCTGCATGTTGTCCATGGTGTGTAGTGGGTCACACATTCTCCAATTCAACCACCCGGGTAACTGCCCTCCTGTACCTCCACAGTATCTTGGCCTGGAGAGTGTTTTACTTGTAGCTGAGGGAGTCTATGTGAACACTTGGAATTCCTTCAAAGAGAGTAAATATTTATCTTTGCAAGCAAAACTAGGTTACAGTTTTTGTCACCACATACTTGAACACAGAGTTTTCTTTGGTCGGTGCTGCAAGAAATGAACTGGCAGGCCCTTCATGAATGTGCATGCTAAACCAGATTGTGGTTTGAGTTACGTTTATCCCAGAAAATCCAAATGCTTTCACAAGACTGTCAGACAGGATAGTTTTCAAAAAAAACTTTTGTTTAACATTTTACCCCTGGGCGATGCCAATTGTCACTTAGCTTAGTTGCTAATCTCTATCTGGATGCAAAGCCAGACTAATGAATTAATAAATTGACATTTACATTCCATACAGTATAAGCTCCTTGCTAAGAAAAGATTTTGCACTGATTCCAAACAAATCATGCTCCAGTTTCCACAGTTTCTGTATCTAAACATCCAAATTCCTAGACTTTCTTCCCTTACCCCACCAGTAACCAGAAGCTCTGGTGGTGACCCACCTGTTTGTGTGAGCTGGGGAGAAAGTGGCTGAACTGACCTCAAGTCCTCTGTGAAAATAACAACCTCTAACAACAACAATAGGAGGGACTGGTTTTAGGGCTAAGCTCGCAGGCCAAGTGACCGCAGGTTGTGTGGTCACAGCTGTGGTTATCCGGCAGTGGCGGTCACTCTCGCCAGCTGACTTGTCTGGTCAACTTTCTTATCCCCCCTCACCCCTATTTTTACCCTTCCACCCACAGTTTAACATTATGGGATGGGGGGATACATAGTGGCGAGGGCACACTGAAGCCTCTTTACATAAGCACTGAAGATTACCACCGTGGGCCCACTATTACCATACCAGAAGTCTTACGTTGAATTTTCATCTCTTTTCTTTGGCCTATCGAAAAGTGCCACTTCTGTTCTTATTGAATGACACTAATAACCTCTGGTTTCAATAAAACACTGAATCCATCTGTTCATCCACCAAGCTTGAGCTCTGACCAGATATTCTGAAATGAAAGGTTTGTCTGCTGTCACAGACAGTCAAAGATATGAAACCCAAGGAGCAGTAACAGCATCTGAGGAGGCGGCAATCAAATAAGTAACCCTAGGCAACTAAAACAATTTGACTATTGCAGTGCTATGCTGTGATAGCACAATATGCTTTGATAGTGCCCTAAGATTCTCATATCTTTGTGCCTTATTATCCCGAATCACAGTTTGATGCTAGACTTGCCTTGCCGTTGCTGTTTTTCTCTCTCTTATCATAATTGCATAATAGCTGAACAGGCTACAGATGGCACCGGCAGAAAGTCATTTTGTATCCAGAAGGCTGGTGTTGCTAGTGGATACCAGAGCTTGGAATTCCGTCACATTGGCTGCATCTATATGATGATTGAAACAGTCTCTGGATGATTGTCAACTGTTGACAGGTCTGCTGAAAATGCGTACAGGCAATCAAATTCAAGTTTGCAAATGTACAGGAGGAGCTTTGTAGTCTTCCCTCATTCCAGTGTGACTAAATATAGTGCAGTTCAAGCAAAGATAACGCAAGCCTCAAAGAAAATGTCTCAGATACTACTTCAGCTGCTGAGCAAATGTCACCAGGCTAGATCTTAGAGAGGAGGGCTGAGTGTAGTGACAGTGCAAGAGAGCAGCAAACTTCAATTGTATGTCAAATATCATGCGAAATCAAACAATATCAAATCAAATGTATTTGTCACATACACATGGTTAGCAGATGTTAATGCGAGTGTAGTGAAATGCTTGTGTAAGAGACCTACTGCTGAGAAACTGCACTGTGTATGTGTCTAATGGTACCTGATTAGAAGTTGTGGCTGTGTATCTGGAGTGAGCTCATTTGCATTCCATCTTTTCCCCGTCGACTCTGACACAGTTCAGTGTTACCGGGAAGGGCTCTTTGGGTATTCATTTATTCTTAATTTGTGTGGCTGCAATAGGCCCCACTCTGTGATGCCTGCTATTCCAGGGCAGCCCCCTGTCCCTTTATGGCAGGGATGGAGCCCTCTTGATCTACACAGGTCAAAGACTAGGCCTGACTAGAACCACTGAGGGAGTGAAGGGGGTAGTGGGGGTGACGGTGTCACTGAATGCCTAGGAAGCTGTCACTTTGTTTCAGCATTAACGTCTGCATCTGGTCCGCTCTCACTTTGTCCTCCAGCGGAGTATTTACTAACTCACAAGACTGGTCCACGGAGTGGTGGATGGAACTTTCGCTCTGCCAGCTTTGGACGGGATCTAATCTTGCTTAACTTTAGAATAAGATGTGTCAAGTGCTCTAAAATGTGCTATTCAATTGAGTGCAAACATTTTCTGAATGGTCTTTGAGGAGAATATTGCCACCCACATTCGAGTCATGCGCCCTTTCCTGTTTCAGTATGACAATGCTCTCTTTGCACAAAGCAATTTCCATACAGAAATGGTTTGTCGAGATCGGTGTGGAAGAACTTGACTGGCCTGTACAGACCCCTAACTTCAACCCCATTGAACATCTTTGGGATGAATAGCAACGCCTAATCGTGCAACATCAGTGCCCAACTTCACTAATGCTTGTGGCTGAATGGAAGCAATTCCCGGCAGCAATGTTCCAACATCTAGTGGAAAGCCTTCCCAGGAGAGTGGAGGCTGTTATAGCATCAAAGGTGGGACCAACTCCATATTAATACCCATGATTTTGGAATTAAATGTTCGACGAGCAGGTGTCCACATACTTTTGGTAGTGTATCTTCACTCAACAGACCCTCTGTATACATAGACTTGACAGTTAGACATCTCTCCTCACAATTTCAAGCATTTATTGTTACTTTTCTCCATAAACTATTCTGCTGAGCTAAACTCAAAAACACAGGCCTACATTTCCAGTATGTAGGCTATTGCCTGTCTTGTATTAAATGGCAAGCATACTGTTTATATAACTGCCTCTTAGGTAATCTCTCCGTATTCAGTCTAAGTAAGCACCTACCTAATCATTGCCAAGGGCAACGTGAAATTCAGGGAATCCTGATAACATCAAATCAAACTTTATTTGTCACATGCGCTGAATACAACATTTTTAGACCTTACCGTGAAATGATTACTTACAAGCCCTTAACCAACAGTGCAGTTCAAGAAAGAGTTAAGAAAATATTTACCAAATAAACTCAAGTAAAAAATTATAAAAAAGTAACACAATAAAATAACAATAACGAGGCTATATACAGGGGGTACCGGTACCAAATCAATATGCGGGGGTACAGGTTAGTCGAGGTAATTTATACATCAATACAACTATGAGAGCGTGATCTGACGACAGGTAAAATAATCTAAGCTTGGAGCTGCTAATACAAATATTTATATCCAGGCACAATATTTACACAGGAAGCATTATAAGGGGGTATGAAAGTGAGAGTGGGGAGGAGTGGTGCTGCCCTGCTATGGGTTGTGTTTAGCCAGTTTTTGAGTCAATTCTGTAATATGAGCCAGTGTCAGTGCATGTTAGTGATGATGTAGTGGATAATCGGAGGCAGCAGGTCTGTGAGTTATTCCTCAGTAAGTAAGAATAGGTTAGCGTTTGAGAAGCCTTGCGGCTATTTATAGTGGCTGTCAACGCCAGGCTGGGCCCCCACAGTTTTCTAATTGGTTGCAGGTAAGTGTAGCAGCACTACATCTCCTACCATTTCATAGGCAGCTGGGGAAGCCTTGGCCATTATCCCTTTATAACATGAATTGGTGGCTCATTTTTCAACCCCAGACTGGCCCCAGTGAGATGCTGTAAACGCCTCCTGTCAAGGCAAATCGAGGCATAAAGCAGAGGGGATGGTGCCCCTGACATGGCACTCCAGTGCAAACAATATGACATGCCACACATTTGGGACAACAAAATAAATTGGGGAGCTCTCTGAGACCGTGGTGGGGGCTTAAGAGATCCAGGGGCCTAATTCAGCCCAACACAGCGTTTTTGGGGCAGGGGACAGAGTCAATCCTATGCTCGTAGCGAAGCTCCTACCACGAAAATCTGTGTAACATCGGGTGCCAGAATTAGCTGCTCTCTGCACAGATGGCATTGGCTCTTCTCGCTGCAAATACCTCGCATTCTAGTCCAAGCAGACTGACCTCTTCCTTAATCCTAATTAGGAATGTAATTTCCACCCCAGCCTTACCAAGTGCAATTAAAATAAATGTCTTTGTGTTGTGTCGAGAAAGGGAAAATATCCTTTTGTGGGTTTTAATTGGTTTCTGTGTGAAATATTATGGTCAAGAGATGGGCAAGAAATTGTGATTGTGATGACATTTTGAAATACAGTGCCTTGCGAAAGTATTCGGCCCCCTTGAACTTTGCGACCTTTTGCCACATTTCAGGCTTCAAACATAAAGATATAAAACTGTATTTTTTTGTGAAGAATCAACAACAAGTGGGACACAATCATGAAGTGGAACGACATTTATTAACTTTTTTAACAAATCAAAAACTGAAAACTTGGGCGTGCAAAATTATTCAGCCCCTTTACTTTCAGTGCAGCAAACTCTTTCCAGAAGTTCAGTGAGGATCTCTGAATGATCCAATGTTGACCTAAATGACTAATGATGATAAATACAATCCACCTGTGTGTAATCAAGTCTCCGTATAAATGCACTTGCACTGTGATAGTCTCAGAGGTCCGTTAAAAGCGCAGAGAGCATCATGAAGAACAAGGAACACACCAGGCAGGTCCGAGATACTGTTGTGAAGAAGTTTAAAGCCGGATTTGGATACAAATAGATTTCCCAAGCTTTAAACATCCCAAGGAGCACTGTGCAAGCGATAATATTGAAATGGAAGGAGTATCAGACCACTGCAAATCTACCAAGACCTGGCCGTCCCTCTAAACTTTCAGCTCATACAAGGAGAAGACTGATCAGAGATGCAGCCAAGAGGCCCATGATCACTCTGGATGAACTGTAGAGATCTACAGCTGAGGTGGGAGACTCTGTCCATAGGACAACAATCAGTCGTATATTGCACACATCTGGCCTTTATGGAAGAGTGGCAAGAAGAAAGCCATTTCTTAAAGATATCCATAAAAAGTGTTGTTTAAAGTTTTCCACAAGCCACCTGGGAGACACACCAAACATGTGGAAGAAGGTGCTCTGGTCAGATGAAACCAAAATTGAACTTTTTGGCAACAATGCAAAACGTTATGTTTGGCGTAAAAGCAACACCCTGAACACACCATCCCCACTGTCAAACATGGTGGTGGCAGCATCATGGTTTGGGCCTGCTTTTCTTCAGCAGGGACAGGGAAGATGGTTAAAATTGATGGGAAGATGGATGGAGCCAAATACAGGACCATTCTGGAAGAAAACCTGATGGAGTCTGCAAAAGACCTGAGACTGGGACGGAGATTTGTCTTCCAACAAGACAATGATCCAAAACATAAAGCAAAATATACAATGGAATGGTTCAAAATAAACATATCCAGGTGTTAGAATGGCCAAGTCAAAGTCCAGACCTGAATCCAATCGAGAATCTGTGGAAAGAACTGAAAACTGCTGTTCACAAATGCTCTCCATCCAACCTCACTGAGCTCGAGCTGTTTTGCAAGGAGGAATGGGAAAAAATGTCAGTCTCTCAATGTGCAAAACTGATAGAGACATACCCCAAGCGACTTACAGCTGTAATCGCAGCAAAAGGTGGCGCTACAAAGTATTAACTTTAGGGGGCTGAATAATTTTGCACGCCCAATTTTTCAGTTTTTGATTTGTTAAAAAAGTTTGAAATATCCAATAAATGTCGTTCCACTTCATGATTGTGTCCCACTTGTTGTTGATTCTTCACAAAAAAATACAGTTTTATATCTTTATGTTTGAAGCCTGAAATGTGGCAAAAGGTCGCAAAGTTCAAGGGGGCCGAATACTTTCGCAAGGCACTGTATAAACTCAAGCAATGGGGTTTAAACATGGGCATTGCTTGTGCACTCCATAACTCTTGCCAGTGTGTTCATAACAATACACAGATACAGTTGAGGTCGGAAGTTTACATACTCTTAGGTTGGAATCATTGAAACTTGTTTTTCAACCACTCCACAAATTTCTTGTTGACAAACTATAGTTTTGGCAAGTCGGTTAGGACATTTACTTTGTGCATGACACAAGTAATTTTTCCAACAATTGTTTACAGACAGATAATTTCACTTATAATTTAATGTATCACAATTCCAGTGGGTCAGAAGTTTAAATACAGTAATATGACTGCCTTGAACAGCTTGGAAAATTCCAGAAAATAATTTCATGGCTTTAAAAGATTCTGATAGGCTAATTGACCACATTTGAGTCAATTGGAGGTGTACCTGTGGATGTATTTCAAGGCCTACCTTCAAACTCAGTGCCTCTTTGCTTGACATCATAGGAAAATCAAAAGTAATCAGTAAAGATTGTAGACCTCCACAAGTCTGGTTCATCCTTGGGAGCAATTTCCAAACACATGAAGGTACCACGTTCATCTGTACAAACAATAGTATGCAAGTATAAACACCATGGGACCACGCAGCCGTCACACCGCTCTGGAAGGAGACACATTCTGTCTCCTAGAGTTGAACGTACTTTGGTTGGTGTGAAAAGTTCAAATCAATCCCAGAACAACAGCAAAGGACCTTGTGAAGATGCTGGAGGGAACAGGTACAAAAGTATCTATATCCACAGTAAAACATGTCCTATATCAACATTGTGGGTGTGCTTTCCTGCAGCAGAGACTGGTGCACTTCACAAAATAGATGGCATCATGAGGGAAGAAAATTACGTGGATATATTGAAGCAACATCTCAAGACATCAGTCAGGAAGTTAAAGCTTGGTCGCAAATGGGTCTTCCAAATGGACAATGACCCCAAGCATACTTCCAAAGTTGTCAAAATGCCTTAAGGACAACAGATTTAAGGTATTGGAGTGGTCATTACAAAGCCCTGACCTCAATCCTATAGAAACTGTGGGCAGAACTGAAAAAGCATGTGCAAGCAAGGTCGTCTACAAACCTGACTCAGTTACACCAGCTCTGTCAGGAGGAATGGGCCAAAATTCACCCAACTTATTGTGGGAAGCTTGTGGAAGGCTACCTGAAACGTTTGACCCAAGTTAAACAATTTAAAGGCAATGCTACCAAATACTAATTGAGTGTATGTAAACTAATGACCCACTGGGAATGTGAATGTAACGGATTTCCTCCTCCTCGTCTGAGGAGTAAGGATCAGACCAAAGCGCAGCGTGGTAAGTGTTCATGATGATTTTAATCAAAGAAAGCACTGAATCAAAACAATGACGGGAATTTACAAAACCGAAACAGTACCGTGTGGCCCAAACACTCACACGGAAACAAACACCCACCAACCAAAAGTGAAACCCAGGCTACCTAAGTATGATTCTCAATCAGAGACAACTAATGACACCTGTCTCTGATTGAGAACCATACTAGGTCGAACACAAAAACCAACATAGAAAAACAAACATAGACTGCCCACCCCAACTCACGCCCTGACCATACTAAAATAAAGAATAAAATAACAGCACTATGGTCAGAACGTGACAGTGATGAAAGAAATAAAAGCTGAAATAAGTCATTCTATCTACTATTATTCTGACATTTCACATTCTTAAAACAAAGTGGTAATCCTAACTGACCTAAAACAGGGAATTTTTACTAGGATTAAATGTCAGGAATAGTGAAAAACTGAGTTTAAATGTATTTGGCTAAGGTTTACGTAAACTTCCGATAACACATGGAGGTATTGGGGTTAAGTCCCTGGACAGTTTAAAGAGTTGGCAACGCATGTTTTTTTATTTGTCTATTAACTAAATTACCGCCTGGTGATTTACCTCAGAGCTCTATCCCATCAAACACCATTTACACTTAAAGGGCTTTATCATTATTTTCAGAATTTCAAAGTATTATTACAACCTGTGGAAAGGTGTATATATACAGGTAAATCACTTTTTTGACACCATTGGGCCTTTAACACAGACCTTTTTTTTCAGCACCCCAGCGATTACCTCAGCTTGTAATGCCTTATCTTGGCCCGATACACTAGGCTTGGCCACGTTGGCCCAAAACACTAGACTAGACTCAGCCACGTTGGCCCAATACACTAGGCTAGAATTCATAGAATGGCGCCGGAGGGGGTGGCTGCCATTTTATGGGCTCCTATGTATTGTTTGTAACTTATTTTGTACATAATTTTGCTCCTACCATCTCTTATGACCGATAAGAGCTTCTGGATATCAGAACGGCAATTACTCACCTCGAACCGGACAAAGATTTCTTCTTTAATGAGTCCGACGTGAAGGATATACTGCTTCCCCGAGACCAGGCCCAAATCCCAGTCATTCGCATGAAGAAAAAGATCAGGGTTCCTTGTGAGAATTTGTCGGCGAGTTGGTAACCCGCTTCTACCATCCGTTCTATTGGCCAACGTGCAATCACTGGAAAATAAACTGGATGATCTCTGCTCGAGACTATCCTACCAATGGGACATTAATAACTGTAATAGCTTATGTTTCACCGAGTCGTGGCTGAATGACGACACGGATAATATACAGTTTTCTGGGTTTTCCATGCATCGGCAGGACAGAACAGCTACGTCTGGTAAGACTAGGGGTGGTGGTGTGTGTCTATTTGTCAATAACAGCTTGTGCGCGATGTCTAATATTAAAGAGGTCTCGAGATATTGCTTGCCTGAGGTAGAGTACCTCATGATAAACTGTAGACCACACTATCTACCAAGAGAGTTTTCATCTATATTTTTCATAGCCGTCTATTTACCACCACAAACCGATGCTGACACTAAAACCGCACTCAATGAGCTGTATAAGGCCATAAGCAAACAAGTAAATGCTCATCCAGAAGTGGCACTCCTAGTGGCCGGAGCCTTTAATGCAGGCAAACTTAAATCCATCCGTTTTACCTTATTTCTACCTAGATCCTCATATGTCCAACCAGAGGAAAACATAACTCTAGACCACATTTATTCACACACAGAGACACATACAAAGCTCTCCCTCACCCTCCATTTGGCAAATCTGACCATACTTCTATCCTCCGGATTCCTGCTTACAAGTAAAAACTAAACTACAGCTCAGCGTTCAACACCATAGTGCCAACAAAGCTCATCACTGAGCTAAGGACACTGGGACTAAACACCTCTGTTGGCACCTGGATCCTGGACTTCCTGACGGGCCGCCCCCAGGTGGTAAGGGTAGGCAACAACACATCTGCCACGCTGATCTTCAACACGGGGGCCCTTCAGGGGTGGTTGCTTAGTCCCCTCCTGTACTCCCTGTTCACCCACGACTGGGTGGCCAAGCACAACTCCAAGACCATCATTAAGTTTGCTGACGACACAACAATGGTAGGCCTGATCACCGGCAACGATGAGACAGCCTATAGGGAGGATGTCAGTATGGTGACAGGACAACAACCTCTTCCTCAATGTGAGCAAGACAAAGGAGATGATCATGGACTACAGTCCAAAGGAGGGCAGAACACGGCCCCATTCACATCGACGGAGCTGTAGTGGAGTGGGTAGAGAGTTTCAAGTTCCTTGGTGTCCACATCACCAACCATTATGGTCCAAATACACCAAGACCGTCGTGAAGAGGGCACGACTATACCTTTTCCCCCTCAGGAGACTGAAAAGATTTGGCATTGGTCCCTAGATCCTCAAAAAGTTCTAAAGCTGCACCATCGAGAGCATCCAGACCGGTTGCATCACCGCCTGGTATGGCAACTGCTCGGCATCCGACCTTAACATGCTGACCAGACCAAAGCCGTATGTACGTGTGCACCATCGTGCACATGTTGATTTTGTACACCCACACCAGAACAATCAGAAAACGCAGGTTGAAATATCAAAATGAACTCTGAACAAACTATATTAATTTGGTGACAGGTCGAAAGCATTAAACATTTATGGCAATTTAGCTAGCTAGCTTGCTTGCTGTTGCTAGCTAAAAAACATTGGGTTGTTATTTTACCTGAAATGCCCAAGGTAAACTCCAACAATTTATCCACAGATAAAAGGGTAAACCGAGTTTGTTTCTAGTAATCTCTCCTCCTTCAGGCTTCTTCTTCTTAAGACTTTATATGGCAGTTGGCAACCAACATTAATTTGCATTACCACTATCAACTGGACTGGAGTGTGTTCCTCAGTTTATCTTTCAATCACCCACGTGGGTATATGCTACTAAAAACCAATGAGGAGATGGGAACCAAGTTCTAGGCGCTCTTCGATGCGCGCGAGCAGTGTGGGTGCAATGATTGAATAACATGTATGTGTACATTTTTTTTGGTCAGCATGTAAGGCGCTACAGAGTGTACTGCATACGGCCCAGTACATCACTGGGGTAAAGTTTCCTGCCATCCAGGACCTATATAGATGTCAGAAGAAGGCCCAAAACATTGTCAAGGACTCCAGTCACCCAAGTCATAGACTGTTCTCTCTGCTACCACACAGCAAGCGGTACCGGAGCGTCAAGTCTAGGTCCAAAAGGCTCCTTAACACCTTCTATCCCCAAGCCATAAGACTGCTGAACAATTAATCAAATAGCCACACTATTTACATTGAACCCCCCCCCCCCCTTTGTTTTTACACTGCTGCTATTTGCTGTTTATTATCTATGCATAGTCACTTTACCCCTACCTACATGTACAAATTACCTTGACTAACCTGTACCCCCGTACATTGACTCGGTACCAGTAACCCCTGTGTATAACCTCGGTACTTTTTATTGTATTCTATACTTTAGTTTATTTAGTAAATATTTTCTTAACTCTTTTTCTTGAACTGCATTGTTGGTTAAGGGATTGTATAAGTAAGCATTTCACCTGTTGTATTCGGCGCATGTGACAAATACAACTCTATTTGAAATGTGATTCGATTAGACTCAGCCACTTTGAACCGATACACTAGGCTCAGCCACGTTGGCCTGGGCTACATTGATAAGCAGCCATTGTTGTTAGTGCCGGCCAATGTGTGTAGCAGATACCGGTGAGCTAAGGCTTGCCTGACAGCTGAATAATAATGTCACACTGCTAGCAGAGACGTGTTGACTTAATGAGGACAAAAGCCTTAATCCGCCTCACTTCCTGGTCCAAAGGATGCTCGCTGTGTGCTGAAAAGAGCTGAGTTGAAAGGGAGTCCCCTGTGACACTGCCTCTGGAGACGAGGCCATTGGCCAGACTTCATTGGCTCACTTGAGCTTTCCCTCACTAGTGTTTCACAAAACTGAGCCTTTTCACAACCTATATATCTAAATCAAACAAAGTGATTTGGCTTTATCTTTTCATGTCTGTGTTTCCCAATGGGAGTCATCTACTACATAGCCTTAGATCCTGTTGGAACTGATTGGAACATGCCAATTTTCTATTGGGCAATGTGATAATGGCTGAAACACATTGTAGCACAGCCAGAGACGGTCACTTACTCTTTAGCAACACAATTGTGGTGTTCACAGGGCAGAGTGTGTGAGAAGGCAGCAGGGAGCTCATAAAGTCTCCATCATGGGCCTCCCGGCAGCATTCAGACCACTCATTGAGATCCTATCGGCCCTAGAACAGCAGGCCAAGCACAAATCCCAGTGCTCCCATTGTTTTCCTCTCCAGCAGTGGCCCCCCATAGCCGATCTCATTAATTGCCTTTTGTTTGCACTCCTGAACAAAGGCATCTTGTGCAGTGGGGCAGCAACTCCGAATGCCTGGACAGTTAGCCCAGTTGAATGCATAAATAGCCTATACATCCCCATATTCATCTCTCTATTCTGGACACTTAAGCTCTGTGAAGCTGGTTATTTTTACATAAAATACTCTGGTTTCATACTGTGGTTTCATGACTTCCTGGTTGTTAACAGGCATATGATGTGATGCATTTTTTATCACCCATGATTCTGTTGCAAGGTATTCCTTTAATAATGTAATTCTTACTGGCATTAAGTGTCATGTATTGTCATGTTGTGTCCTGTTCCTGTTCTTTCTCTTCACCCTGTCTCCCTCTGCTGGTCGTATTAGGTTACCTTTTCTTCCCCTCTTTCCCCCAGCTGTTCCTTGTCTTCTTTAACTACCTCGTCACCCCTTTTCCCACCTGTTCCCTTTTTCCCTCTGATTAGTCCTCTATATCTCTCTCTGTTTTTGTTTCTGTCTTTGTCGGATTCTTGTTTGTGTTATTCATGCCTGAACCAGACTATCGTCATGTTTGCTGCAACCTTGTCCTGTCCTGTCGGAATCTGCCGGTCCATCTGAGCCTACGTATGTCTTGTTATTAAAGAAGCTCTGTTTACGTTAATTCGCTTTTGGGTCCTCATTCACGCACCGTAACAGAAGAATCCGACCAAGAATGGACCCAGCGACTTCGGATCCTCTCCACTCAGCCGTCGAGATCCAGGGAGCGATGCTAGGCAGACACGAGCAGGAATTGTCTGCTGCTCGACATGCCGTTGAGACCCTGGCCACCCAAGTCTCCAACCTCACAGAACAGGTTCACCATCTCCGCCTCGATCCACCGGCCACTTCCAGGGCTTTCGAATCTCCGGAGCCCAGAATCAATAACCCGCCGTGTTACTCTGGGGAGCCCACTGAATGCCGCTCGTTCCTCACCCAGTGTGATATTGTGTTTTCTCTCCAGCCCAACACTTACTCCAGAAGCACTGCTCGTATCGCCTACGTCATATCTCTCCTTACTGGACGGGCTCGTGAGTGGGGCACGGCAATCTGGGAGGCAAGGGCTGAGTGTACTAACCAGTATCAGGACTTTAAGGAGGAGATGATACGGGTTTTTGATCGATCTGTTTTTGGGGAGGAGGCTTCCAGGGCCCTGTCTTCCCTATGTCAAGGTAATCGATCCATAACAGACTACTCTATTGAGTTTCGCACTCTTGCTGCCTCCAGTGGCTGGAACGAGCCGGCTTTGCTCGCTCGTTTTCTGGAGGGTCTCCGCGCAGAGGTAAAGGATGAGATTCTCTCCCGGGAGGTTCCTTCCAGCGTGGATTCCTTGATTGAACTCGCTATTCGCATTGAGCGACGGGTTGATCTTCGTGTTGATCTGCCGGCTCGGGTGCTGAGCCTATGCAGCTGGGAGGTATCCGCATCTCGACTAAAGAGAGGGAACGGAGAATCACCAACCGCCTCTGTCTCTATTGCGGTTCCGCTGGTCATTTTGTCACTTCATGTCCAGTAAAAGCCAGAGCTCATCAGTAAGCGGAGGGCTACTGGTGAGCGCTACTACTCCTGTCTCTCCTTCAAGATCCTGCACTACCTTGTCGGTCCATCTACGCTGGACCGGTTCGTCAGCTTCCTGCAGTGCCTTAATAGACTCTGGGGCGGAGGGCTGTTTTATGGACGAGACCTGGGCTCGGGAACATGACATTCCTCTCAGACAGTTAAGGGAGCCCACGGCCTTGTTCGCCTTGGATGGTAGTCCTCTCCCCAGGATTCAGCGTGAGACGCTACCTTTAACCCTCACTGTCTCTGGTAATCATAGCGAAACCATTTCTTTTTTAATTTTTCGTTCACCTTTTACACCTGTTGTTTTGGGCCATCCCTGGCTAGTTTGTCATAATCCTTCTATTAATTGGTCTAGTAATTCTATCCTCTCCTGGAACGTCTCTTGTCATGTGAAATGTTTAATGTCTGCTATCCCTCCTGTTTCCTCTGTCTCTTCTTCACAGGAGGAGCCTGGTGATTTGACAGGGGTGCCGGAGGAATATCACGATCTGCGCACAGTGTTCAGTCGGTCCAGGGCCACCTCTCTTCCTCCACACCGGTCGTATGATTGTAGTATTGATCTCCTTCCGGGAACCACTCCCCCCCGGGGTAGACTATACTCTCTGTCGGCTCCCGAACGTAAGGCTCTCGAAGATTATTTGTCTGTAGCTCTTGCCGCCGGTACCATAGTCCCCTCCTCCTCTCCCGCCGGAGCGGGGGTTTTTTTTGTTAAGAAGAAGGACGGGTCCCTGCGCCCCTGCATAGATTATCGAGGGCTGAATGACATAACAGTGAAGAATCGTTATCCGCTTCCTCTTATGTCTTCAGCCTTCGAGATCCTGCAGGGAGACAGGTTTTTCACTAAGTTGGACCTTCGTAACGCTTACCATCTCGTGCGCATCAGGGAGGGGGACGAGTGGAAGACGGCGTTTAACACTCCGTTAGGGCACTTTGAATACCGGGTTCTTCCTTTCGGCCTCGCTAACGCTCCAGCTGTCTTTCAGGCATTAGTCAATGATGTCCTGAGAGACATGCTGAACATCTTTGTTTTCGTTTACCTTGACGATATCCTGATTTTTTTCACCGTCACTCCAGATTCATGTTCAGCACGTTCGACGTGTCCTCCAGCGCCTTTTAGAGAATTGTCTTTTTGTGAAGGCTGAGAAGTGCACTTTTCATGCCTCCTCCGTCACATTTCTCGGTTCTGTTATTTCCGCTGAAGGCATTAAGATGGATCCCGCTAAGGTCCAGGCTGTCATTGATTGGCCCGTCCCTAAGTCACGCGTCGAGCTGCAGCGCTTTCTCGGCTTCGCGAACTTCTATCGTCGTTTCATCCGTAATTTCGGTCAGGTGGCAGCTCCTCTCACAGCCCTTACTTCTGTCAAGACGTGCTTTAAGTGGTCCGTTTCCGCCCAGGGAGCTTTTGATCTCCTCAAGAATCGTTTTACATCCGCTCCTATCCTTGTTACACCTGACCTCTCTAGACAGTTCGTGGTCGAGGTTGACGCGTCAGAGGTGGGCGTGGGAGCCATTCTTTCTCAGCGCTCCCTCTCTGACGACAAGGTCCACCCTTGCGCGTATTTTTCTCATCGCCTGTCGCTGTCGGAACGTAACTATGATGTGGGAAACCGCGAACTGCTCGCCATCCGCTTAGCCCTAGGCGAATGGCGACAGTGGTTGGAGGGGGCGACCGTTCCTTTTGTCGTTTGGACTGACCATAGGAACCTTGAGTACATCCGTTCTGCCAAACGACTTAATGCGCGTCAGGCGCGCTGGGCGCTGTTTTTCGCTCGTTTCGAGTTCGTGATTTCTTATCGTCCGGGCTCTAAGAACACCAAGCCTGATGCTTTATCTCGTCTCTTCAGTTCTTCAGTAGCCTCCACTGACCCCGAGGGGATTCTCCCTGAGGGGCGTGTTGTCGGGTTGACTGTCTGGGGAATTGAGAGGCAGGTAAAGCAAGCACTCACTCAAACTCCGTCGCCGCGCGCTTGTCCCAGGAACCTTCTTTTCGTTCCCGTTCCTACTCGTCTGGCCGTTCTTCAGTGGGCTCACTCTGCCAAGTTAGCCGGCCACCCTGGCGTTCGGGGTACGCTTGCTTCCATTCGCCAGCGTTTTTGGTGGCCCACCCGGGAGCATGACACGCGTCGCTTCGTGGCTGCTTGTTCGGTCTGCGCGCAGACTAAGTCCGGTAACTCCCCTCCTGCCGGCCGTCTCAGGCCGCTTCCCATTCCCTCTCGACCGTGGTCTCACATCGCCTTAGATTTTGTCACCGGACTGCCTTCGTCAGCGGGGAAGACTGTTATTCTTACGGTTGTCGACAGGTTCTCTAAGGCGGCTCATTTTATTCCCCTTGCTAAGCTTCCTTCTGCTAAAGAGACGGCACAAATCATCATCGAGAATGTTTTCAGAATTCATGGCCTTCCGTCAGACGTCGTTTCGGACAGAGGTCCGCAATTCACGTCTCAATTTTAGAGGGAGTTTTGCCGTTTGATTGGGGCTTCCGTCAGTCTCTCTTCCGGCTTTCACCCCCAGTCTAACGGTCAAGCAGAACGGGCCAATCAGACTATTGGTCGCATCTTACGCAGTCTTTCTTTTCGCAACCCTGCGTCTTGGTCAGAACAGCTCCCCTGGGCAGAATACGCCCACAACTCGCTTCCTTCGTCTGCGACCGGGCTATCTCCTTTTCAGAGTAGCCTCGGGTACCAGCCTCCGCTGTTCTCATCTCAGTTCGCCGAGTCCAGCGTCCCCTCCGCTCAGGCTTTTGTCCAACGTTGCGAGCGCACCTGGAAGAGGGTCAGGTCTGCACTTTGCCGTTATAGGGCGCAGACTGTGAGGGCTGCTAATAAGCGTAGAACTAAGAGTCCTAGATATTGTCGCGGTCAGAGAGTTTGGCTCTCCACTCAGAACCTTCCCCTTAAGACCGCTTCTCGCAAGTTGACCCCGCGGTTCATTGGTCCGTTCCGTATTTCCCAGATCATTAATCCTGTCGCAGTTCGACTTCTTCTTCCACGATATCTTCGTCGCGTCCACCCGGTCTTCCATGTCTCCTGTGTCAAGCCCGTTCTTCGCGCCCCCGCTTGTCTTCCCCCCCCCCCCCATCCTTGTCGAGGGCGCACCCATCTACAGGGTCCGTAGGATTTTGGACATGCGTCCTCGGGGCCGTGGTCATCAGTACCTAGTAGATTGGGAGGGGTACGGTCCTGAGGAGAGGAGTTGGGTTCCCTCTCGGGACGTGCTGGACCGTGCGCTGATCGATGATTTCCTCCGTTGCCGCCAGGTTTCCTCCTCGAGTGCGCCAGGAGGCGCTCGGTGAGTGGGGGGGTACTGTCATGTATTGTCATGTTGTGTCCTGTTCCTGTTCTTTCTCTTCACCCTGTCTCCCTCTGCTGGTCGTATTAGGTTACCTTTTCTTCCCCTCTTTCCCCCAGCTGTTCCTTGTCTTCTTTAACTACCTCGTCACCCCTTTTCCCACCTGTTCCCTTTTTCCCTCTGATTAGTCCTCTATATCTCTCTCTGTTTTTGTTTCTGTCTTTGTCGGATTCTTGTTTGTGTTATTCATGCCTGAACCAGACTATCGTCATGTTTGCTGCAACCTTGTCCTGTCCTGTCGGAATCTGCCGGTCCATCTGAGCCTACGTATGTCTTGTTATTAAAGAAGCTCTGTTTACGTTAATTCGCTTTTGGGTCCTCATTCACGCACCGTAACATTAAGAGAAACTGTAGGCAGAATTAACTAGCATCTTTGCTGACTCAAAGATGAAGGTTCACACCTCTAGACATCTATATATTTGTAGGTAAAATTAACCTCAGTTATGTCTTTCTTTCCATAAAAGTCATTATTTTGCATATACTGGCCATGCAGGAAGTGCACTATGGCAACCCAATGAAAAACGTGTCCTCTCTCCACTTTCTTTCACTGTGATTCGGTAACAATGATGAATGTCAACAGGGTAGGGCCTTTAAATCAAGGCCGCCATTACTCCATGAATAGACTCTTGAAAATGATAGGCAGTTACGCAACACTGGATTCAGAAAACAAATAACATGGGGTGAGGTTTGAACATGTAGACTAACTAAACATGGTGTGCGGCATTCATACAAACTATTCAAACTAGACTTGTTTTATTTTGTACTTATTTACTGACAAAATAGTAGTGTCTACATTTTATTCCGGTGTAGAGCTGTCCACAATCATTACTATCGAATGAGGGAGTCTGGGTTCAGACCATATCCTGCTCCACCTAAAAGATCCATACTTGAACAAAATATTTATTTTGACCAGATTTGAAGTAGACCTAGACTCAATAAATATGGCTCTATATTTTGTTAAATGGGGCGGCAGGGTAGCCTAGTGGTTAGAGCATTGGACTAGCGCAAGTTCAAATCCCCGAGCTGACAAGGTACAAATCTGTCGTTCTGCCCCTGAACAGGCAGTTAACCCACTGTTCCTAGGCCGTCATTGAAAATAAGAATTTGTTCTTAACTGACTTGCCTAGTTAAATAAAGGTAAAACAATAAAAATAAAAAATGCTGTGGGCAGCAGTTCTGGCCTGTTTAATTGTTAGTTAGTAAGCAGTTAGTGTGGAGTGAGTGCGGGGGAGTGTAGAATGTGAGGTCACCCAAAGCTTTTGACATAGTGGGGACAACCAACCGGTAGTGCTGAGCGATTAGTGCTTTTTGAGGTTGGTTCAGTTTCTGTTAATAATCCGAATGAAACAATTGATAAAAGTCCCATGATAGTAGTGACTGCCCAATACTTCACTTATTAACCAACATTTATTCACATTATTTTAATAAAATATTTCAGTTTTTGTGTATATTACATTAGTTTTATTTGATTACTTTATTTTCATTCCAAGTCAACATCTCATCTATATAGAGCTGCTGCCTATGCTCTGACAATTATTTTAGTAGAGCTTCTAAGTAAATAAGACATACTTTTATGACTGCTGAATACCAACTATCGATCACTTAGATCATGTATTTTCAGGTAGAGAGATACCACCTGAAGCAACTGCTCTCTATCCCTCTCGATAACGCATTCTTCAGTCTTCTCTCTTTTAAGGAGCATGCTAAAAGAAACACAGACTGGACAAGTAGGCACTCAATGGATTGTAGGCATGTATGGTCATTGTAGCTAATTACCACGTTTTCTGCGCTAAACTATGTAGAATATTGGCCTGTTGGAAACTACAATTGCTACTACATAGCACAGTTCGGGATTGAACTGATTTATCTCTAGAGAAAACGTGCAATGTGCGCACTGAGCTCACAGCCCAGAAAAAGCTGAACTAAATGGAATTCAAATAATCGGTCAATTAGTTGTTTAAAAATGAAAAATAACTGACATTTATGTTAATCACTCAGCACTAACAACTGGTCACAGGTGATGCAGAGGTTTGATAAGCGTGGACAGGGAAAAGAGTCCGTTTCCAAGCGGAACCACATTTGAGGTCAACTAACGACAACAGTCATAACTTTCCCTGTTCATTTATTTACTGTCCATTTTGATAATCCTTGCTTGTTAGTGTGAATACCCTTGTCCAAATTATATCTTAAAAAGTGCCGTGCTCAGAGGCAATTATATTGTTCTGCTAAGATATAGTCTATGTAGTAAATGTCAATTAAAGTGTTTACTACAGTATGGTTTGTATTTTAATGTTTGGCATCACAAAATGACTGTGTTCTGACTTTTCTGATGGAAGACGCATTCTTACCACCCACTATCCCAACTCTAAAGACTGCTAAATTCCACAACCTAGGATATATAACGGAATAAATTAGGACTATTTCATAACCATTTCCAGACTAGATACTAACACAATGCTCTCCTATACAGAAAAGGATTGCTCTCCTATATCAAAAATTACGTACTTTGAAGGATTGCGACATCAAAGTGTGCAGTTCCCTGGTGAGCAATCCCAGCGACTGACCCAGTGAGCAGGCCTTTAGAACAACATGTGTACAAAAGCATATTCCAGACTCAAATAGTTAGCATAGGCAGTCTGAGGAGCAGGGCAAAGAATGTTGCTGAGCAACAGGTGGGAGAAAAGGGGATAACCATCTGAGCCTCATGCTACCACTGACAACCCTAAAGGACCCCTGCTTCCATCACCTGCTCGGGAGGAATCCCCCACGGGTTTCCATGGGAAATGCCGGACAAACGCGCCGCATAGCAAAACTGCTGAGCGCTCCATGCAGCCCATTCCGTGGCCGGATTTAACGCTAGCAATGTAGTCACACTCATGCCATCACAGGAAGTAAGACATACTGTTCAATGTTACAACGCAACCTGGTGGTTGGACACAATGGTGAGTCACAGAAGTGAGTTCATGGCAAAAAATAGAGGACAGCTGTTGACCTTTGTCACCTGCCTGTTTTTCCTTAAGTCAAACCTAAGTGCTCTGTGGTGTTCTGTTTGATAAAGCAAAAGTGCTCCACCTTCGATTGCCCTCCATTTTTTTGCCTCAAAATTAAAATTGGAAAACGGGGGGACACATAAAGATTTAAGGGTGGAAAAAGTTGCATACAAACATTAAATTGGCAAGGACTTTTTTCAATATACCGTTTGCCTTTCTCTGAAGCTCTGAAAGACAATGATTTACATGGCAGATTACACACTGTTTACATGTCAAGACGGAGTCACAAAAAATAAACATGTTCGCATCTGGATCTTGATCCAGAGAGAGAATTCCAGATCCGGGGGTAATCCTTATTATTTTTTCACTAGACAGAAGTGTAGTGCACCGCTGAGGTGTGTTCATAACCCCATCTCCAAACCAAAGAGAACGATCACCAGTCTCTGTCTTATGGTCTCTTGCTATGCTTGTTCTCATCTTCTGTATATCATGCAATGGAGAATTCATTGGAAGATGCACTTTAATGATACAGGTTAACAGTATTATTACAGTCCTAGCTGAGTAATTCTAGCATAACTCAGCTAACCAAGATTTTTTTTAAATGGCCCTTTAAAAGGGAAATAATTATGGCCAAACTCATTAGTCACACTAAGGAGAATATCCCGTCAATTACTGGGGAGTGTCACTGGTCTGCATATTGCTTCCAGTATGGAATGTCCAGACTCCGATGGAATCTTTGCAGCTGCACATAGCAATTATAGTGACCCCACCCCTGATAAGTGATGTCTCCAACCGATTGGCCAACTGCTGTCTGATGTCTAAACAAGCGTCCAGCTAAACTCTGGGGGGAAACAGTCAAATTGAGTGGACATCGGTAGGTTTAACCTACATACAGTACTCTATGCTACCTTCATTGCTCACATCTGGGGCCACTTGTAGATCTGTTTGTTTGATCACGAGACCTTCCGAGCCCCGTCATTCCCAGGTCTGTCTCGAAACATTGGGTTAACCTATGCCCTGAAACCACAGGATGCTGCCCAAAGTCAAATGCAGGATGATCCTGAGTGTTGATGATCTGAAATAAAACTGCATGGTTGGCCAGTTCCGCATGAATGACCCTCAGAGCGGGGAATTAATTACACTGAGAATCGGCGGAGGCTATTTAGAGGGACTCATCAGCCCAGAGATATAGATTCCCTCTGAAAGTGTGGTGAAAATGCACAAACCCATAAGATCATTGTTCTGGCTCAAACCGGATACAACCGGAATGGATGGGTCTGAGGAAGCTGGGGGTAAACTTTTGTGTTTTTCCTTTCCTCACCCAAAGGGCACACTCCGAGACCCTGTGTGAGCACCGCCAAATAACTCGTCCTGCCTACTAAAAGGCTTTTGTTCTTATGTTTTCTACCATTCTTATTTATTTTCTCAATAAATTATTTGTTGGCTTTATTCTGTTACTCCGCTGTTTTATGCGTTCAATATTTCAAGAGCCGCACATCTGTGCTCTCATTGTTCTTTCAGAAAGACTATAAAGACATGTCTTCATCGTACCAGCAGTGCATACTGGAAATGAAGAACACAGGTCAAGCGTAGCAAATCTTCTTATGGTGCCACCTGACCAGATTGTTCCACCAGGGTCATTGTACTTTCATCTAAAATGTGCAGGGCTGTCTGGATATATCTCTCAAAACAATTTATTTTCATGGTTTGTATTCAACATTCTACATGGGTATGCAAGCAGCCTATGTTTTAAGATCTGGGTTTTTACAGTGAGGGCCTTAAAATGTAAATGGGGGAGGGGGGATATGAAAGGATGAGGCTGTACAGCTTTCTGTTAATTGTGACTGTGTGTGTGTGTGTGAAATGTATATGCATAGAGGGTCCTATCAATCAATGACAGAGCACTGTTTTTAGAAAGGAATGTTAGTCCAGTGGAGACGCCACAAATTCTGCATCTAGGCCTAGTGCTTCATATTCATCCTTTGAGCTTCTGCCATGACAAAATGGATGAATAACAAAGAAAACATGTCATTTTCTATCACAATCTATTATAATCCTGACTTCAAACGTATTATTGTTGCTTCTATTGGGATTAAATAGGTTTTAAAATGACAAGTTTAATCTGTCTTTTTCTCATCTCCCATGTTGCCACGATACATTTGCTTTGTTCACAAGTCGTAATTTCTATATCATCTAGAGTGGTCTTGAATTCATTCCAGCGTTACAATGAACCTCTTCTATATGGCTATGGTGAATGTACTAGTATCTTTGTTGTGGTGTCTTTCCACATTGTGAGAATCTCTTTTAAGCCTCACACAATCATCCCCAATAATAATGTCTGATTATTCTGCCTGTGTAAAACCTCTCCAAGGTCTTGTTGGCTCCTTTTAAGGTTATCTTGTAAGACCTGATAATGACCATTGTGTAAACATGTTCAACTCGGGAAGTCGGACTATCTAGGAGGAAATGGCAGATGAGATAGTGCGGTCATTTTGGGATGTCTCTGCTGCATTTCACATTAGAATAGGACTAGAATGTTGAGAAACTGACAATTTAGTTTAATCACAACCTTCCTGCCTTAGAAATGAGATAGATGTGACAAATTTGATGAGTTGTTCCACATCTTTTTTTCTGTCCTATTCGCTTTTTCTTTCCAATGGCTGACACGGCAGTGTTACTGAAAATCTATTCAAATTTCTGTGACCTTCCACGCATTGGCCTTTTTCTTTTTCTTTTTTACCTGCTAACGTCACCAGTTCAGGCAAGCACCCTTATCAGCCCCGATAGGCTCTGCTACTAAAATGGACTCTTAAGCACACGGATGCCTAAACTCTCTCTACAGCTCTGAGGCTGCGGCCTTGTCTAGCGTCCGGTTACAGTGATGACAAATGCCCGCCAAACCTCTGAGTCACAAGAAAAATGACTCAAATTGTTTTTCTTTTTCTACAGCTTGCTGTAACATGGTTGACAAGCAAGTACTACAGGCAGTACACCCTCTTACGAAGCTCAGTCTAGGGCCACCATGTTACAAACTCGCCACCAATGTCTGGCATGCCGACAAATATCTCAGGCACTTACCCAGGGTATGCACTCACACACGTGTGGCAACTGTACTGTGTACATGCTGTATCTGGGCTTCTACCGTGTTCTCAGGCACGACTCATGGCAAACCAAAAACCTAGGGTTGCCCACGTCCCTGTGATACATTCTGACAGGATTAGGAAATGCCATTAATGTCGCTCGATATCAAACATTTCAGCGCTTACTGAGTATTTTATACATGCTTGGTCCGACACTTTCTCAGGCTTAACTGATGATGAAGTTTTAATGGAAGTGCTCCAGACTAGGTCAGCTGAAAGCCATCATGAAGATATGTTCTTATGTCTAGCTATACTTAGTCTTGTCTCTGCTTATAATTACTTGGTATGAACTAGTAAAATGATGTGATAACAATTGATCTTTTTTGGTCCTTCAAATATAGCAACACTAATGCTGCTTCTTGTTTCAATGAATCCCAAATAAACTAAACAAATAGTTAAGTTAAGTAATTATTGAGTGATTACCATTTCACCATGTCATTTCTAAGTAAGTGCCAAGGAAATAGCATACTGTAAAATAAAGAGTATCCTTATTAAGAGCATTAATGGGACAAAGGAATTACTGAGGTTATACTTGCTCAGTTAATGTTACACTGTCGCATCTCTGCTGCATAAAATCATCCTTTTGACCAGTTAGGCCTAATACTGTAGCCCAAGTGTTAACCCCAACACCAGGTCACCAGATGGTCTGGTTACAATCTACCAACACTATCTGACCAGTCAGCTAAATGTACATTGCAAGTCGGATGCTAATGGTGGCTTTTCAAAAGTAAACAGGATATTTATTCTACTAAGGCCTTCCTTTGTTTGACACAAATCAATAATAATTTATTGTAGCTCTGTCTGTTCTCTATCGCCTAGTCACCATCATTCTGACGTTCAGTGAACTTGCTAACGACTACATACCTCGTTTGAAGAGAGAGGCTTTATTGTGAAATACATTCAATTTGAAACTGTAGTTGTAGGTTGTAGGCCTACCTATCAGCTACCCAA
This sequence comes from Oncorhynchus mykiss, assembly GCF_057628025.1. Classification (NCBI taxonomy): domain Eukaryota; kingdom Metazoa; phylum Chordata; class Actinopteri; order Salmoniformes; family Salmonidae; genus Oncorhynchus; species Oncorhynchus mykiss. Next base: position 23,579,665 of record NC_143031.1, read on the forward strand.
ATAAGAACCTCTGGACAAAATTACTGAAACTGTATTACCAAACATGTCATACTTTGATGGATTATTTAGGATGGCATGGCAGTCTTGAATGGACTACATTTCCTGAGCTTGAGATGGTCATAAGAATGATTTAGCATGATTTGATGCCGAGTTTCTGCATGATGATGAATCATTTGTGGCATTTGTGTCACTGGGCTGATAAAGCATCTGGGCCGATTACCTCGGGTAGAAACGTGAGAGACACTGCAGTGAGAAGTCACAGAGAACTCCCAAACACCCCTACTCCACCCCCCTTACTCACCGCAATGCTACTCAACAAAAACTCCCTTTGTCTGACTGCCAACATTTTTGTCAGGCCTTAGCACAAGACTCGCACATCCCTTCACAGAGGCCAACTACATTTCCTGAGCTTGAGATAGTTATAAGAATGATTTAGCTTGATTTGATGCTGAGATTCTGCCTGATGATGAATCATTTCTGGCATATGGACACTGGGCTGATAAAGCATCTGGGACGATCACCTTGGGTAGAAATGTGAGAAACACTACAGTTGAGAAGTCACGATGAACTCCAGATTTTCATACCTTCATATCTTTCCTGTGCCATACAGTATTACCGGCAGTGCACACAAGGGCCACTATTTCTTTCTGAATGGAAAAAAATGTTGTCAGCAGGGATCTTGATCCAGAAGGGGATTGATTCTCTGCTGTAACCAAGAAGCTTGATCGAGCAAGCTAGCCACTTAACTAGCAAGTTAGCAAACCAAATGCATAACTGGAGCCCTGAGCTGGTGATAATTTATTTGGCACATAGATAGTCAGATAGTTAATTTTAGGGTGCACCAAACCCCTACTCCACCCCCCTTACTCACTGCTCACTGCTGACATCTAAACTAGAAATAAATCAAATCAAAATCAAATTAAATTTTATTGATCACACACACATGGTGAGTAGATTAATGTGAGTGTAGCAAAATGCTTGTGCTTTTAATTCTGACAGTGCAGTAATATCTAACAAGTAATCTAACAATTTCCCAACAACTACCTAATACACACAAATCTAAAGGAGTGAATGAGAATAAGTACATATAAATATATGGATGAGCGATGGCCGAGCGGCATAGGCAAGGTGCAATAGATGGTATAAAATACAGTATATACATATGGTATGAGTAATGTAAGATATGTAAACATTATTAAAGAGTCATTATTTAAAGTGGCATTGTTTAACCTGTTAGAGCTCTAGGGGCGCTATTTCATTTTTGGATAAAAAACGTTCCCGTTTTAAGCGCGATATTTTGTCACGAAAAGATGCTCGACTATAGTTTTGGAAAGAAAACACTCTGAAGTTTCAGAATCTGCAAAGATTTTGTCTGTAAGTGCCCCAGAACTCATTCTACAGGCGAAACCAAGATGATGCATCACCCAGGAATTAGCAGAATTTCTGAAGCTCTGTTTTCCATTCTCTCCTTATATGGCTGTGATTGCGCAACGAATGAGCCTACACTTTCTGTCGTTCGCCCAAGGTCTTAGCAGCATTGTGACGTATTTGTAGGCATATCATTGGAAGATTGACCATAAGAGACTACATTTTCCAAGTGTCCGCCTGGTGTCCTGCGTCGAATTCGGTGCGCAATTGCCAGCTGCTTCTACTTTACCATTTGATTCAGGGGAGAAAGCATGTGTCCAAGAACGATGTATCAATGAAGAGATATGTGAAAAACACCTTGATGATTGATTCTAAACAACGTTTGCCATGTTTTCAGTCGATATTATGGAGTTAATTTGGAAAAAAGTTCGTGTTTTGAGGACTGAATTTTCGGATTTTTTTTGGTAGCCAAATGTGATGTATAAAACGGAGCTATTTCTAATACACAAGGAATCTTTTTGGAAAAACTGAGCATCTGCTATCTAACTGAGAGTATCCTCATTGAAAACATCAGAAGTTCTTCAAAGGTAAATTATTTTATTTGAAGGCTTTTATGTTTTTGTTAATGTTGCATGCTGGATGCTAACGCTAATGCTAACGCTAAATGCTAACGCGAAATGCTAACGCTAGCTAGCTACTTTTACACAAATGATTGTTTTCCTATGGTTGAGAAGCATATTTTGAAAATCTGAGATGACAGTGTTGTTTACAAAAGGCTAAGCTTGAGAGATGGCATATTTATTTCATTTCATTTGCGATTTTCATAAATAGTTAACGTTGTGTTATGCTAATGAGCTTGCTGATAGATTTACACAATCCTGGATACAGGGGTTTTTTCATAGCTAAACGTGACGCAGAAAACGGAGCGATTTGTCCTAAACAAATAATCTTTCAGGAAAAACTGAACATTTGCTATCTGAGAGTCTCCTCATTGAAAACATCTGAAGTTCTTCAAAGGTAAATGATTTTATTTGAATGCTTTTCTGTTTTTTTGTGTAAATGTTGCCAGCTGAATGCTAATGCTAAATGCTACGTTAGCCATCAATACTGTTACACAAATGCTTGTTTTGCAATGGTTGAGAAGCATATTTTGAAAATCTGAGATGACAGTGTTGTTAACAAAAGGCTAAGCTTGAGAGCTAGCATATTTATTTCATTTCATTTGCGATTTTCATGAATAGTTAACGTTGCGTTATGGTAATGAGCTTGAGTCTGTATTCACGATCCCGGATCCGGGATGGGGAGATCAGAAAGGTTAAAGTGACTAGTTATCCAAAATTGGGAGATAATATGGCCGACATTTGATTGTAAGGAATTCTAGGTTGGGTGAGCAGAAGGACTTAAGTTCCTGTATGTTGTTATGATTACACCATTAGTCATTAATCATGAAGCATACACCCCCGCCCTTCCTTTTCCCAGAGAGGAGTTTATCTCTGTCGGCGCGATGCATGGAGAAGCCCGGTGGCTGAACCGATTCCGACAACGTATCCCGAGAGAGCCATGTTTCTGTGAAACAGAGGATGCTACAATCTCTGATGTCTCTCTGGAAGGCAACCCTTGCTCAAAGTTCATCTACCTTGTTGTCAAGAGACTGGACATTGGCGAGTAGTATACTCGGGAGCGGTGGGCAAGGTGCATGTCTACGAAGCCTGACTAGGAGGCCGCTCCATCTGCCCCTTCTGCTGCGCCGTTGTTTTGGGTCAGCTTCTGGGATTAGGTCCATTGTCCTGGGTGGTGGTCCAAACAGAGGATCCTCTTTGGGAAAGTCGTATTCCTGGTCGTAATGTTGGTAAATTGACGTCACTCTTATATCTAATAGTTCTTCCCGGCTGTATGTAATAAGACTTAAGATTTCCTGGGGTAACAATGTAAGAAATAATCCATAAAAAAAACTAAATACTGCATAGTTTCCTAAGGACTCGAAGCGAGGCGACCATCTCTGTTGGCGCCATCTTGCAAATATTGTTAATCATCAGGTATCCTATGAATATGAGGAATGCCACAGTCTGGTTCCTACACCAAAAGATAATTGTTATCTGTAGGAGGAATGTATATGGTGGAGTCAATTAAGCTTGGAATGTACTGAGTAAAGGAAAGGCGATCACATAGTTGCAGTCACTGATAAGGGTGGAGAGCTGTGGATTAGTGAGGAATGGGGGCCGAGGTCAGGTCACATTAAGGAACAGTTAATTACCTGCATCACTTAACTTCTTGCCTAGCAATAAAGACGTAATGTTTAGAGGGAAGGAGGAGACTTCATCCAAATTGGGGCATATATACTTGTGCTGGTGGAAACATGTCTTTGTCTCTTCAGCTGTCTGACCCTTTGGGTGAATAAACTTGGTTTGAGCTTTACAAATTGTCCGTGAGTTTTTACACTGTTCATTTAGAACCTAACACCGCAATGCTACTCAATGGCTTGTGAGTGGCGCAGCGGCCTAAGGCACTGCATCTCGGTGCTACAGGCGTCACTATAGACCCTGGTTCGATTCCAGGCTGTATCACAACCGACCGTGATTGGGAGGGTGGATAGGGTGGAGCACAATTGGCCCAGCGTTGTTCGCGTTAGGGTTTTGCCGGGGTAGGCCGTCATTGTAAATAAGAATTTGTTCTTAACTGACTTGCCTAGTTAAATAAAGGTTAAATAAAAAAATATAAATAAATAAAAACTTCCTTTGGATGACCACCAACATTTTTGTCAGGTCTTACCGCAAGAATTGCACAACACTACCGGGAGGCCGTACAACCACATACATGGCTCTTGCATACCGGTCTCTTTCGCAAGGCCCTACATCAAGAGATTAGTTATGGTCAACAAAATGATTGGGATGTCTTTTTTTATCACAAGGCTGGTGTCATCTGCCCTTCATACTGTAGAAGACACTTAAGAACTCAGCTGGCTGCTATGAGGGATTGGAGTCATTGTCAGTTCTGCAGATCACAGGAAGGAGAGTATTTTGACTGTCAGTTGGGCTGTTAGTGATAGACTTGTTTTAGGAACTAAAAGTGTTTTTGCTGAAAATGCCAAATTGCCTTTTTAGAAGGGTAGAAAAGCGGCGATGATGGTGCTGGAACTAGCCAGTTGTCGTCAATGTGTATTTGATTTTGAAAAATTGGAGAGTTGATTTAAGATGAACAAATGCATTTTCAGATAATGCCAATAGCTTCTATTTTACTATGCTTTAGATATGAATATGTTTAATCTCAAATCATATATTTAGATTTGCTTGAATACAAGCCAAATGCTTTGGAATGAACAGCGTTCAAACACCTGAGGCTGTCATATGATTCTGCCATCTGGCTATTTATAGAGAGAGTAATTGCCTTTGTGACAGTATGGTAAACAGAGGAAGAATCCAAAGCGATTATCTGGCTATGACTCCTAGCAATGTAGCCCAGACTTCCCTTGTTTTTTCAGACAGGCAGTGCTTCAGCAGCATTCACTCTATTATCTGTGCCCTGCCATTAATGAATCTGTAATTATTACCCTATATTGACAGCATCCCAATGTGTGATTGATGGCGGTTCCTCCTGACCTATTGATATGCTGGCTCTGTCTGAATCTATTGAATGAACACAGGGAGGAAAACCACTCCGGCGTTCTTCCCCTAGGGATCACGTGACTACAGATAAAGATCGGCAAACAGGAAATCACCAAAACACTGCCCTAAACTCAGACAGCCAACTGATGAGCATTTCAAAGATGATCCCGCAGACACAGAAAAAACATCTTATGATAATGTCTTGGCATTACAAACAGCAGATTTCAACTGCTACTGACAAGGTGAAATATCACTTCCAGACTTATTATGCCATATCTCACAACAGAAAAAAGTGAGATCTGTGAGAAATATAAATAATTGTTGTCCTCGATCAAAATTCCTCAAAATTCCACCAAGGCCTACAGATGGGCTTAATGCAACAACAACAACAAATCTGAGACGACCCAAAGCTGATGTTATATTTTCATGGGGGGTTTTGGCCAACTACCTTCAGCCTAGCAGCCAGGCTCTAAACCTATTTTAATTTTTTTATCAATGCCTCTTCCACACAATAGTCTTATTACCATTTGAAGAATGCACGTGCTTGCCATTCCTGGAACATAAGCATGTCCATTTTCAACTTTCCCCTTAGCATCTGCTACTGCTTACCAAAAGGAGAAAAAATAAATAAAAGCAGGGTAGTGCCTACTTCAATAACCTTTCAAGTTCTTGCTGCGAAGTTCAAGTGGATTTCTATCTCATGAAAGACCATTCAAATCCAGCTTTTCTGTTATGCTTTATTTCTTAATCAACTACCCTTTCATTCTCTTTAAGACCAACTTAAAACAGGTGAGTGGGAGTAATTCACAGTACATTAGAAGTTTTTTTCCTCCGTATGCTTTTTATTCACAATGCCGCATTTGCTGCTAACAAACAGTGTCTGGGGTTTGGGAGGGACACCATAGATATTTCTGGTCACTCGTGCCTTCTCCCCAAACCCATCCACCCACTTCTGCTCAGCTGTTTCGGGCCATTCCATTGTTGGAATCATGTGCTTCACTGCCTTTATCCCATGCATGGTCCTTTGTGGCGCGGTTATCCAAGGTACAGTGCATTTGGAAAGTATTCAGACCCCTTTTTCCATATGTTGTTACGCTACAGTCTTATTATGTTGCGTTACAGCCTTGAAATTTATTAAATATGTTTTTTTCCTCATCAATTTACACACAATACCACATAATGACAAAGGAAAAACTGATTTTTAGACATTTTTGCAAATGTATTACAAATACAAAACAGAAATAGCTTATTGATATAAGTATTCAGACCCTTTGCTATGAGACTCGAAATTGAGCTCAGGTGCATCCTGTTTCCATTGATCAACCTTCGAGATGTTTCTACAACTTGATTGGAGTCGACCTGTGGTAAATTCAATTGATTGGACATGATTTGGAAAGGCACACACCTGTCTATATAAGGTCCCACCGTTGACAGTGCATGTCAGAGAAAAAAACAAGCCATGAGGTCAAAGGAATTGTCTGTACAGTTCAGAGACAATATTGTGTCAACACACAGATCTGGGGGAAGGATACCAAAACATTTCTGCAGCATTGAAGGTCCCCAAGAACACAGTGGCCTCCATCATTCTTAAATGGGAGAGGTTTGGAACCACCAAGACTCTTCCTAGAGCTGGCTGCCTGGCCAAACTGAGCAATCGTGGGAGAAGGGCCTTAGTCAGGGAGGTGACCAAAAACCTGATGGTCCTAACAGAGCTCTACAGTTCTTCTGTGGAGATGGGAGAACCTTCCAGAAAGACAACCATCTCTGAAGCACTCCACCAATTACGCCGTTTTGGTAGAGTGACCAGGCGGAAGGCACTCCTCAGTAAAAGGCACATGACAGCCCGGTTGGAGTTTGCCAGAAGGCACCTAAAGACTCTCAGACCATGAGAAACAAGATTCTCTGGTCTAATGAAACCAAGATTGGCCTGAATGCCAATCGTCACGTCTGGAGTAAACTTGGAACCATCCCTACGGTGAAGCATGGTGGTGGTAGCATCATAATGTGGGGATGTTTTTCAGTGGCAGAGATTGGGAAACTAGTCAGGATCGAGGGAAAGATGAACGTAGCAAAGTACAAAGAGATCCTTGATGAAAACCTGCTCCAGACTGGGGTGAAGGACAACGACCCAATAGGACAACGACCCTAAGCACACAACCAAGACAGCGCATGAGGGGCTTCAGGACAAGTCTCTTAATTTCCTTGAGTGGCCCAGCCAGAGCCCGGATTTGAACCCGATCTCTGGAGAGACCTGAAAATAGCTGTGCAGCAATGCTCCCCATCCAACCTGACAGAGCTTGAGAGGATCTGCAGAGAAGAATGAGAGAAACTCCCCAAATACAGGTGTGCCAAGCTTGTAGCATCATACCCAAGAAGACTCAAGACTGTAATCTCTGCCAAAGGTGCTTCAACAAAGTACTTAGTAATAGATATGAATACTTATGTAAATGTGATATTTCCGTTTGTCATTTTTTATAAATTTGCAAAAATGTCTAAAAAACAGTTTCTACTTTGTTATTATGGTGTATTGTGTGTGTAGATTGATGAGGGGGAAAAACAATTTAATCAATTTTAGAATAAGCCTGCAACCTAACAAAATGTGGAAAAGGTCAAGGGGTCTGAGTACTTTCAGAAGGTACTGTAGATAACTAGTATTATGGGCTTGTTGTTGGCCAATGATTAGCTCTAACTTCAGTGTAACGTCTAAATGCTAAGATGAATCTGCATTAATCGTGCATAATACATTATTCAAAATGTCAATTCAAACTGTTGTCAAAACCTAACCTCAGAATAGATTAACTGCAGACGGCTTTACAAGCAAACTGGAAATGTAGGCTAGAGCTGCAAGCGTAATTACAGGACATGGGCTACCGTGCTAGTTTAAACAGACAGTGGGTCTACCATTCTCACACAACTGCTTTGTCTGTTGGGAATAACTCTTAACTCTCTGTGCTTGCTGGGCAGCCACTCTTCTCTGTGCTTGCTATTCGTTTTTCTCTTTTTCCCTGCCATTTACTCTCTCTACACTAAAATGTCAAGCTGTATGTGACTCGCCCAGGGGTTCCAGCATGCCATTCAGGGAGTGCTCCAAACATTTGCTCACAAGCTGTGGATGGGAAGGGAAGCATCTGACAACAAGCACCTCCTGGGGGGAAGCGCTATCAGCACTTTCCCTGGGACTCATCAACTCCTGTCGTCCCCACCAGCAATGCCACACATTTTAGACAATGAAGAAAACACCTGTCATCTGGCTCTTGTTTAAATTAAGTCAGCAAAGACGGGTGTCTTATCCTCCATTGTGTGTGTGTGTGTGTGTGTGTGTGTGTGTGTGTGTGTGTGTGTGTGTGTGTGTGTGTGTGTGTGTGTGTGTGTGTGTGTGTGTGTGTGTGTGTGTGTGTGTGTGTGTGTGTGTGTGTGTGTGTGTGTGTGTGTGTGTGTGTGTGTGTGTGTGTGTGTGTGTGTGTGTGTGTGTGTGTGTGTGTGTGTGTGTGTGTGTGTGTGTGTGTGTGCGCGCGCGCGCGCGTGTGTGTGAGACCAAACATTTTGCCATGATGGAGAGACTTATCAGGGGAAAATACTCCAACATTAGCTAAGCAAAGGTGTTAGCATATCCGCTGGCTTGCACAACACTCGGCAGCTAACACAGGCAGCTGTTTCATTGAAACTAGCTAATCCATTGTGATTTAATTATAACGTCAATATTAGCTACAGTGGTAGCTAGTTGGAATAAGTATTTAGTGTTGTGTGCATTGCATCTGTGCACTTAGCTAGCTACCATCCCATAGCCTACATTGCATATGACGTGTGACTGGCTCATCCGTGGATGTATGGAGAAAATGCCCCCCTTTTTTTTGGGGGGGGGGGGGTCATGCTCTCTGGTTGTCTCAAAGTTGTTGTTGGCCGCTGACGAGCATTGTGATTCTACAAGTAGAATCGATAGGTTCGTTGCTAACCGGTCGGTATGAAGCAGGTACCGCTTTTGTTCTGGTAAGAGAAGGAACGGCCTCCCACTGTGAAAAGTACCTTTAGGCTGTCTATCGGCAATGGGATACTCGATGTGTTTCATGCTTAAGGAGGCAGCTTGCTTTTCTCTCCCATATCTCCTCAGATAAGGGACTTCTCTTCTCACCCAAAGAGGTATGAGTCTGAAGCAGACTTACTGTGAGCTGCCATAGGGCAAAAAACTAGACCAAGTTCTCACATTTCAGTTGGTCATGTCTCCGTGAGTAGCCTAATCAATTTCCCACTCATTTGCTAAAGGGTAATTTATCAAGTCTGAAATTACATTTGCCACATCCATTGTAATTGATCTTTCTTTCACTTTTATTCAGACTGGAAACCAGTTTTACTGCCACTGAATAAATGTGCATTTCTTGAGGTCAAAGAAGCCAATAATTCTCAAACTTCAAATAGAGGTGACTGGACCTGAAGGGTTAAGATTTGTGGAGGTCCTTCTTCTAAGACTATTAAGGAAATATCTTAATATTAATCCAATCAAATTTTATTGATTGCATACACATATTTTGCAGATGTTGTCGTGGGTTTAGCAAAATTCTGATGTCCCTAGCTACAACAATGCAGTAATACCTAACAATACAAAACAATACACGCGAGTCCAAATAAAAATCAAAGAATATTGGCTTGGTTTATATTGGCTTGGTACTGTTCCACTTTGAGCACTGTCAAGCTCCCACATATCTTGGCACTTCTAGGTCTTGACAGGATCTCAACCCAATTGAACACTTATTCTGGAGCGGCGCCTGAGACAGCGTTTCCGGCCACCATCGACAAATCACCAGAAGATGGAAATGATTGTGGAAGAATGGCGTCGCATCCCTCCAATAGAGCTCCAGATACACTACATGACCAAATGTATGTGGACACCTGCTCGTTGAACATCTCATTCCAAATTCATGGGCATTAATGTGGAGTTGGTCCCCCCTACGCGCTTCAGCACTCGGTGGTCCCGTTCTGTGAGCTTGTGTGGCCTACCACTTTGCGGCTGAGCCATTGTTGCTCCTAGACGTTTCCACTTCACAATAACAGCACTTACAGTTGACTGGGGCAGCACTAGCAGGGCAGAATTTGGCCGAACTGACTTGTTGGAAAGGTGGCATCCTATGACGGTGCCAAGTTGAAAGTCACTGAACTCTTCAGTAAGGCCATTCTATTGCAATGTTTGTCTATGGAGATTGCATGGCTGTGTCCTCAGTGTTATACACATGTCAGCAACGGTGTGGCTGAAATAGCTGAATCCACTAATTTGAAGGGGTGTCCACATACTTTTGTATATATAGTGTACTTGTAGAATCTATGCCAAGGCGCACTGAAGCTGTTCTGGCGGCTCGTGGTGGCCCAACGTCTTATTAAAAGACCTGTACGTCTCTATCATACCTATTCAAAATACATTCAAACTATGACAAAAAACAAGCCAACGATGAATTAGCCTAAAACCAACAAAATAATGTGCATAACAAAAGAGGTCAAATAGATTTGTACATTTAAGCAATAAAATCAAATTACATAGTAACAGGTGTTTAAATGTACAAAGCTGATTCAAGTTATTTTCCTCGAATTGTGAATTATGTTTTTCTTTCAGAACTGTAATTGAGTGGTAACAATCTTTCCAACAACAATCAACGTTAACCAGCTCTAACTATAGTATATAGCCTCCAGACAATAACAACTGGGTAAGCTGTAAAATAATAGGCAACATGGCTTCAAACACACTAAATCAGATTCTCAGTAGGTCTAAATCCAGGGCGACATTGAAAGACCAGCACCATCTTTGGAAGCAGCCTTCTTGCTATCCATATTTAAATACACAGATAATTAAGCCAGTCCACACACTTGGATGACCAGAGGGGCTGAAGGCACACAGGTCTGTGCCTCCTTTTGTTCTGTGTGTCTCTCTACAAGAAGGATTCAATACATGCTTAGCACTTCAGGAAAAACAGTTAAACCCTAAAGCAAATGACCACCACAAGTCCATCGTGTGGTACTGTTTAAGATCCTACTATAATCTAGCCTTATTTGTTGTGTATATCAGTAGCCTTAACTTATTTATCAATAACTTTAGTGATTCAAATTCTCATTACAATTTTAATATGAGGTAAGCTATAGCACCTGCTATGGGCTATTAGGAAACATTTGGGAACAATTCAAAATGTTTTTATTTAATTATTTTTATTCAGAGTTCTATTTCGTTTAATTTAGCATGTCAATGACATCAGCAACTGTGGAAGTTGATACAAATGTATCTCTGAAATGTCAACATAATGATTAAACATTATTTTTGAGAAGGATCTGAGTATGCATGAGTTAAACACGAGGGAGCGCTTCATGGGAACAAATTGCATCATACTCTTCCAGCAACATAACTTAATGATTTGTCTCTGCATCTGGCCAAATTGTAAACAGTTCTAATAGTTATTTCATGTTTTAATTAGGGTCAAACCAAAACACTAACTGTTTACATGCCGAGACAAATCGCTTAATCTGAAATGGCTAATAAAAAGTTACAAAATCTACATTTTAGAACCGCTCTTCAAAGAGTTCTCAACGCTGACAAAGCGAGCTGCCTGCTGCTTTCAGATAGGCTCCTCCCGCGGACTGTCTGTCTTTATTCCCCAATGGAAAAAACCGTTATCTCGCATCACTGAATACTGCGAGTCTGAACTTTTATCAACCACAATTCTAACACGTTAAAAACGTTTAAGCAAACGTATATTTAGATCAAATACTTATTTCTTAGACAATAACACATTTATAGATGTATTTACAGTCGAACACTTTTGAAAGTAAGGAGACAGACTAAAGGGGGACTCGACTCATCCCCTTTTAAAAAACAAGCCTCTAAATTAACTGATACATTGTATCTCTTCTTGTTATTTCATAATGTAAAGTTTGTTGCCAATTAAAACATGCTAACTGTATGTAGAGCAGTTTACGAAAGGTTTCTATCTCTGAAGAGTTCGATAAACTAGACATACTTCCAAATGCCAAACTGCACTGTCCGGCTTCGGATAGATCAAACATTCCAACGAGCCAACACAACAGGGCTTGAGGCTCTAGTGTTACCAAACCATTTCTTAACTCTGATCTTCGATTGCCTACTTTATAATTGAATATATCTCCATTTAAATCAGAACATCATCTATTAATAACAAAATAGCTGGCTGGCTATAGCTAGCTTACTGAGAGAGTTGGGTCAGAAATGATCACTTATATCCTTACGCAGATCACGTCTCGCAAATAACAAAGTAGCTAATTTCAAATGACACAAGCGAGTGTCACGTCCAGAATGTCTCGTCCAGAATGTCTCGGCAACGGCAATAGGCTAGGGAAATAAAGCGCAGTCCTCATGTATTTACTTACAGTGAGTTGAGAGGAGGACCAGAATGCAAGCCAGACGTGTTAACGCCATCTTGGAGTCGATGCAATGTTCAGTTTGGCCGTACATGCGCAAAGTCAAGAGCTTTTCAATGGATGGAGAGGACTGGCCAGGGAGAGAGGCAGGGGGAATGAATCTATTGTATCGGGTTTCCATGGCTACCGAAAGCATCACTCACACAGTCAAGAACGTATGTTTGACAAGATGTGGGAGGACCAGACGTTTTACAACCGTGGACCAGGCAGCTCGAGATCTATTCTATCAGACAACATTCTGTGCTGTGCAATTATGATAACATTTACAAATCTATTTTTTTTAAAATTGATTTTCAGAGTAGGCTTTGTATGTCAGATATCCAGACAAATTCCATTCTTAAAAATAGAACACTCAATTAGCATCCTTCCTAAAACAAATGGCCTTTGGAATGTTTTGTTGACTATTCAAATTGTGTAGAGTAAACAGGGGATTAATTAGCATTGATTGGAGGCTTTTTTTACTGGCCTAATCCTGTCCGTTGTAACTGCATTTAAAGAGAACCCCACAGCTGTGTCATCAGGCAGATCAGGCTTGAAAGAATCAGCTATTTATCTCAGTCAATCTCAATTGATTATGCACGCAATCGTTATTGCTTTTATATAGCTAAGCCAACCATTGGAATCGTGTCTACTAGAAAGTCCACACTAATGTGTGTGGCCCAAATATGTTGCTTGCAATTTTATGACAATTACATATTATTAAATGTGCTTTGCATTGATAACTGGAGGGGAAAAAAAGACTATTCATTGCATTACGCTTTTCGCGTTGTCATGGTGTCTTCTCCCTAATGAATTTACAGTTCTTATGGTTTTTCAATATCAGACAACTATGTAAGTACTAAGTATTAATACATAAAAGGGGACAATGGTCGTTTTACTAGTAGTTTAAATGTGTTCTATGTTATCAAGGTCCACAGACAGTGAATAGAGCTCAAATATAAAACTTATTCCCAATATGCACCTGATGCACCAGGCTATATAGTTTGACATACAGTGGAGGAAAGTAACCCTTATAGCCCCTTCCCCCTTACATGCACAAACAATATGTAACAGCCTCTTTTGTTTCCATTGTTTTTCTCTTGTCCTTTGAATGATTGAGGCGCTTTAGAGACATCCTGAATTCTCAGATTTACTTTCAGCACTTAAGACGACAGAATTTCTCCTTGGCCATCAAATCAAATCAAATGTATTTATATAGCCCTTCGTACATCAGCTGATATCTCAAAATGCTGTACAGAAACTCAGCCTAAATCCCCAAACAGCAAGCAATGCAGGTGTAGAAGCACGGTGGCTAGGAAAAACTCCCCAGAAAGGCACAAACCTAGGAAGAAACCTAGAGAGGAACAAGGGTGAGGGTGAGGGGTGGCCAGTCCTCTTCTGGCTGTGCCGGGTGGAGATTATAACAGAACATGGCCAAGATGTTCAAATGTTCATAAATGACCAGCATGGTCAAATAACAATAATCACAGTAGTTGTCGAGGGTGCAGAAAGTCAGCACCTCAGGAGTAAATGTCAGTTGGCTTTTCATAGCCGATCATTAAGAGTATCTCTACCACTCCTGCTGTCTCTAGAGAGTTGGAAACAGCAGGTCTGGGACAGGTAGCACATCCGGTGAACAGGTCAGGATTCCATAGACGCAGGCAGAACAGTTGAAACTGGAGCAGCAGCACGGCCAGGTGGACTGGGGACAGCAAGGAGTCATCATGCCAGGTAGTCCTGAGGCATGGTCCTAGGGCTCAGGTCCTCCGAGAGAAAGAGAGAAAGAGAGAATTAGAGAGAGAATACTTAAATTTACACAGGACACCGGATAAAACAGGAGAAGTACTCCAGATATAACAAACTGACCCTAGCCCCCCGACACATAAACTACTGCAGCATAAATACTGGAGGTTGAGACAGGAGGGGTCACTGTGGCCCCATCCGATGATACCCCCGGACAGGGCCAAACAGGAAAGATATAACCCCACCCACTTTGCCAAAGCACAGCCCCCACACCACTAGAGGGATATCTTCAACCACCAACTTTAAGTCCAAGCTTTTGGCTCTGAGCCCACATTGTATTCACGGTCATCATTCTTATTCCCAGCTTGCTTTTTCAGGGTATGTTTTAGCAGAACGGACGTATAGAAACGGAGTGAGGAAGAGCGAAATGTTGACTTTCATGTTTGAATAATTTTTTCCTCAAGATTTTGCCTTGAAGCCCATCTTGCCTTGAAGCCCATCTGTCACATCCTTCCCTAAACATACAGATGTATTGTATTTTTTATATACCCGAGGATGTTGCTCTGCGTCACTTATGTGGCCATCAGCAAGGTCGGGTGAAAATGGAACGGCAATTTACAAAGTTTCAAAATGAATGTCCTCCCATGAAGGTGTACACAATTGCTATTTAGTTTGATTATATATTCTCCATTGATGTTGCGATGTGTATTGCGTCAGGTTAGATGCTACTGTTCGACGTTGTAACAACCATCATGAGGGATGGTTACATGTATCTATGTATCTTCCTTTCCAACTCCATCTAAGTAATAATAATAAAAAATGATATGGCCATTAGCAGATGCTTATCTGAAGCAATTTACAGTTGTGCTCAACGGTAGATGATTGTTAGGATCTGAATCTTACAGCCCTCCAGTTGCCAGATCGATTCTCCCCCACCTTTACTGCCGCCACAACCAAACCCACAACCCTGGTGTTGTAAGCACCATGTTCCAACTAACTGAGCCATCTGAACCACCATTTTGGTTCGGTCCTCTGGCTTACGTAGCTAAGTAAATATAACTCTGATATCGTGTCTATGCTCTCTTCCCCTTTTGTAGAGAAATGTAAAGATGCAATTTGAAGGATTAATATGCAAATTTATCTGATCTAAATCTTAATCACATTTTCCAGAGTGTGCGCTGCTGTTTTCATATATCACAAGACTCTTAGTTTACATTTAAGTGATAGTGCCTGAGAAGCAGGTGTTTGGAGGATATATTGGCATGGGTGTTGTTAGTGCCCCAAGGCTGGCAAACCATGCCAATATATCCTCCAAACACCGGCTTCGAGGGCATTATCACTTTTATACAACGGGTTACCATGATATTCAAATAATGATTGACATGTTTTTATTAAAAACATAATTTTTTATTAATTTGTTCATACTATTTAATCGTTCCACAAGATATAGTCCGGACACAAATGTAGGGTTGCTAGAGACACGACCCAGTCGTTCAGTCTTTTTTTTTCTTATTTATGGACACAACCCAGTCGTTCTGTCTTTTTGTTCTGTATGTATGCACACAACCCAATCATTCATTCTAAATGTTCTATTACCATACTGGCTGGCAACGTTCTTATCCCTTGCTTGCTAGCTAGCCAGCTACGGCTAACTTACACAGTCACGTCAAACAGTGCAGCCAGAATAACAACAGTAGCTGCATTTCCATTTGTTTAAGCTGTTTTCTAGTTAAGTGATAATGCCAAAGAAGCCAGTGTTTGGAGGTGATATTCGTTGAGGGCCTGCAAACCTTGCCAGTATATCCTCCAAACACCGGCTTCGAGAGCATTATCACTTTTATACAACGGGTTACCAACATATTCCAATAATGATTGACATATTTTCATTAAAAACGTTATATTGATGAATTTATTCATATCATTTCATCCTTCACAATATATAGTCCCGACACAAATCTAGGGCTGCTAGAGACACGACCCAGTCGTTCAGTCTTTTTGTTCTGTCGTTCGTTCGAAATGTTCCATTGCCATACTGGCTAGCAGCTTTCTTATTACTTGCTTGCTAGCTAGCCAACTACCGCTAACTTACAGCTACGGCAAAAAGTGCGCCCAGAATAACAGCAAAGTAGCTACATTTGCATTTGTTTAAGCTGTTTTCTAGTGACATTTATTTAGATACATCCATAACAATGAGCTAATGAGGCGCGATTTCACCTGGCATTGAAAATTTGCTCACTCATCAGGACACTGTTGTCAGAGGAGCTAGCCAAAAACACAGCTACAGTAACACAATCACTTCAAAATGAAGCTGGAAAGACTGCAAATCTTCATTTGACCTTTTTTTCAATTGACTTGTTTTTGTATATATCCATAAAAATGATGCCAGCTGATTCATGATTTTGACTGGCTGAGTCTGTCTCGTCCCGACAAGTTCATTACTATGGGACAACTGGAGATCAAATTTGAATATTGAAACAACGTTGCAAATGTAGGAGAGACAGACAGCAAGGTTTATACAAATCTCCGCTTTTGAAAATGAATTGTTAGTCTAAAATAGATGTGAGATAATGTCTAGATTATTTTTATAGTGGAGATCAAGTTTATAAATTGCCTGGCTGGGTTGATGAGATAGTGGATTACGCAGTCAAATGGAACAGTAAATAGGCATTTTAATGTCATAGATTTAGCCAGTGGCAACTTGTTGAATAGACACCAGCTGGAATGTGGTTTTGACCAATCAGCATTCAGGATTAAACCCACCTGTTGTATAAGTAAGCAATAAGGCTGGCGGGGGTGTGGTAAATGGCCAATATGCCATGGATACGCAAAGTGGAGTGCCTGTACACAGTCCTTAGCCATGGTATATTGGCCATATATCACAAACCCACGAGGTGCGTTATTGCTATTATAAACTGGTTACCAATGTAATTAGAGCAGTAAAAATACATGTTTTGTCATACCCATGGTATATGGTCTGATATACCATGGCTGTCAGCCAATCAGCATTCAGGTTTCGAACCACCCAGTTTATAATGACATTTATTTGGATACATCCATAACAATGAGCTAATGATGCGTGATTTCCCTTGCGATTGAAAATGTGCTCTCTTGTCAGGACACTGTTGTTCAGAGGAGCTAGCCAACAACAACACAGCTAACACAATCACTTCAAACTGAAGCTGGAAAGACTGCAAACTAGTTGCATTTTGTTTCACTTTACCTTTTTTCAATTTACATTTCTTTGTATACAGTATTTCCAGAAAAATGATTCATGATTTCGACTGGCTGAGAAACGCATTTTAACGTCATAGATTTAGCTGGTGGTAACTTGTGGAATAGACACGGCTGGAATGCGGTTTTAACCAATCAGCACTCATGATTAGACCCACCCATTGTATAATTCCCCTAGACTCTGAGCGGCATTGGCTCGATTGCTGCTACGGTGACATTGTCATGTTGTAAAACGTTGCGGACAGAAGACAAACTACCTCCCGTGGTCTGTTTTACACGGCCGCTCTGGGTTCACTGAGTCTGTCAGTGATATTTATTTGGGTCCAGTGCTGCGACCTTGAGATGTTTTCATCCGTTAGCACTATAAACTGTGTATCTCACTGTCCTCTTTATTGCAAGGAAAATCAAATCAAATTTTATTTGTCACATGCTTCGTAAACAACAGGTGTAGACTAACAGTGAAATATGCCACCAGATGGTACGTAAGCAAAGCCTTCTGGTTCTCTGTCACCTTGGGCAAGCAATTTATATTGCACTGTAGACTAAATCTCTTTTTAAGAGGGCCTCCCTGATATTCCACTGCTGTGCAGTATTTGATTTGGATTCATGCTTTTGACTCAAGGACTTGTAGGAGAGTATATATCAGGTTTAAGTGGATCAATGGGTAGGTAGGTAGGTACCCATCCAGGTATGTACAGTACATACTGTAAGTGGGTGGATAACGTGTCTTGTGTCATGGTTTCTAAAATCCCTCAAGGCACATAGCAAATAAACAAATAATGATATACTGCACATAGTCAATTCAACAGTCCCAGTGTAGAGGTAGTTTTGTGAGTAACCTTGCCCGAGACCTGAAGAATTGCATTAGCTCCCAGAGATGACACCTCATCTTAGTAGTTTCGTAAGGTCATTTTTGAATAACAAATACTCCGAGACAGTAGAAGAAGAAAGTAGAGAGGAAATGTCTAATCAAATAAAAAAGGGCCATATCTGTTCCCTAGGTCTTGTCCTTTCAAAACAAGGTTCAGCAGCAAAGCCATTACATTACAATGTGTGAATGTTACAGGCTTTAGTCATTTGGAGCCCTTATCAGAGTCAAGGGCGCCCAAAAGAGAAATCTGAAAACCCACAGCCCTCACAGCACTCAGACTGATCCTGAGTCTCCACAAGGGGCCGGGGAAGCAGGCAGGCACGCAATCAGGGCCCAATGTGAGAGTTGATTGGTGAAGGGTGAAGACAAGGGTATCAAGTCAGTCAATGTATTTATATCCTTGATCTTTCATGTCTTATATTTAGAATGTGATGGACAGGACAACTGAAAGCTTTTGTCACCCAAATTCTCTGCAAAGGCATCTTGCATAGAAATAAAACTACTTGTGAAAAAACACTCATATCCAGTAAAGGATGATTTGGCTGACATGGTCTGTAATATTTTCCTCCTTCGTGCTCATTTATAATTCCCACTTGGACCTGGCTTAAGCGGGTAAAAGGATTGAGGGAAAAAATAGGAAGCAAATGAGAATTCAGATCAAATAAATAGGGCATTTTTTCCCAAGGGGACACGATGTGTCTCAAGTAATCACTTCTTGTGCTCGACAAATCTGTCATGGGCATATCAAGGATGCTTCTACCATACTGTTATCATTACAGTTTAACTTGGAATGACCCTCAACTCCCAGACACATATTGCTTAATGTAGCACTGTAGATATTCTCCTTCCTATCACTAAATACCCACAGAAAACCCATATAGCATGAACCTTAGAGGAAACAAAGCACGAGCCAATGCTAAAATTAGATGAACAAAAAACATCTTAAGTACTAGGAATTCCCAAATGCCTTTTTTTATACTTTGTTTTATTTCCAATCAAATCAAATTTCGTTATGCTGCTGGGACTTGAAAAACAAGAACTCTAAAAGTTGTAGCTGTGCAAATTGTGTAATAAAAACAAACCTTTATTTATTCCTTCATTTTATTTAACCTATAGTTAACCAGGCGATTACTTAAAAAAATAGGGCAAACGCTTAATAGAATACCTTGCATAGCTATAGGAGAATACACATTCCACTGCTTTAAAACATCCCAGCATGATTTGATCGTACAGTAACAGAAAAGCTGTTATAGAATTCATCGCTTAGTTGTTTGCTTGTCTGTTTGTGCGTATGATGAAAAGAAAACAGACCAAATATGAAACTATTTGCACTTTTGAAGATGTAGAGATGGAGAAATTATTTATTTAATAAATCATAAATAAATACACAGCACAATGTGCTCATGAGGTGAATAGCGGGCAAGAGTTTTTCAGTTCTGCACACAAACAAACAACAGACCTCTCTCTTCTGAGATGTGTGCCAGATGGCACTCTGGGTAGGTGGTCAGTGAGGTGGGCCTGGGGGATAACGGATGGGTCAACCCCCACCCCCTAAGAGCTGACATGAGATCAGCCAAGCAGACATCCACAAACCCTTACTTACGAGAACCTCAGGTCAGCAAAAGCAGGGCATCTTTATATCAATAGGTACAATAATATATAACTTGTGAAACACAAAGCATAAGGATAAAGATGTCATCTGAACGGGGGGATGTGAGTGGTGGGTTTTTAAAAAAGGCAGGAAAGAAGAGAAGGGAAGGTGTCTGCAATACAGTTGCCCTTACAGAATATGGAGAGTTTAGTGTACTTAGTCATAAAGAATGAAGCTCAAACACAATTCTACAATTATTTATGTGTACCTACACTGTGGTTACACTGAACCTGTCTACAGGCTTTGTAACTACCATGTACTGACAAAAAATATATATTGGCCATTAACCTTGATGTACTTGGAGCTCTCCATTACTCCTAGATTAAGTGATAAACCTGAGGCATGTGACAAATTTGCTAGTGGTGATGAAAAATAGGTCTTCCTCCATTTATAAGTAAACGGAAAGGACCTTATAAAATGTTGTGTTCATTAACATAACATCTTCCAATGTCTTGAAAAAAGGCAGAGTATCTTAAAAGCTGATATTGATTCGGGAGATTATCTGTTTGTGAAATCCGTTTTTTTAATCAGTCAGATTTTTTATAACGTTTCTCAACAATGTCGAGTTTATTCAGTAGGCTATAAATCCAACGTTACCAAAACATAATGCTAACATGCTAATATGCCATCATTGGCTAAACTATAATATGAAATACCCTAATGACTCCTTACTGGTACATACTAGCAGTGTCATGTTGCTAATTTTAGCTGAATGTCTTTTTAAAGGAATTCTGCTGTGGTAATAGTGGTGATGAAAAATAGGTCTTCCTCCATTTATAAGTAAACGGAAAGGACCTTATAAAATGTTGTGTTCATTAACATAGCATCTTCCAATGTCTTGAAAAAAGGCAGAGTATCTTAAAAGCTGATATTGAGTCGGGAGATTATCTGTTTGTGAAATCCGTTTTTTTATCAGTCAGATTTTTTATAACGTTTCTCAACAATGTCGAGTTTATTCAGTAGGCTATAAATCCAACGTTACCAAAACATAATGCTAACATGCTAATATGCCATCATTGGCTAAACTATAATATGAAATACCCTAATGACTCCTTACTGGTACATACTAGCAGTGCCATGTTGCTAATTTTAGCTGAATGTCTTTTTAAAGGAATTCTGCTGTGGTAATGGTAGTCATGACAGTGGTCCCTAATTGGTTGATGAAAATATTCATTGAATAATGGCAACAGATGCATGGTTAAAACACAAGTGATTCATTTCTCTCTGCTGATGTGAGTGCTTTGCACATATTCAGCCATTGGATTCTGTCCCGAACTATGTTTTTATTGCTCAGCTAAGGCTGTGTCACGTTCGTTGTAATGAGGAGACCAAGGCGCAGCGTGACATGCATACATTCTTCTTTTAATGAGGAACGCTGAACAAACTAACAAAATGACAAGACGAACATACTACACATAAACAAGAACCCACGAAACCAAAAGGGAAAATGGCAACCTAAATAGGATCCCCAATCAGAGACAACGATAAACAGCTGCCTCTGATTGGGAACCAATTCAGGCCACCATAGACTTACAATTACCTAGACTTACAAAAAACTCTAGATCTACAAAAACCCTAGACATGACAAAACAAGCATACCCACCCTCGTCACACCCTGACCTAACCAAAATAATTTTGAAAACATAGATAACTAAGATCAGGTCGTGACACTCTGTTTTTCGGTACCTTGCATCCTGTAACCCACCAGGGGTTTGTTTGCACAGTTCGGGAGGTCACTCATTCTGGCATGCCCTCTCTCATGCCGTCTTTCCTGCTATTCAGAAGGGACACCTATCCAAGAAGGCTAACAACATTCACTTCCTCACCATAACTCAGTTTCCAATCCAAGTGCCAATGCCGTTTATCAAACTCCAGGTAGTGCTATGGTCAGATGACATGAAAATAGAGCTCTTTGGACACACATACCAGTCGTGGGTTTGGCGTTGGAAAAAATAAGCATATGCAGAAAAGTATCTCATACTTATGGTAAAATATGGTGGTGGATCTTTGATTTTATGGGGCTATTTTGCTTCCACTTGTCCTGGGGACCTTGTTCAGGTCTACTGCATCATTAGCTTTACCAAGCACCAGGACATTTTAGCCAAAAACCTGATACTCGGGAATCTGTCCTGAGTGCAGCCAGACGGAGCTGACTCGATACTGCAGGGCACGGATTCGTTTTTTTATTTTAAATAACAAACACCTTAGCTAGCTACACCTTAGGTAGATATAAAATTGTGCGACTAAGACCTCTGCAAAAATGTCAAAATAAATTCACAATGTCTTGATTATCTTGAATATTGACTATTTTGAGGAAGTGAAAATGGCTGTTGTTGCTACTATGCCTTAAGAGGGAAAACAACAGTAACTGCCAGGGCACGATAAAGCGGACTTACACACCACATCGAAACGCACCCCATAGACTCAAATAAAATAAAAAATTCTTAATGAGCAACAAAAAAACACATGCAGAATTGGTAATTTCAGCCACTCTTTAAGAAAACTTTCTATTAAATCACAAGAAAATGTTTGGAACATTCCGTTCTCTGCGCCTCAACAAAACGCTGTCTATCCTCTTTATAAGTTCCTCTCCATGCAAACAAAAAACGAGACATGACTTTCTAATAGACTATATGAACAGCTTTGTATACGTAAAAAAACATGGTATGCTATCTCCATCGTGGTGGCGCAGTGGACTAATTCCATCATTAGAGACAGGTTTGAATCTCACTGATGTTGTGTCACAATGAATACGTCAAAGTAACTGTTAGCACGATTAATGCCAAATCAAATTCATTTAAATGTTTATCTGTGCTTGGAGTTTTGAAAAAAAATTCATCTAAAATAAGCAAGCAGTGTTATTAAAATTCTTCTTGAAACATTCACTGAAATTTCTCAAAATGTTATTTAATTATCTTCAAATAACCTATAATTTCCATTCTCAGAGCGTTAATGACATTTTAACGGAAATCTTTCAGGGAACTCAGGGCGGTGAGGTCTGAAGCCGGGTAGGCACTTTCTATTGAGCCTCCCCCAGTCCTCGTCTCTCAGTCCCACGCACACACACAAACACTCGGTATGACACGATCACAAAGATGACCATCAAACAACCACAACCAGCCATCAGCAGTAGGTAGGTGGTGCAACAATTAGACAAAAATTCACAAGCCCTACTAGCTTGTGCCCTACGCAACTAACAGGCTACATTAAGCACCACAGACAGCGACCCAAATGCCAGTGAGCAGTAAATTAACACTTGTACTTACTTGTAAACGAAGTCCACCCATCAGTGACTGAACTATAAAACTCCTCCCTGTTGGCCATCAGTTTTAAAAGTCTCTCGATGCGATAGAGATGATGACAAGGGATGAGAGTGGACCTTGATCAGTCCGGGTTTGACTGTATTTCGTCATTCGTCTGTATGTATTTTACCTCTCAACGGATGCTGTTTTGGCTGGTATTGTGAGGACTTAGTCGCCTCAGGAACAGTCTGTGTCAAGTCATGCTGGAACAAAAAGCTGAGGAGCTGTCCAGGTGATTTGTCTCTTACCATTTGTGACTGTACAATCCGATAACATCAGCTTTAACTCTAACGAAATCAAACAAGTTTCACTTTCTGCCAGGCCCAGTTCATTGCTTTTCTGCTCAAAGAAACTATCAGTCTTGTCCCTGCAGTTCCAGGGGTTTCATTTGTTGCTGATACGGGTACGGCAGAAACCAATATCCTTCACTTTGTTCTGCAGAACACGGAAGAGCGCGTCAGTTTAATTGAAAATTACATCAAAGGCCGTGAGTAAAAAGTACACACGGTGCTGGTCTCTCAATGGGTTTCCACATAATTGATGGGGCTGGGATTTGCCAGGGACCTCACAATATGATATCACCATACTTACAGTGCATTCAGAAAGTATTCAGTATTTCTCCACATTGTTATGCTACAACCTTATTCTAAAATGTTTTAAATTGTTTTTTCCCCCCTCATCAATTGACACACAATATCCCATAATGACAAAGCAAAAGGAGTAGGAGCATTTGTATTTATTACGGATCCCCATTAGATGCTGCCAAAGCAGCAGCTACTCTTCGTGGGGTCCAGCAAAATTAAGACAGTTTATACAATTTTAAAAACATTACAATACATTCACAGATTTCACAACACACTGTGTGCCCTCAGGCCCCTACTCCATCACTACCACAAATCTACAGTACTAAATTCATGTGTATGTATAGTGCGTATGTTATTGTGTGTGTGTGTGTGTGTGTGCCAATGTTTGTGTTGCTTCACACTCCCGCTGTCCCATAAGGTGTTTTTTAATCTGTTTTTCAAATCTAATTTTACTGCTTGCGTCAGTTACTTGATGTGGAATAGAGTTCCATGTAGTCATGGCTCTATGTAGTACTGTGTGCCTCTCATAGTCTGTTCTGGACTTGGGGACTGTGAAGAGACCTCTTGTGGCATGTTTTGTGGGGTATGCATGGGTGTCCAAGCTGTGTGCCAGTAGTTTCGACAGACAGCTTGGTGCATTGAACATGTCAATACCTCTCATAAATAAAAGTAGTGATGAAGTCAATCTCCACTTTCAGTCAGGAGAGATTGGCTTTCATATTATTCATATTAGCTCTCTGTATACATCCAAGGGCCAGCCGTGCTGCCCTGTTCTGAGCCAATTGCAATTTTCCTAAGTCCTTTTTTGTGGCACCTGACCGCAAGACGAAACAATAGTCAAGGAGTGACAAAACTAGGGCCTGTAGGACCTGCCTTGTTGATATAGTGCTGTTAAGAAGGCAGAGCATCGCTTTATTATAGACAGACTTTTCCCTATCTTAGCTACTACTGCATCAATATATTTTGACCATGACAGTTTACAATCTAGTATTACTCCAAGCAGTTTAGTCATCTCAATTTGCTCAATTTCCACATGATTTATTACAAGATTTAGTTGAGGTTTAGGTTTAGTGAGTGTTTTGTTCCAAATACAATGCTTATAGTTTAGGGCTAACTTATTCCTTGCCACCCACTCTGAAACTACATGCAGATATTTGTTGAGTGTTGCAGTCATTTCAGTCACTGTAGCAGCTGACGTGTATAGTGTTGAGTCATCCGCATACATAGACACTCTAGCTTTACTCAAAGTCAGTGGCATGTCGTTAGTAAAAATTTTAAAAAGCAAGGGGTCTGAACAGCTACCCTGGGGCATTCCTGATTCTAACTGGATTATATTTCAGAGGCTTCCATTAATGAACACAATCTGTGATCTGTTAGACAAGTAACTCTTTATCCACATGATAGCAGGGGGTGTAAAGCCATAACATATACGTTTTTTCCAGCAGCAGACTATGATCGATAATGTCAAAAGCGGCACTGAAGTCTAACAAGACAGCACCCACAATAATTGTATCATCAATTTCTCTCAGCCAATCATCAGTCATTTGTGTAAGTGCTGTGCTTATTGAGTGTCCATCCCTATAAGCATGCTGAAAATCTGTTTCCAGAAGTTTACTAAGGGTTGGATTGGTAACAGGCTGATTGGTCAGCTATTTGAGCCAGTAAAGGGGGCTTTACTATTATTGATTAACGGAAAGACTTTAGCTTCCCTCCAGGCCTGAGGGTACACACTTTCAAGTAGGCTTAAATTGAAGATGTAGCAAATACGAGTGGCAATATCGTCTGCTATTATCCTCAGTAATTTTACATCCAGATTGTCAGACCCCGGTGGCTTGTCATTGTTGATAGACAACAATAATTATTTCACCTCTTCCACACTGACTTTACGTAATTCAAAAGTACAATTCTTGTCTTTCATAATTTGGTCCGATATACTTGGATGTGTAGTGTCAGTGTTTGTTGTTGGCATGTCATCCCTAAGTTTGCTTATCTTGCCAATGAAAAAGTAATTAAAGTAGTTTGCAATATCAGTGGACTTTGTGATGAATGAGCCATCAGATTCAATGAATGAAGGATCCGAGTTGGCTTTTTTCCCCAAAACTTTTTACTATCATTCATTCATAGTGTAGTTTCTTTATATTTAGTTTAGTCACACGATTTCTTAATTTTCAGTACTTTTGGGCTGCCAGAATTAATTGCTATACCTTTTGCCTCATCCCTTTCAACCATACAATTTTTCAATTCCTCATCAATCCAAGGGAATTTTACAGTTTTTAAAGTAATTCTCTTAATGGATGTGTGATTGTTAGTAAGTGGAATAATTAGTTTCATAAATGGAGTGGCTTCTGTCTGTCCACTCTACAATAAAGGCCTGATTGGTGGATTGCTGCAGAGATGCTGTCCTTCTGGAAGTTTCTCCCAGCTCCACAGAGGTACTCTGGACCTCTGTCAGAGTGACCATCAGGTTCTTGGTCACCTCCCTGACCTAGGCCCTACTCCCCTGATTGCTCAGTTTGGCCGGGTGGCCAGCTCTAGGAAGTCTCTTGGTGGCTCCAAACGTCTATTTAAGCATGATGGAGATCATTGTCTACTCGGGGACCTTCAATGCTGCAGAATTTTTGGGGTAACCTTCCCTAGATCTGTGCCTCGACACAATCCTGTCTCGGAGCTCTATGGACAATTCCTTTGACCTCATGGCTTGGTTTTTGCTCTGACATGCACTGTCAACTGTGGGACCTTATATAGACAGGTGTGTGCCTTTCCAAATCATGTCCAATCAATTGAATTTACCACAAGTAGACTCCAATCAAGTTGTAGAAATAGCTCAAGGATGATCAATGGAAACAGGATGCACCTGAGCTCAATTTCGAGTCTCATAGCAAATGGTCTGCATACTTATGTAAATAAGGTATTTCTGATTTTTATTTTGTGTTAATGTGTATAAAAAGAGCTGCCAAATGTTTTAAGAGCTATCTGGCTTTGGATGTGAGACACATATTTGTCATGCTTGTTGAGTGCTATAGGCAAGTTGTTCTAGGCACAGTCACAGAATCTTGTCCACACGCTGTCACTGGTGGAGAACAACAAGCAGGGGAAGCAGTAGAGTTGGCTGCTAGCAGCACAGCCACAGAGACTCTGATTGAAATTATTATGTTATTTTATGTCCCTTCCTTTGGTGTAGGTCCCTAAGCTCAGGTGTTGGTCTTCCATCCCTTATTACCACGTTTCGCTAGAAAATCAAACTTTGAAAACAGTTTCAGATGCAGTATGTTAGCCATTCTGATCAGCTTACTTTAGCTAACAATAAAACAAAGGTAATCACCAAAAGGGGGCAGATAATGTGTGACGTCCACAGGCAGGAGTGAGCTCTGTCTATCCTCCTGCCTATCCCATTACTTTTTTCAAGCCAATACATTTTTTAAGCCAAGTCATGTCATGTCAATGCCTTGCATTCAGTTTGGAGTTTGAAGGGTGGGAGAAAGAGACACAGTGAGGTTGCCTTTCCCCTTGCACATCTTGTACATGATCAAAGCAAAATTTGGGAAATGTATGAATTTTGTCATGCAGAAAAACATAATATATACGTATATATTTATTTATTTATTTATTTCATTCAGGGCACTGCCTACCCTGACCGCAGATTGCTGCTGCAACCGAACAACAAACATTCACAGAACAGTCATAGTAAAAAAAAAGTTTGGTTTTACCGGTCTGGAAACTTGAGGACTTTGTTACCAATCTGAGCCCAAAAACACATTCCCACAACTTCTAAGAAACCAAATGTGCTAGCTAGGCGGCAGGTAGCCTAGCGGTTAGAGTGTTGGGTCAGTAACCGAAAGGTCGCTGGTTTGACCACCCGAGCCGACACGGTGAGAAATCTGTTGATGTATTTATATTTATTTAGGAAACCCAAGACAGCAGCTACTTTTCCTGGGGTCCAACCAAATTAAGGCAAAAACACCACTATTAAACCACTACATATCTAAAATATAACATTTCTAATCCCACCAGTGATCATTGCTAAACAACCATTTTCAGGTCTTGCCATACCTTTTCAAAACAAATTTAAGTTAAAACTGTAACTCAGCCACTCAGGAACAGTCACTGCCTTCTTGGTAAGCAACTCTAGTGTAGATTTGGCTTTTTATATTAGGTTGTTGTTCTGATAAAAGGTTAATTCATTTCCCAGTGTCTGGTGGAAAGCAGACAGAACTAGGTTTTCCTCTAGGATTTCACCTGTACTTAGCTCCATTCCGTTTAATTTGTATACTGAAAAACTCCCTAGTCCTTAACGATGATAAGCATACACACATCAGCTGGGCTAGACAATCTGGACCCTCTCTTTCTAAAATTATCCGCCGCAATTGTTGCAACCCCTATTACTAGCCTGTTCAACTCTCTTTCGTATCGTCTGAGATCCCTAAAGATTGGAAAGCCACGCTCAATATCCTAAACAATATGATAACCGCCATCAATAAAAGACAATACTGTGAAGCCGTATTCATCGACTTGCCCAAGGCTTTCGACTCTGTCAATCACTGCATTCTTATCGGCAGACTCAACAGGCTTGGTGTCTCAAATTACTGCCTCTACAGTGGGGAGAACAAGTATTTGATACACTGCCGATTTTGCAGGTTTTCCTACTTACAAAACATGCAGAGGTCTGTATTTTTTTAATCATAGGTATACTTCAACTGTGAGAGACAGATTCTAAAACAAAAATCCAGAAAATCACATTGTATGATTTTTAAGTAATTAATTTGCATTTTATTGCATGACATAAGTATTTGATACATCAGAAAAGCAGAACTTAATATTTGGTACAGAAACCTTTGTTTGCAATTACAGAGATCATACATTTCCTGTAGTTCTTCAGGTTTGCAAACACTGCAGCAGGGATTTTGGCCCACTCCTCCATACAGACCTCCAGATCCTTCAGGTTTCAGGGCTGTTGCTGGGCAATACGGACTTTCAGCTCCCTCCAAAGATTTTCTATTGGGTTCAGGTCTGGAGACTGGCTAGGCCACTCAAGGACCTTGAGATGCTTCTTACGGAGCCACTCCTTAGTTGCCCTGGCTGTGTGTTTCGGGTCGTTGTCATGCTGGAAGACCCAGCCACGACCCATCTTCAATGCTCTTACTGAGGGAAGGAGGTTGTTGGCCAAAATCTCACAATACATGGCCCCATCCATTCTCCCCTCAATACGGTGCAGTCGTCCTGTCCCCTTTGCAGAAAAGCATCCCCAAAGAATGATGTTTCCACCACCATGCTTCACGGTTGGAATGGTTTTCTTGGGGTTGTACTCATCCTTCTTCTTCCTCCAAACACGGCGAGTGGAGTTTAGACCAAAAAGCTTTATTTTTGTCTCATCAGACCACATGACCTTCTCCCATTCCTCTGGATCATCCAGATGGTCACTGGCAAACTTCAGACGGGACTGGACATGCACTGGCTTGAGCAGGGGGACCTTGCGTGCGCTGCAGGATTTTATTCCATGACGGCGTAGTGTGTTACTAATGGTTTTCTTTGAGACTGTGGTCCCAGCTCTCTTCAGGTCCTGCCGTGTAGTTCTGGGCTGATCCCTCACCTTCCTCATGATCATTGATGCCCCACGAGGTGAGATCTTGCATGGAGCCCCAGACCGAGGGTGATTGACCGTCATCTTGAATTTTTTCTATTTTCTAATAATTGCGCCAACAGTTGTTGCCTTCTCACCAAGATGCTTGCCTATTGTCCTGTAGCTCATCCCAGCCTTGTGCAGGTCTACAATTTTATTCCTGATGTCCTTACACAGCTCTCTGGTCTTGGCCATTGTGGAGAGGTTGGAGTCTGTTTGATTGAGTGTGTGAGCAGGTGTCTTTTATACAGGTAACGAGTTCAAACAGGTTCAGTTAATACAGGTAATGAGTGGAGAACAGGAGGGATTCTTTAAAAAAACTAACAGGTCTGTGAGAGCTGGAATTCTTACTGGTCGGTAGGTGATCAAATACTTATGTCATGCAATAAAATGCAACTTAATTACTTAAAAATCATACAATGTGATTTTCTGGATTTTTGTTTTAGATTCCGTCTCTTACAGTTGAAGTGTACCTATGACAAAAATGACAGACCTCTACATGCTTTGTAAGTAGGCAGTGTATCAAATACTTGTTCTCCCCACTGTATTTCTCAGATAGAGTTCAGTGTGTCAAATCGGAGGGCCTGTTGTCCGGACCTCTGGCACTCTCTATGGGGGTGCCACAGGGTTCAATTCTCAGGCCGACTCTTTTCTCTCTATACATCAATGATGTCGCTCTTGCTGCTGTTGATTCTCTGATCCACCTCTACGCAGACGACACCATTCTGTATTCTTCTGGCCCTTCTTTGGACACTGTGTTAACAAACATCCAGACAAGCTTCAATACCATACAACTCTCCTTCCATGGCCTCCAACTGCTCTTGAATGCAAGTTAAACTAAATGCGTGCTCTTCAACCGATCGCTGCCCGCACCTGCCAGCCCGTCTAGACTCACTACTCTGGACGGTTCTGACTTAGAATATATGAACAACTACAAATACCTAGGTGTCTGGTTAGACTGTAAACTCTCATTTCAGACTCACAATTAAGCATCTCCAATCCAAAATTAAATTGAGAATCGGCGTCCTATTTCGCAACAAAGCATCCTTCACTCATGATGCCAAACATACCCTCGTAAAACCTACCGATCCTTGATTTTGGCGATGTCATTTACAAAATAGCCTCCAACACTCTACTCAGCAAATTGGATGTAGTCTATCAGTGCCATCCATTTTGTCACCAAAGCCCCATGTACTACCCACCACTGCGACCTGTATGCTCTCGTTGGCTGGCCCTCGCTTCATATTCGTCACCAAGCCCACTGGCACTAGGTAATCTATATGTCTTTGCTAGGTAAAGCCCTGCCTTATCTCAGCTCGCTGGTCACCATAGCAGCATATTTCACTGGTCACCCCCAAAGCCAACTGCTTCTTTGGCC
Organism: Oncorhynchus mykiss; assembly: GCF_057628025.1. Lineage (NCBI taxonomy): Eukaryota > Metazoa > Chordata > Actinopteri > Salmoniformes > Salmonidae > Oncorhynchus > Oncorhynchus mykiss. Next base: position 23,610,419 of record NC_143031.1, read on the forward strand.
GCCTTTCTTTCCAGTTCTCTGCTGCCAATGACTGGAACAAATTTCAAAAATCACTGAAGCTGGAGTCTTATATCTCCCTCTTTAAGCATCAGCTGTCAGAGCAGCTTACTGATAATTGCACCTGTACATAGAACATCTGTAAATAGCCCATCTGTCACGACTTCCGCCGAAGTCAGACCCTCTCCTTGTTCGGGCGCCGTTAGGCGGTCGACGTCACCGGTTTTCTAGCCGCCACCGATCCACTTTTCATTTTCCATTTTTGGTCTTCATTGTACACACCTGGTTTCCATTCCCATAATTATGTTCCTCATTTAACCCTCTGGTTCCCCCCATGGTTTTGTGCGTGTTTGTTCTGTGTTAAGCTGTCGCTACATTGTGTGAGCTGGATGGTTTTCCCTGCGTGGAAATTATTTTTGTTGTCGTATTGAGTAAAGTCCGTTTTTACTCATCCTCTGTATCCTGCGCCCGACTCCGTCCCACCTGCTGCACATCGACCCTTGACACCACCCAACTACCTCATCCCCATATTGTTAATTATTTTTTTGCTTCTTTGCACCCCAGTATCTCTACTTACACATTCATCTTCTGCTCATCTATCACTCCAGTGTTTAATTGCTAAATTGTAATTATTTAGCCACTATGGCCTATTTATTGCCTTACCTCCCTAATCTTACTTCATTTGCACACACTGTAAATATACTTTTCTATTGTGTTATTGACTGTACGTTTGTTTGTCCCATGTGTAACTCTGTGTTGTGGGTGTCGCAGTGCTTTGCTTTATCTTGGCCAGGTCACAGTTGTAAATGAGAACTTGTTTTCAACTGGCCTACGTGGTTAAATAAAGGTGAAATAATAAAAAATATAAAAAATACCCATAACATTATTCAGCCACCTCTATGCTTGAAAATATGGAGTGTGGTACTCAGTAAATTGTTGTATTGGATTTGCCCCAAACATATTACTTTGCAATCAGGACAAAATGTAAATTGCTTTGCCACATTTTTTACAGTATTACTTCAGTGCCTTGTAGCAAATAGGATGCACATTTTGTAATATTTTATTCTGTACAGGTTTCCTTCTTTTTGATCTGTCAATCAGGTTAGTATTGTGGAGTAACTACAATGTTGTTGATCAATCGTCAGTTTTTTTCTATCACAGCCATTAAACTCTGTAATTGTTTTAAAGTCACCTTTGGTGAAATCCAGAGTTATATTCCTAACTTCACCATGCTCAAAGGGATATTTAATGCATGCTTTTTAAACATTTACCCATCTACCTGTCACATCCTGATCTGTTTCACCTGTCTTTGTGATTGTCTCCAACCCCCTCCAGGTGTTGCCCATCTTCCCAATTAACCCCTGTGTATTTAAACCTGTGTTCTCTGTTTGTCTGTTGCCAGTTTGTCTTGTTTGTCAAGTCAACCAGCGTTTTCGTGTCTCAGCTCCTGCTTTTCCCAGTCTGTCTTTTTCTCACCTCCTGGCTTTGACACCTTGCCTGTCCTGACTCTGAGCCTGCCTTCCCTTGACCCTGAGCCTGCACTTGCCTGCCGACCTGTACCATTGTCCAACCTCTGGATTATTGACCTCTGCCTACACTGACCCTGAGCCTGCCTGCCGTCCGGTACCGTTGCCCCACCTCTGGTTTACCATGCCTGCCTTGACCTGTCTATTGCCTGCCCCTGTTGGATTATTAAACCATTGTTAATTCGACCGTGTCTGCATCTGGGTCTTAACTTCATACCTGATAGTACGAACTGGCCATGACTGACCCAGCAGACCCGGGCCAGCAGCGCAACACCATCTCCTTCCAAGAAGCCTCCATTGGTAGGCACGAGGAATCACTTCATGGTCTTATGGAGGGGGTCCAAATGTTGGCTGTGCGCCATGACCGGGCGTTGGACATGCTGCTGGAGCAATTACACGGGTTGTCTGGGCTACCACCTGGGCTACCGCCGTATGGGAACAACAGCCGGCCATTTGCATGAGTCTGGAGGGGTTCGTGGGAGAGCTGAGGAAGGTCTTTGATGCCCTGTTCTCTGAGAGAGAAGCTGCCCGGAAACTAATCCAGCTCTGGCAGGAAGCCAGCAGAGTGGCCGACTATGCGGTGGATTTCCGCACATTGGCAGCAGAGAGTGAGTGGAACCTGGAAGCACTATTCGATATGGTCCTGCACGGCGTCTCGGAGGAGGCTAAGGACAAGCTTGCTGCTTGGGAGTTACCCACAGATCTTGAATCCCTCATCGCTTTGACCATCCGCATCGATGGGCGATTGCAGGAACAACGGATGGAGTGGAAATTCGATTTCGCTCCCACGTCCAGAGATTCCACCTCACCTCCGAGTCATCCTGGAAGTCCTTGACGGTCCTGTTTCCGAGAGCTCCCGAGATTTCCCGACCTTCCTCGAGAGTCACCGAAGATGGCCGTGGCACTGTTTCCCGAGCCTATGCAAATAGGCAGAGCTGGGCTGTCGCCAGCGGAACGGCAACACAGGATCAACACAAGGAGCTGTCTGTATTGCGGGACTTTTGGTAATTTTGTGTCCTCTTGCCTGTTAAAAGACTCGGCTCACCGGTTGGACCGAGTACCCTTGTGGGCCATATGGAGAACTTTTCTGCTTCCCTTACACACACCCCTTTTCATGTCCTTCTGCTGTGGGTAACCAATCCAAATCTGTCCAATGAGAGCTTTTTCGACGCCGCACTGGCTTCCGAGCCGAACATCTCCACTCTGCCCCTCTCCATTCCCATGGATTTTAGAGCGCTTGCCGAGCGCTCTATAGGTCGGGTCACCTATAACACCACTCCCATCAACCTACGTGTGTCAGGAAATCACAGCGAGACCATTCAATTCCTGCTCATCAAATCTCCCGTGGTTTTGACCTTCTCCCTAGCACCACGCCGCCTCTGGGACGTCTGTACTCTCTGCCGGGACCAGAGACCAAGGCTATGGAGACCTACATTGGGGACTTCCTGGCTACAGGATTTATCCGTCCCTCTTCCTCTCTCGCAGGTTTCTTATTTTTGGAGAAAAGGACAAGACCCGTGCATTTGCCCGTGCATTGCCTACCGGGGAATCAATGACATTTCTGTGAAGAAATGTTATCCGCTACCACTAATTTCCTCAGCCTTCGAACCGCTCCAGGGGGCCATTGTTCTCTCCATCCTTGATCTATGAAACGCCTACCACCTGGTGCGGATATGAGAGGGGGATGAGTGGAAGACCGCCTTCAACATGGCAAGCAGCCACTATGAATATCTGCCCTTTTGCCTCACCATACCACTGCCGTGTTCCAGGCTCTGGTGAACAATGTTCTCTGCAACATGCTGAACCGGTTCATCTTCATCTACATTGATGACATCCTCGTCTTCTCCCACTCCCCCCAAGAACACGTGCCCCACGTCTTCTGGAGAACCAGTTGTTTGTTAAGGTGGAAAAGTGTGACTTCCATCGCGCCAACATTGCCTTTCTGGGCAACATCATCTCTGCTGAGAGTGTCCAGATGGATCCCGAGAAGGTGAGAGCGGTGGTGGATTTGCCTCAGCCTACATCCTCCCCAGTCTGCACTCACCTCAGCCAACGTTCCGTTCAGGTGGTCCTCTGCCGCTGACCGGGTGTTCCGGGACTTTAAACACCGCTTCACCACTGCTTCTATCCTGGTTCATCCTGACCCTTCCTGTCAGTTTGTGGTGGAGGCCGATGCCTGGGATGATGTCGGAGTGGGGGCTGTTCTACCCTGGCACTTAAGCTGCATCCCTGTGCCTTCTTCTCCCACCGCCTCAATGCCATGGAGAGGAACTACGATGTGGGGAATCGGGAGCTTCTTGCGGTGAAGATGGCATTAGAGGAATGGAGGCACTGGCTAGAAAGGGTGATACATCCATTCATTGTGTGGACTGACCACAAAAACCTGGAGATTCTCTGCATCGCCAAGTGCCTCAGCTCCAAGCAAGCGAAATGGGCCCTGCTGTTTACCCGGTTCAACTTTTCCCTTTCCTACCGGCCAGGGTCCAAGAACGTCAACCGGATGCCCTGTCTCGCCGCTATAACCCCACGGTTACCACCCGGAGCCAGAGACCATCCTTCTCACCTCGTGCCTGGTGACGGCACTCAGCTGGGGTACAGGGAAACAGATCTTTGGGGATGACCAGAGAAATATACCTACTGGAGCGCGTGCTCCCGGTGGTTGTTGCTATGGTGACCAGTGAGCTGAGATAAGGTCGGGCTTTACCTAGCAAACCCTTATAGATGACCTGGAGCCAGTGTGTTTGGCAATGAATATGAAGCGAGGGCCAGCCAACGAGAGCATACAGGTCGCAGTGGTGGGTAGTACATGGGGCTTTGGTGACAAAATGGATGGCACTGATAGACTACATCCAATTTGCTGAAAAGAGTGTTGGAGGCTATTTTGTAAATGACATTGCCGAAGTCAAGGATTGGTAGGAGAGTCAGTTTTACGAGGGTATGTTTGGCATCATGAGTGAAGGATGCTTTGTTGCGAAATAGGACGCCGATTCTCAATTTAATTTTGGATTGGAGATGCTTAATTGTGAGTCTGGAATGAGAGTTTACAGTCTAACCAGACACCTAGGTATTTGTAGATGTTCATATATTCTAAGTCAGAACTGTCCAGAGTAGTGATGCTAGTCAGGCGGGCAGGTGCTGGCAGCGATCGGTTGAAGAGCATCGCTTTATTACGGACAGACCTCTCCTCATCTTAGCTACCGTTGCATAAATATGTTTTGACCATGACGCTTTACAATCCAAGGTTACAGCAAGCAGTTTAGTCTCTTCAAGTTTGTTAGATCGTCTTTGGGTGGTGGACCATTCTTTATACACACTGTAAAAAATCTGAAAAATCCAGGAGCGTTGCAGTTCTTGACACACTCAAACCAGGGCACATGGCACTTAGTACCCTACCCCATTCAAAGGCACTTAAATATTTTGTCTTGCCCATTCACCCTCTGAATGGCACACATACAGATTCCATGTCTCAGTTGTCTCAAGGCTTAAAAATACTTCTTTAACCTGTATCATCCCCAGTCATCTACAGTTGAAGTCGGAAGTTTACATACACTTAGGTTGGAGTCATTAAAACTAATTTTTCAACCACTCCACAAATTTCTTGTTAACAAACTATAGTTTTGCCAAGTCAGTTAGGACATCTACTTGGTGCATGACACGTCATTTTTCAAACAATTGTTTACAGACAGATTATTTCACTTAAAATTCACTGTATCACAATTCCAGTTGGTCAGAAGTTTACATACGCTAAATTGACTGTGCCTTTAAACAGCTTGGAAGATTCCAGAAAATTATGTTGTGGCTTTAGAAGCTTCTGATAGGCTAATTTACATAATTTGAGTCAATTGGAGGTGTACCTGTGGATGTATTTCAAGTTCTACCTTCAAACTCAGTGCCTCTTTGCTTGACATCATGGGAAAATCTAAAGAAATTAGCCAAGACCTCAGAAAAACAATTGTAGACCTCCAGAAGTCTGGTTCATCCTTGGGAGCAATTTCCAAGCGCCTGAAGGCAACACGTTCATCTGTACAAACAATAGTACGCAAGTCTAAACACCATGGGACTATGCAGCTGTCATATCGCTCAGGAAAGAGACATGTTCTGTCTCCTAGATATGAACGTACTTTGGTGTGAAAAGTGCAAATCAACCCCAGAACAACAGCAAAGGACCTTTGTGGAGGGAACAGGTACAAAAGCATCTCTATCCACAGTCCTATATCGACGTAACCTGAACGGACGCTGGCTTTTTTATAGCGTTTTTTGAGCAGTGGCTTCTTCCAAGAAGCTTCCAAGAAGCCACTGCTCAAAAACCGCCATAAAAGCCAGACTACGGTTTGCAACTGCACATGGGGACAAAGCTTGTACTTTTTGGAGAAATGTCCTCTGGTCTGATGAAAAAAAGGGACTGGTACACTTCACAAAATAGATGGCATCATGGGGGAAAAAAATTATGTGGATATATTGAAGCAACATCTCAAGACATCAGTCAGCAAGTTAAAGCTTGTAGTTGGGTAGGCTATGGGTCTTCCAAATGGACAATGACCCCAAGCATACTTTCAAAGTTGTGTCAAAATGGCTGACCTCAATCCTATAGAAAATTTGTGGGCAGAACTGAAAAAGCGTGTGCGAGCAAAGACGCCTACAAACCTAACTCAGTTACACCAGCTCTGTCAGGAGGAATGGGCCAAAATTCACCCAACTTATTGTGGGAAGCTTGTGGATGGTTACCCGAAACGTTTGACCCATGTTAAACAATTTAAAGGCAATGCTACCAAATACTAATTGAGTGTATGTAAACTTCTGACCCACTGGGAATGTGATGAAAGAAATATAAGCTGAATAAATAATTCCCTCTACTATTATTCTGACATTTCACTTTCTTAAAATAAAGTGGTGATCCTAACTAACCTAAGACAGGGAATTTTTACTTGGATTAAATGTCAGGCATTTTGAAAAACTGAGTTTAAATGTATTTGGCTAAGGTGTATGTAAACTTCCGACTTCAACTGTACAGTGATTGAAGTGGATTTAACAAGTGACATCAAAAAGGGATCATAGCTTTTGCCTCGATTAGGGTGTTCCTAATGTTTTTTACACTAAGTGTATTTTATTGAGTCATCAGCATACATGTATACAGGCTTTACTCAGTGCCAGTGGCAGGTCAATAGTAAAGATTGAAAAAAGTAAGGGGCCCAGACAGCTGCCCTGGAGAATGCCCGACTCTACCCTCTGTGTTCTTTTAGACAGATAACTCTCGATCCACACTATAGCAGGGGATGTAAAGTTATAACACATTCATTTTTCCAGTAGCAGATTATGAACGATAATGTCAAAAGCTGCGCTGAAGTCTAACAAATCATCTAGAACAATCTTCTCATCAATTTCTTTCAGCTAATCATCAGTCATTTTTGTAAGTGCTGTACATGTTGAGTGCCCTTCCCTATAAGCGCTGAAAGTCAGTTGATCATTTGTGAAATGGCTTTGTATCTGGTCCAAAAAATGTTATCCAAAAGGTTACTAAGAGTTGGTAGCAGGCTGATTGGTCGGCTGTTTGAGCCAGTAAAGGGTGCTTTGCTATTCTTGGATAGCGGAATGACTTTTGCTTCCCTTTAGGCCTGAGTGCACACACTTTCCTGTAGGCTTAGATTGAATAGATGGCAAATAGGAGTGGCAATATAGTCCACTATCATCCTTAGTAATTTTCCATCCAAGATGTCAGACCCAGGTAGCTTGTTATTGTTGATAGACAACAATACTTTTTTCAATTCTTCCACACTCAAAATTACAATGCTTGTCTTTCACAATTGGGTCAGTTATGCATGGATGTGTAGGTTCAAAATGTGTTGTTGGCATGTTAAGCTTAACTTTGCTAATATTGCCAATGAATAAATAATTCAAGTAGTTGGCAATATCAGTTCAGATGGTTTTGTGATAAATGAACAATCCGATTCAATGACTGATGGAGTTGAGCTCACGTTTTTGGCCAAAATGTAATTTAAGGTCCTCCAAAGCGTTTTACTATCATTCTTTATATAATTTCTATGTTTTTCATGTTTTTTTCTTATTGTTGTTTAGTAAATTCACATGATTTCTCAGTTTACAGTACATTTGCCGATCAGCTGTGCAGTCAGACTTATTTGCCATTCCTTTTGCCTCGTCCCTCTCAACCATAAAATGTTTAAATTCCAATTAAATCCACAGGGATTTAACAGTATTTACTGTCATATTCTTAATGGGTGCACGCTTATTAGTAACTGGACTAAGCAATTTCATAAATGTGTCAAGTGCAGCGTCTGGTTGCTCCTCATTACACACCACAGACCAGCAAATATTCTTTACATCTTCAATATATTAATCACTACAAAACCTATTGTATGATCTCTTATACACTATATTAGGCCCAGCCGTTGTAACTTTGGTTTTCCTAGACATGGCTACTCTATTATGGTCACTACATCCGATGGATGTGGATACTGTTTTAGAGCAGAATTCTGCAGCATTAGTAAAGATGTGATCAACACATGTGAATGATTTCAATCGTTTGTAAATACCCTGGTAGGTTGATTGATAATCTGAACCAGGTTGCAGGCACTGGTTACAGTTTCAAGCTTTTTCTTGAGTGGACAGCTTGATGAAAGCCAGTCAATATTTAGGTCACCCAGAGAATATACCTCAAGCTTTACAGGAGCGCCATACAACTATGGAAAACAACACATTTTATTGCACCTCTTCGGTGTATGTGACAATTTTAAAAAATTGCTGGGTGAGTACGGGCAACGATTTTTGCATAATCAAATATATAAACGCAACATGTAAAGTGTTGGTCCCATGTTTCATGAGCTGAAATAAAATATTCCAGAAATGTTCCATACGCAGAAAAAGGTTATTTCTCTCAAATGTTGTGCACAAATTTGTTTACATCCCTGTTAGTGAGCATTTCTCCTTTGCCAATACAATCCATCCACCTGACAGGTGTGGCATATCAAGAAGCTGATTAAACAGCATGACCATTACACAGATACACCATGTGCTGGGGACAGTATAAGGCCACTCTAAAATGTGCAGTTTTGTCACACAATACAATGCCATAGATGTCTCACCAGAGCTGTTGCCAGATAATTAAATGTTAATTTATCTATCATAAGCCACCACCAACGTACTTTTAGAGATTTTGGAAGTACGTCCAACCGGCCTCACAAACGCAGACCACGTGTATGATGGCGTGTGGGCAAGCGGTTTAAAGATGTCAACGTTGTGCCCCATGGGGGTAGTGGGGTTATGGTATGGACAGGCATAAGCTACGAACAACGAACGCAATTGTATTTTATCGATGGCAATTTCAAGGCACAGAGATACAGTGACGAGATCCCGAGTCCCATTGTCATGACATTCATCTGCCGCCATCACCTCATGTTTCAGCATGATATTGCATGGCCCCATGTTGCAAGGAATTGTACATGTATCATGGAAGCTGAAAATGTCCCAGTTCTTCCATGGCCTGCATATTCACCAGACATGTCACCAATTGAGCTTGTTTGGGATGCTCTGGATTGACGTGTACAACAGCGTGTTCCTCTTCCCGCTAATATCCAGCAACTTCGCACAGCCATTGAAGAGGAGTGGGACAATATTCCACAGGCCACAATCAACAGCCTGATCAACTCTATGTGAAGGACATGTGTTGTGCTGCATATCTGGTGGTCACACCAGATATTGACTGGTTTTCTGATCCACACCTCTACCTTTAAAAAAAAGTTATCTGTGACCAACAGATACATATCTGTATTCCTAGTTATGTGAAATCCATAGATTAGGGCCTAATGAATGTATTTCAATTGACTGATTTCCTTATACAGCGGCATGTGAAAATATTCACCCCCCTTGGTATTTTTCATATTTTGTTGCCTTACAACCTAGAATTAAAATAGATTTTTGGGGGGTTTGTATCATTTGATTTACACAACATGCCTACCACTTTGAAGATGCAAAAATATTTTTTTTTGTGATACAAACAAGAAATAAGACAAAAAAAAACAGAAAACTTGAGTTTGCATAACTATTCACCCCCTCAAATTCTATACTTTGTAGAGCCACCTTTTGCAGCAATTACAGCAGAAAGTCTCTTGGGGTATGTCTCTATAAGGTTGGCACATCTAGCCACTGGGTTTTTTGCCCATTCTTCAAGGTAAAATTGCTCCAGCTCCTTCAAGTTGGATGGGTTCCGCTGGTGTACAGCAATCTTTAAGTCATACCACAGATTCTCAATTGGATTGAGGTCTGGGCTTTGACTAGGCCATTCCAAGACGTTTAAATGTTTCCCCTTAAACCACTCGAGTGTTGCTTTAGCAGTATGCTTAGGGTCATTGTCCTGCTGGAAGGTGAACCTCCATCCCAGTCTCAAATGTCTTGAAGACTGAAACAGGTTTCCCTCAAGAATTTCCCTGTATTTAGTGCTATCCATCATTCCTTCAATCCTGACCAGTTTTCCAGTCCCTGCAGATAAAAAACATCCCCACATCATGATGCTGCCACCACCATGCTTCACTGTGGGTATGGTTTTCTCGGGATCATGTGACAGATCATGTGACACTTAAATAAAGTCCACCTGTGTGCAATCTAACTAATTGTGCTACTTCTGAAGGTAATTGGTTGCACCAGATCTTATTTAGGGCCTTCATAGCAAAGGGGTGAATACATATTCACTCACCACTTTTCCGTTTTTAATTTTTTTATTTCACTTCAACAATTTGGACTATTTTGTGTATTTCCATTGCATGAAATCCAAATGAAACTCGATTTAAATTACATGTTGTAATGCAACAAAATAGGAAAAATGCCAAGGGGGGTGAATACATTTGCAAGGCATTGTATGAACTGTAACTTTTGAAATTGTGCATGTTGCGTTTATATTTTTGTTCAGTATAGATTCAACAATAAGCCCCTAGAGTGTTTCATAAAGTAAGCTAGTATGTATAAATTCTGCCAGTGCACCGTGACCAAGCATATCAATTAAACAGTGCTGACCTTCTTAGATATAGCTAGCTGGTGGTATGAACTCTCTCCCTCCATCTACTGGCCTTGGCTGCTTTTCAACCACACAGCCCAGGGGATGCACCCCTGACTCCCCCCATGTGTGAGGTGAATCTGAGGCAAAGTGGGCGCTGGAGCCCTGAGCTTCTCCACCAGGAGTGCAGTGCAGGCAGAAACCCTGGCCAGCTGCATCTCAATTCCAATTAGGTAATGGGAGCTGACAGCATGCCTCCACACCCAGGCCGAGACCCAGCCAGAGGAAGAAAGAGGCAGCTGCGGCTGGCTCTCACCCCCGTACCTCAAAACCCCTCAGGGAGGATAGGGGAGGTAAGATGTGGATCAAAAATAAAATACAGAGAGGGCTATTGAGAAAATGAAGCACAGAGAGAAAGAAGTTAATATCAGAGTGAGGTGGCTATTGTGACAGATATGGAGGCAAAGTGAGGGAGAAATTTAAAGAGTGATTGAGAAAGGGAGAAATTGATGAGAAGGGAGGGGACCTTATGAGCGTAATATTATGACTTCCTTCATCTAATATTCAAGAGCGAAGTGTCTCTATGCAGTCTTAGCCGAATCTAGTTGAAGGCCAACAAGGAGAGAATCAATTCCTTAATTCATTTGGGTGGCAGGGTCATAGGAATGTTAAACCCTTGTGGTTTACGTACCTAAATTAAGCAGGATTAAAGGGAGCTGATTCAATCGGATGCTCTGTGCTTTGTGACATGGAGGAGACACCAAGGCTCTTAGGTAGTAATATCCAAGGACATAAGAGGAGCTTTCTCCAGGGAATTAAAGGCCTAAACCTCTTACACCTTTCATCTTAAAGCTCTTATGGTGAAGCAGGGATTGATGGGGATTTTATTTTCAATAAAAGAAGGAAAGACAAATGTCTCAGTAGTCTGTCCTCATGTGTTCTTCTTGAAGGAGACGGAGCAGTAGAAAAAAGATTCTTTGGCACATGGAAAATGTAGAACTCTTTTTATTTTTGGCAGTTGTTGAATCCCAGTTTACCTTTATTTTCCCCCAATTTCACAGTATCATTTGAAACAAACATTCAGACACTGTCATGCAGGATTATATTTTTTCTGTCAAAGGGGGACTTCCTGCAAATTCCTTTATCTATAAGCCCCAAGTGCCTATCTTCCAACCATCTGACTTTACTCGCTTTCAGGCATTAGTTACAAGTAGATTATCAAGTAGCCAGAGCTGCTGCCATGCCTGGGATTTCTGGCAGGTGATGTAAGAGCGAGGCTCTGACCAGGGTGATCCGCTCAACCCCTCACACATGCGAGTGATCGTTCGGATGAGCACAGCCCACCTGTCCCTCCCGGCCTGCCAGGACTGAGCGACTGTCTCTCCCACCGCCCACAGCTGTTGTCCCCCTCTCCACCACCCCAGCATGCCAGGCGTGCACTTGGCCAGTCTGGCCGAGGAGGGAAGGCTGCCATTGGTCGGGAGGGAGTGTCCTGTATCAGAACGATGGTGTGTAGTCAGTGTACCCTTTCCACTCCCCTGGTGGCTCAGAGACAGATTTCGGGCAGCCCTCCTCCCTCCCTCGCCTCCTCTCATATCCAGGGCATGTGACGTGCTGACATCTGCACGGAGAGGCGAGTTGGCTTGAGCAAGAGAGATAGGCACTGGCCCCCTGCCATGCTTGCAGATGCTCCAGTACAGTATGTTAGGCTACAGTACCACTTGGGTCTGCTCCATTGCATTATCCCTTTCCCCATCCCCATCCCCCTCTCTGCTTACCCATGGCGAGAGACCTGCTGAGCTAATGCTAATTATCATGGATATATTTTAGATCGCCTCGATCTCATGTGGATTAGGATTGTGAGTGGCTCACTCAATCATTCCATCCACTGTAAATGACACATTGTCCAAGACTATCGTTTCATAGACATTTCAGGACATAAATTGTCTGGTTTCTCATGCTGATGAGAATATAGCATGGGTATGTTGTTTTCAATCATTGTCTTGTAGGAGGTGTACTGTAGAATAGATAGCAGAGGCCTTGGATGACAAATATAGCTAATAAAGTGAAAGGTTTTATTCTCTTCTTTTTTAAGACTCTCTAGCTGAGACCATAGTTAAGAAGCGTTTGCTATGCTTTGCCCTGGTACATTATCATAAAGCTTTTCCATTAAATAGCACTCTTATCCAACGAAAACGTAAAAGCATTTGAAAAGACTATATTTAAACAGCATTTCACATTACATTTCACTAATTCATTTGTTGTGTTTTGCTGTAAGTTGACTGTGTACCATGACCCTCCACAATTTATTAAAATTGATTCACCTCTTTGTAAATAAACCCCAAACGTGCAAAACCACTGAGATCGTCTGCTTGTTAGCTAGGTATGCTCCTCTGGTTCTTGGAAAGCAATTTTTTTGTCATAAATTCAGCCTGTCTAGTTATAAATGTATGCGTAACATTTGGGAGGAAACGTGTACGCTATAGGGCTAGTAAGAGCATGTAAGAGACTGAGAAATGGTGTTGCTTTCTGGTCGACACAACTTTAGTATCCATATCCTAGTTGTTTGTTGCAAAGTAATCATATTTTAAATCATTGTGGATTAGGTAAAACAGTCTATGGCACTGATGTAAGTTCATTGTCCTGAATAGTTTGACTATACTTTGAAGATAAATGAACCCTCTATTTGTTGTGCAGGTGTATGACATTGTGGCCGATATTGCAGTTTGTCATTATATTTACTCTGCTGACAAAGTATATAGTTACTATTCATTCTGAAAAAGTGGGATTGAGATAAAAATGTACTGTGTATTTCAATACATGTGAAACTGTATTTTTCTAGGGCTGAGCCCACCACCTCCTCTTCGGTTGTGTAGTATCCAGTTTTACAAAGCCTCCAATTTTATGGAGACAACTCTTTATCCTGGCACAATTCAAAGTAGTATGAAAACATCACAGACCAATAAAAACAGATAGGGTGTAAACTACTCCCACATGTCTTCCACCCGCATTCCAATTGTAAGTACAAAGGATATTGGAATAAAGTTAGATAATACCATGTTGTGTGAGAACTCAAATTATAATTTGAAGAATACAAATTCATACCATTTAGCTAATGCCACTCCAGTTAAAGTATTTGAGTTCATTTAAAATACTGTGACTATTGTCCGTGCCTATTTTTCTGGTAAATGAAGTAGTCGTCATTCTATTTGATAAAACATTGACATATTTTATTTGACTCACAACACTTTGAAAGAAAAGGGATGAGATGAGGAATGGAATGAGAAAGATTGAGCAAATGTGGATCGAGGAGTGTGAGATTTGGGAGGAATGCTGACAGTCCAGGCTAGACCCATAACAGCTCTGGAGCCATTGTGGACTACTAGAGGATTTTCCACACAATTTTTAGCTCCATGACACAAGTGTCTGTGCTAAGCAAGCAACCCCACATTCCTTTCTCGCTGTCTCTGTCTCTCCCCACTTGGCACAGATGTCAGTTCAACGTCTAGTTTTAATTTACATTTTGATTGAGTTGTCAACTAATGCAAATTCAACATGAAAACATTGGATTTAGTTTCAAAGTTGAGTAAAAATGTACAAAAATTCCCTAACTTCATTTTTATTACATGGAAACGACGTTGATTCAACCAGTTTGTTTCCAGTCGGTCTCTCTTTCTCCGTCACACCCATCTATCCCTCAATCATCCCATTCTATTTGACAAAGATCTTCACAATGACACCACCCTGTCAGAAGCACTAATTCTCTCATGTCTATTTGTCACATACACGTGTTTAGCAGATGTTATTGCAGGTGAGTGAAATGATTCTGTTTCTAGCTCTAACAGTGCAGTAACATCTAACAAGTAATATCTAACAATTTCACAACAATACACACAAATCTAAAGTAAAAGAATGGAATTAAGAATATATAAATATTTGGGCGAGCAACATCAGAGCGGCATAGACTAAGATACAGTAGAATAGGATATAATACAGTATAATGAGATGAGTAATGCAAAATATGTAAACATTATTAAAGTGGCCAGAGATTTCAAGTCTATGTATATAGAACAGCAGCCTCTAATGTGCTAGTGATGGCTATTTGACAGTCTGATGGCCTTGAGATAGAAGTTATTTTTCAGTCTATCGGTCCCAGCTTTGATGCACCTGTACTGACCTCGCCTTCTGGATGATAGCGGGGTGAACAGGCAGTGACTCGGGTGGTTGTTGTCCTTGATGATCTCTTTGGCCTTCCTGTGACATCGGGTGGTGACAGAAGAGTGAGATAATTTCCATTAGATGCCCCCCGCTACCAAAGTCAAACTGCCCGGTGGCACAGAAAGGTTGCCTTAAACTGAGGGCACGGTTAAGGATTTTCCTTTAGTCTACTGTGGCATGTCATATTCATTGTAGTCAGAGGTACTGTGAACATTCTGAAATGACAGAGGTAGAATGAGTCAAGTCAAGGCCATTCACCACACACAATGACTTAATCAGGCATATGCATGCATGATCTATATCTCCCTTCTGCCTTTAAATTAACTGTTTTTAAAGTAATTAAGTTATGGCTTTGCCAGTCTGCCTCCTGCCCTTACAATGTGTGGGAGTGCAGCGTGAAACACTTCACTCACCTGCTGCTGAGGACAACTGCAACATATTAGGTCAAAACATTCCCTTCCCTATATATTTTCGGCACTTGTTGATGTCCATTTGTTGGGAGTGTGGCGCGTGCAAAATCACAGGCATTTCAGGAATGATGGAGAAAATCATCTGGAGTGTCATGCTAATGCGGAGTATCTAAACTCAGCAAAAAACTGAAACTTCCCTTTTTCAGGACCCTGCCTTTCAAAGATAATTAGTAAAAATCCAAATAACTTCACAGATCTTCATTGTAAAGGGTTTAAACACTGTTTCCCATGCTTGTTCAAAGAACCATAAACAATTGATGAACATGCACCTGTGGAATGGCCGTTAAGACACTAACAGCTTACAGACGGTAGGCAATTAAGGTCACAGTTATGAAAATGTAGGACACTAAAGAGACATTTCTACTGACTCTGAAAAACACCAAAAGAAAGATGCCAGGGTCCCAGCTCATCTGCATGAACGTGCCTTAGGCAAGCTGCAAGGAGGCATGAGGACTGCAGATGTGGCAAGGGTAATAAATTGCAATGTCCGTACTGTGAGACGCCTAATACGGCACTACAGGGAGGCAGGATGGACAGCTGATCGTCCTCGTAGTGGCAGACCACGTGGAACACCTGCACATTATTGGTACATCCGAACATCACACCTGCGGGACAGGTACAGGATGGCAACAACAACTGCCCAAGTTACACCAGGAATGCACAATCCCTCCATCAGTGCTCAGACTGTCTGCAATAAGCTGAGAGAGGCTGGAATGAGGAATTGTAGGCCTGTTGTAAGGCAGGTCCTCACTAGACATCACCGGCAACAACATTGCCTATGGGCACAAACCCACTGTCGCTGGACCAGACAGGACTGGCAAAAAGTGCTCTTCACTGGCGAGTCGCGTTTTTGTCTCACCAGGGGTGATGGTCAGATTCGCATTTATCGTTGAAGGAATGAGCTTTACACCGACGCCTGTACTCTGGAGCGGGATCGATATGGAGGTGGAGGGTCTGTCATGGTCTGGAGCGGTGTGTCACAGCATCATCGGACTGAGCTTGTTGTCATTTCAGGCAATCTCAACGCTGTGTGTTACAGGGAAGACATCCTCCTCCCTCATGTGGTACCCTTCCTGCAGGCTCATCCTGACATGACCCTCCAGCATGACAATGCCACCAGCCATACTGCTCGTTCTGTGCCTGATTTCCTGCAAGTCAGGAATGTCAGTATTCTGCCATGGCCAGCGAAGAGCCCGTATCTCAATCCCATTGAGCACGTCTGGGACCTGTTGGATCGGAGGCTGAGGGATAGGGCCATTCCCCCCCAGAAATGTCCTGGAACTTACAGGTGCCTTGGTGGAAGAGTGGGGTAACATCCCACAGCAAGAACTGGCAAATCTGGTGCAGTCCATGAGGAGGAGATGCACTGCAGTACTTAATACAGCTGGTGTCCGCACCAGATACTTAGTGTTACTTTTGATTTTGACCCCCCCTTTGTTCAGGGACACATTATTTTATTTCTGTAAGTCATATGTCTGTGGAACTTGTTCAGTTTGTCTCAGTTGTTGAATCTTGTTATGTTCATACAAATATCTACACATGTTAAGTGTGTTGAAAATAAACGCAGTTGACAGTGAGAGGACGTTTCTTTTTTTGCTGAGTTAATTTCATAAAAATCATTGTCCCCTGTTGGCGGATGGGAAAAGAAGACTAACGTCATCACCATCCACCACTATTCCTTAAAGATGTGCCACACATGTGCGATAGATTTTTCTATGTGTTATTCCCATGCAATTTCAAATACTATCTGAGCTTTTATGTATCAGTTTTGTTTTGATGTTATTTGTCACTCACAATAAGGTTTAATTTCCTCTAAAGTACTTCCTCTATTTTTTCCTCTCTTGGGTGGTCCATCTCATTTCTCCTATCCAATCAAAGCTGTAGTAGCACCAACACCAATGCAATGCCTCCCTCCCTTCCCTTAGAGACCCACCCAACCTTTCCTCTCGGCTAAATGCTTTAATGACAGCCTGGCCCAGGGAACTCTTAGTTTAGTTGCCCTGTCAGGTCACCCTGTACAGCTCACAGTATACCTGTTAGTGCAAAACACCTGCCCACAGTTACTTAAAGTCAGTCCTCTGTGAAACAGGCAAAGCACCCATTAAATTGGCATGACAGCAGAAGAATCATAGAGCAAAACGCCAGGCTACAGTTTGCTGGCAGGCAAGCTTTTTAGACACAGTAACAGCCCCTAGATGTATTGAGCTGCCTGTCTGCACTCTCTTCTTTCTTCTTTGCTCTTTAGTGTTTCGCTTCAAAGCTCTACCGCATTAAGTGGAGCCTATTTTGTCTATTTGAAGTCTTTCTCCACTTCTCTTTCTGAGACACACTTGTGTATTGGGATATAATGTATAGGTGGAGTAGCATAGTATTGCCGCACCTTTTCTTGTATGCCTTTTATTCAGTGGCTCAACTTGTTTACCATTGGCTTAGAGCCTGTGGGGCATCACATTCACATTTAAAAACAGTATGTCTTCATCAATCGAAACAGAAACATGCATTTGAAACTGATCTCTCAAGAAATCAATCAGATCTTTCTCTACATGACCAACTGACATGATGTTTGGCCCAGTTGTAAACGGACCAAACATTTTCCTTACCTGGCCAATCCAGATGGATGATGGGGTCCCTCTCTAGAGTCTGGTTCCTCTCAAGTTTACTTCCCATCTAGGGTGTGTTTCCTTGCCACTGTGTCTCTGTGTTTGTTTGTTTTTTGATTTCAGGCAGCATTACAGTTTTGCACTTGTATGTCCTTGCTGATAGTTGTCCTTTCTGTAGGGAAATGCTGCCCTCTTCAGGCTAGACTGCAACCATCATCCTTGTTGTAGATCAGGACTGTTCAATTACACTCCTGGAGAAACAAAACATTTCTGGTTTCTTCTCTTTCTGACTGATTCAGACGTGGGAGTAGGTTAGAGTTGGGTAAGTTAAGCCATATTTTCATTCAGCATCACTCTGTCAAGGGAAATATAGTAGAGCCGTGAGAGAGGGCCCTTTTTTAGTTAAAGAAAACATTTTAAGGATCTGTTTACACAGGCTTAACACCTAACAAACACTGTACTTTAAAAAAACTTTAACATAGGCCTGGCCCTGTTGTTACCTCACATCCCAGTGATAATTCCTTGCTTTACACCTAGGAAGAAAACACTTAAACTTGCTCAAGTTACCCCAAAGCAAACTTTTTGACTACATTAGCCCACACAGTTACAGGGATGCATTTTCATGCTAGATTTAGGACCTCATAATGAAGCTTAGAGACCCCAACTGGTGTATATAACAAATCTTTAAATGATCTATACTGAACAAAAATATAAACGCAACATGTAAAGTGTAGTTCCCATGTTTCATGAGCTAAAATAAAAAAATCCCAGAAATGTTCCATACACACCAAACCCTTATTTCTCTCAAATGTTGTGCACAAATTTCTTTACATCCCTATTAGTGAGAATTTTTCCTTTGCCAATATAATCCATCCACCTGACACTTGTGGCATATCAAGAAGTTAATTAAAAAGCATGATCATTAAATCAAATCTTATTTGTCACATGCACGCAAATACAACAGGTGTAGAAGTTAGTGAAATCTTTACTTACAAGCCCTTAACCAACCATGCAGTTAAGAAAAATAAGTGTTAAGTAAAAAGTAGATAAGTAAAACATTAAAATAACAAATAATTAAAGAGCATCAGTAAAATAACATTAGCGAGGCTATTTACAGGGGGTACCGGTACAGAGTCAATGTGCTGGGGCACAGGTTAGTCTGGGTAGTTGAGGTAATATGTACATGTAGAGGCAGGTGGGTTGTGTGTGTATGCCGGTGTGTGTTTGGGGAGGAAGGTCGGGGGGGGGGGGACGGGGGTCTAATACACTCGTTCAAACAGGCGTCTCTCACACACACACACACGGTATCCCCAAAGCAATACCATCCTAACGGCCATGGTGCGTTGTCAGACTGCGAAGAGACATGGAGTTGCATGCATCAGTCCCTGTCATAGTGTCATTCGAATTTGCTACAATATTATCCTCAATACCTATGCCAACACCGTGGATAGTATATTTTAGAGAGTAACAGCTAGGCAGGCCATCAGCCTATATGTCAAACGAAAGGTTAACTTACACATTTGTGAGTAATAGCATGGTGTTTTATGTAGGCTACACATCCAATGAAGTAGCCTCCTAGGCCTATGTTTTTATTTTTTATTTATAATTATTTATTACAAAAAACACAAGGAGGGGGTAACATTAAAGTATTATAACATGAAGGACAAACAATACAGCATCAAGACACTATCAAACATGTATCAGTCTTTCCGCAACAGAGCCAAAATCAAATCAAATCAAATGTTATTTGTCACATACACATGGTTAGCAGATGTTAATGCGAGTGTAGCGAAATGCTTGTGCTTCTAGTTCCGACAATGCAGTAATAACCAACAAGTAATCTAGCTAACAATTCCAAAACTACTACCTTATACACACAAGTGTACGGGGATAAAGAATATGTACATAAAGATACATGAATGAGTGATGGTACAGAGCGGCATAGGCAAAGTGGCATAGTTAAAGTGGCTAGTGATACATGTATTACATAAAGATGCAGTAGATGATATAGAGTACAGTATATACATATACATATGAGATGAATAATGTAGGGTATGTAACATTATATTAGGTAGCATTGTTTAAAGTGGCTAGTGATATATTTTACATCATTTCCCATCAATTCCCATTATTAGTGGCTGGAGTTGAGTCAGTGTGTTGGCAGCAGCCACTCAATGTTAGTGGTGGCTGTTTAACAGTCTGATGGCCTTGAGAAAGAAGCTGTTTTTCAGTCTCTCGGTCCCAGCTTTGATGCACCTGTACTGACCCCGCCTTCTGGATGATAGCGGGGTGAACAGGCAGTGGCTCGGGTGGTTGTTGTCCTTGATGATCTTTATGGCCTTCCTGTGACATCGGGTGGTGTAGGTGTCCTGGAGGGCAGGTAGTTTGCCCCCGGTGATGCGTTGTGCAGACCTCACTACCCTCTGGAGAGCCTTACGGTTGTGGGCGGAGCAGTTGCCGTACCAGGCGGTGATACAGCCCGACAGGATGCTCTCGATTGTGCATCTGTAGAAGTTTGTGAGTGCTTTAGGTGACAAGACGAATTTCGTCAGCCTCCTGAGGTTGAATAGGCGCTGCTGCGCCTTCTTCACGATGCTGTCTGTGTGGGTGGACCAATTCAGTTTGTCTGTGATGTGTACGCCGAGGAACTTAAAGCTTACTACCCTCTCCACTACTGTTCCATCGATGTGGATAGGGGGGTGTTCCCTCTGCTGTTTCCTGAAGTCCACAATCATCTCCTTAGTTTTGTTGACGTTGAGTGTGAGGTTATTTTCCTGACACCACACTCCGAGGGCCCTCACCTCCTCCCTGTAGGCCGTCTCGTCGTTGTTGGTAATCAAGCCTACCACTGTTGTGTCGTCCGCAAACTTGATGATTGAGTTGGAGGCGTGCGTGGCCACGCAGTCGTGGGTGAACAGGGAGTACAGGAGAGGGCTCAGAACGCACCCTTGTGGGGCCCCAGTGTTGAGGATCAGCGGGGAGGAGATGTTGTTGCCTACCCTCACCACCTGGGGGCGGCCCGTCAGGAAGTCCAGTACCCAGTTGCACAGGGCGGGGTCGAGACCCAGGGTCTCGAGCTTGATGACGAGCTAGGAAGGGCACTATGGTGTTAAATGCCGAGCTGTTGTCGATGAACAGCATTCTCACATAGGTATTCCTCTTGCCCAGATGGGTTAGGGCAGTGTGCAGTGTGGTTGAGTTTGCATCGAGAGCCATCCTTACGTGCAAGGGTGCATGTGCATGATAGTGATATAAAATATATGTCAGGTTCCTTTTTCATGATCACAATCTTGTGAAACCCGAACCCTCCAAGATCCCCCCACAGTTCCCCAATAGCTGTCCCTCAACCATTCGAGATCCTTTATATTGGGCAGACAGACCAGTTCCCTACCTCCTCCCGCTGCCACCCGCCTCCTCCATTTTTGGGGCAATGCTGTAATCAATTGGTTGTACTCTTGGATTGAGCAGACCTTCCTGTACAATTCTGATAACGCCATGAAGGACATAACTATAGCATTACAATTTACAATATAATTTAAGAACAAAATACCCTTTTCAAACATCTTTCCCATAAATACAGGTATTTTATCAACCAGCACATTTGAGTTCAGCCATAATATTTGTTCTATCTTTTCAGGGGGGATGATATTGAAATTGTAGCCAGCTCTGCAATGCTTGTTTGAAAAAGTCAGATCATTTGAAAAAAGTATAATTTTCAATTAATCAAAAATGAGATATGGCAATCTGCAAAGGCAAAAAGGCCATTTTTAAACCATGGATGAGCTTCTCTTATTAATCTACTTGAGAACCATTTAGGGTTCAAATAAAACTTTTGAATGAGTGAAGCTTTTAGAGCGGTTTAGTGCTTTTATATTTAATCTCAACCCACCCAATTCAAATTCATTATATAGATAGGCTCGTTTTATTTTGTCTGGTTTAGCGTCTCAGATAAAGTGAAATATTTTTTGCTCATATGATTTAAAAAATGAATCATCAGGAGTAGGCAGCGCCATAAGTAAGTGGGAAAACTGAGAAATGACTAAGGAATTAATCAGGGAAATAAATAGACAGGTATTTACCTCTCCATGGTTGCAGGATCTTGTCTATTTTTACAAGTTTTCTATTGAAATTCGTTGTGAAGAGCTTATTTATATATTTTGTGATATGAATACAGAGTATGTCTACTTCACCATCATCCCATTTTATAGGTAAGCTGCAAGGTAATGTAAAAGTTGTACTTTTTAAGGATCCAATACGTAATATTGTACACTTATCATAATTAGGTTTCAGTCCAGAGAGTACAGAAAAGTTATCTAGATCTTTAATGAGACATTGCAGGGATCTAGCTTGCGGACTTAACATAAAACTTGAGTCATCGGCATACATGGACACCTTTGTTTTTAAGCCTTGGATTTCTAATCCTCTAATGTTGTTATTGGATCTGATTTTAATAGCTAGCATTTCGATGGCCATAACAAATAGATATGGTGACAGTGGACACCCTTGTTTAACTCCTCTTGACAATTCTAAACTCTGAGAAGTAGCCGTTATTTACTATTTTACACCTGGGGTTGCTATACATTATTTTTACCCATTTTAGAAGAGAATTCCCGAAATTGAAAAAAATCCAGCCATTTATAAATAAAATCCAGTCTTACTTTATCAAATGCCTTTTCAAAATCTGTTATAAATACCATTCCTGGCCTCTTATATGTTTCATGATGTTCTATTATCTCTAATGTATCGTCCATGTAAAAAAGCTGTCTGATCAAGATGAACAATTCGCTCCTATGGCCTATTTATTGCCTACCTCCTCATGCCTTTTGCACACAATGTATATAGACTCTTTTTTTCCTACTGTGTAATTGACTTGTTTATTGTTTACTCCATGTGTAACTCTGTGTTGTTGTCTGTTCACACTGCTATGCTTTATCTTGGCCAGGTCGCAGTTGTAAATGAGAACTTGTTCTCAACTAGCCTACCTGGTTAAATAAAGGTGAAATAAAAAAATAAAAAAATGCCTGGTAAAACCTGGTAAAACCCTTTTAATTCTGAGTGCTATGCATTTTGATAGTATTTTTGCATCACAACATTGAAGTGTATTTGCCATCTCCTAGGCCTATGTTTATTATCTTGTGAATGTAGGTCACGGAGAATGATTGCGCGGGCTGCCCCCGAACCCCTGTCATGGACCTTGCATAGCCACGGAGCAGGGGCACAGGGATTTGGGTAAAGCCCTGTCTGAGACAGTAATTTACGTTCCATTATTATTATTTAAAAAAAGTTTTAACCTTTAATTAACTAGGCAAGTCAGTTAAGAACACATTCTTATTTTCAATGACAGCCTAGGAACAGTGGGTTAACTGCCTTGTTCAGGGGCAGAACGACAGATTTGTACCTTTTCAGCTTGGGGATTCGATCTTGTAACCTTTCGGTTACTAGTCCAGCGTTCTAACCACTAGGCTACCTGCTGCCCCATTATTAAAACAGCCAACAGGTCTAGCCACTAGCCTCTATGTGGTTAACAAGTGGTAGCCAAAATGAGCGGTATAACAAATAGTCTATAACAGAGACAATGTCCTTGTTTTGGGATAACCTATGCATCCTTCATTCCTCCCTCTTTGAAAACCGATAGATAGATAGTGAAAGGAGATGTTATGCTAGGCTACCAACAAAGTAACGTCAGATCAATGATTATTTCAAGAAAGGGAGACTCCGTCGATGAATATTTTCAAACAGCACTGCAGATTAGCTGGTTTGTGCATGCTGGAGTGGTCCTTGACTTTCCTCTCCTCCCACGGTCACTTACAGCTGGTAAAAGCCCTGCTTAATTGTTCATTCTTCCCGCAGCCATTGGATATGCATATAATTTACTTTCACTTGCCCACTGTAACGTATTATTATCCTACAGGTCAGGGTATTCAATCTACTGGGCCACTAAATGTTTATAATGGGCTGTAAAATAGTGGTTTTGCAGCGAATTTGGAGAGCAGCTTGAAGTGGGACTCCAGGATCCCAAGAGAATTCGTTATTTTTGTGTGCTCACCTAGGCTGCATTCCAAACACTTAACAGACACACCCTCTCCCCTCAGCCCTCAAATGAAGTGGACACTTATGACGTATCATGACGTCTGACGAATTTACACTTGCAGGGTAAGCGGCAAGGGAGGAAGGAATGAATTTGAAATGGACCACCCTTCCCGGAAATTCATCACTCCTTAGTCCCGGGACGATTGTGTTTTCAGCCACCGGTAGCTTGTGGGTGCTTTATCACCTGATACAATTGCAATCAGTCAATTTTAATCGACAACTATCATCAGAAATCAAGTGATATGAATCAGACAGTGAGGCACCACCTGAACCCACTAGTTGGTCAGAAGGTTCAAATCAACGTTTCATATCGTGGTGTAGAAGTACTGTAGATGGAATTGCACTCAAGAATTGTTCTTCCCTACTATGGGTCATATTAGTGGGCTATCTCGGGGTTAACAACACTTTTAAAAATCCATTATGTACCTTTGACGAAGGGAAAGGACATCAGAAGATCTTCTAGTTTCAGTTACAGCACAATAAAAATGATCATTACCGCCTACTCTGAAATTACGATATGAAATGTTGATTTGAACCGTCTGACCAACGGGGTCAGGCAGCACCCCACTGTTTGATTCATATCGTGTGATTTCTGATGCTTGTTCTCAATTATATCGACTGATTGGTTCTGTATGGGGTGACTTTAGATGCGCTACAGTCAATTATGATTGCATGTCTCCTTATATTATAATAATGATACAGTTAATATATGCCTACTGTATGATAGCTAGCAAATTAATTAGCTAAGTAATGTTAGCCTGCCTAGCTGGAACTTCTGAAGGAAAATGTTTTAATTCTACAATTTCCAAAAGCTAACCAAACAAAAACATATTTACTTTTACGAAACATGTGTGTGCATTAGTAGCACAATTTCTATCTTATTTACATTAGTTTTTACTTGCACTTGTATGTTGACTCCATATTGATGCGTTTCAGGCTCAGAAGTGAACATAATTGTACACTCGCAAACTCCATTAAAAATGAGGGCTGAGGGGCTTACATTGCAATCTTCCCTTGTCTGGCTAATCATTTGGACCGACGACAAATATGGCTGCGGGGATTCCCCCAAGGGCATAAGGCGAGGGCAAGTGGACGAGGGTGTGAGTTTGAAATGCAGCCCTAGCCTACAGTCACATAGCCTACAACCCCCCCCCCCCCCCTCTTTGTGCTGACTTGTAGTAACTGTGGTTATAAAATCAGTAGTTGTTTAGTAAACTGTCAAACATTAACTTGCTTGACCATGCTGCAGGTGATAAGCATTTCGCTACACTCGCATTAACATCTGCTAACCATGTGTATGTGACAAATACAATTTGATATAACTGTTTGTTACATGCAATATTTGCTTTGTGGACTTCACCAACATTATATGGCTTGGCTTCCTCAGTGATTTTACCCACACACAGCTACTGTCTATGGCACAACCTTTTCCAGTTTCTAATACTTATAATAATATGGTTATTATGTGCTAAAAGAGCAAGGATTTCCTTCTTACTAAAGCCAAATTCTAAAGTACAGTTTCACCAGGTCATCTAACTGGGGCATTTCAACATTGGCACCACAGCAACAGGAAGCCAGGGAGACGTGCAATTAACCAAATCCCCTACATTAGTCTTGAAATAAAACTGCGAATTTATTTTAAAATGTGGATTTATTCTCTAAATTAAGTTGAGTTTATTCTCAAAATATTGCCACTTTTTGAAAGTATTATCATGCAAAAAAATTATAATCCAACTACCACCACCCGTCGCTTTACATACATACATATATATATACATACATATATATATATATATATGTATATATATATATATATATATATATATATATATATATATATATATATATATATATATATATATATATATATACACATACACACACATATATATATATATATATTTCTCTTCACTTAGCCCTAATACTCTTCTGTAGATAATACTGTATGATGTACACTCAGTTATGTCATATTATGAGTGGTTTTGTCTGTCTACACTAGGGGGCAACCTTTGCCAGTGATTACTGGTTTACTAGCTCAGTGCATACCCCTGCTTGTGTTTGAAGCCCCCATTAGTTGCTTAGATCCTGTGAAAAAGGATGAATGGAATGGGTATGAGTTGACCCTAACCACTGATTCAAGGCCAGATATTTTTTAGTCCCCTTCCCCAACATTTAACTTGTGTGGAAAAGAACCATATCACTTAGAAGTAGAGTTCTAATACTCGTTAAACCACTTCTTCCCCTCTGTGTTTGTATGCACTGTACATTTGAAGATATACCTATGGACGGAGAACAGTATTTGTTATTTTTAGTTGATTACAAAGGTCCTTTCTTTTGCAAATATCTGGGAATGTGTCTCAGGGAAAGGGTGAGGTTGAAAGAGACCATCAAATCAAAGTTTATTGGTTGCGTTCACAGATTTGTAGATGTATCGCAGGTGCAGCGAAATGCTTGTGTTTCTAGCTCCAACAGGGCAGTAATACCTAGCAATACAAATTTGATTTATTTAACCTTTATTTAACCAGGTAGGCAAGTTGAGAACAAGTTCTCATTTACAATTGCAACCTGGCCAAGATAAAGCAAAGCAGTTCGACACGTACAACAACACAGAGTTACACATGGAGTAAAACAAACATACAGTCAATAATACAGTAGAAAAATGAGTCTATATACAATGTGAGCAAATGAGGTGAGATAAGGTAGGTAAAGGCAAAAAAAGGCCATGGTGGCGAAGTAAATACAATATAGCAAGTAAAAAAGTTGTAAAAAATAAACACTGGAATGGTAGATTTACAGTGGAAGAATGTGCAAAGTAGAGATAGAGAAAATGGGGGTGCAAAGGAGCAAAATAAATAAATAAATACAGTAGGGGGAGAGGTAGTTGTTTGGGCTAAATTATAGATGGGCTATGTACAGGTGCAGTAATCTGTGAGCTGCTCTGACAGCTGGTGCTTAAAGCTAGTGAGGGGGATAAGTGTTTCCAGTTTCAGAGATTTTTGCAGTTCGTTCCAGTCATTGGCAGCAGAGAACTGGAAGGCGAGGCGGCCAAAGTAAGAATTGGTTTTGCGGTTGACCAGAGAGGTATACCTGCTGGAGCGCGTGCTACAGGTGGGTGCTGCTATGGTGACCAGCGAGGTGAGATAAGGGGGGACTTTACCTAGCAGGGTCTTGTAGATGACCTGGATCCAGTGGGTTTGGTGACGAGTATGAAGTGAGCGCCAGCCAACGAGAGCATGCAGGTCACAGTGGTGGGTAGCATATAGGGCTTTGGTGACAAAACGGATGGCACTGTGATAGACTGCATCCAATTTATTGAGTATGGTATTGGAAGCTATTTTGTAAATGACGTTGCTGAAGTCGAGGATCGGTAGGATGGTCAGTTTTACAAGGGTATGTTTGGCAGCATGAGTGAAGGAGGCTTTGTTGCGAAATAGGAAGCCAATTCTAGATTTAACTTTGGATTGGAGATGTTTGATGTGAGTTTGTGTTGCAGGAAGCAAATTTCTGCTTGAAAAAGCTAGCCTTGGCTTTTCTACCTGCCTGTGTGTATTGGTTTCTAGCTTCCCTGAAAAGTTGCATATCACGGGTGCTGTTTGATGCCAATGCAGAACGCCATTGGATATTTTTGTGTTGGTTAAGGGCAGTCAGGTCTGGAGAAAACCAGGGGCTATACCTGTTCCTGGTTCTAAATCTCTTGAATGGGGCATGCTTATTTAGGATGGCGAGGAAGGCATTCAAAAAAAATAACCAGGCATCCTCTACTGACGGGATGAGGTCAATGTCCTTCCAGGATACCCCAGCCAGGTCGATTAGAAAGGCCTGCTCGCTGAAGTGTTTCAGGGAGCGTTTGACAGTGATGAGTGGAGGTCGTTTGACCGCTGACCCATTACGGATGCAGGCAATGAGGCAGTGATCGCTGAGATCTTGGTTGAAAACAGCAGAGGTGTATTTAGAGGGCAAGTTGGTTAGGATGATATCAATGAGGGTGCCCGTGTTTACGGCTTTGGGGTGGTACCTGGTAGGTTCATTGATAATTTATGTGAGATTGAGGGCATCAAGCTTAGATTGTAGGATGGCTGGGGTGTTAAGCATGTTCCAGTTTAGGTCGCCTAGCAGCACGAGCTCTGAAGATAGATGGGGGGCAATCAGTTCACATATGGTGTCCAGAGCACAGCTGGGGGCAGAGGGTGGTCTATAGCAGGTGGCAACAGTGAGAGACTTGTTTTTAGAAAGGTGGATTTTTAAAAGTAGAAGTTCAAATTGTTTGGGTACAGACCTGGATAGTAGGACAGAACTCTGCAGGCTATCTCTGCAGTAGATTGCAACACCGCCCCCTTTGGCCGTTGTAGTTCGGAATGGAGATTTTAGAATTTTTGGTGGTCTTCCTAAGCCAGGATTCAGACACGGCTAGAACATCCGGGTTGGCAGAGTGTGCTAAAGCAGTGAATAAAACAAGCTTAGGGAGGAGGCTTCTAATGTTAACATGCATGAAACCAAGGCTATTACGGCTACAGAAGTCATCAAAAGAGAGCGCCTCGGGAATAGGAGTGGAGCTAGGCACTGCAGGGCCTGGATTCACCTCTATATCACCAGAGGAACAGAGGAGGAGTAGGATAAGGGTACGGCTAAAAGCTATGAGAATTGGTCGTTTAGAACGTCCGGAACAGAGAGTACAAGGAGGTTTCTGGGGGCGATAAAATAGCTTCAAGGTATAATGTACTTCAAGGTATAATGTACAGACAAAGGTATGGTAGGACCTAGGTATTGAGTGGTGATGAGAGAGATATTGTCTCTAGAAACATCATTGAAACCTGGTGATGTCATCGCATGTGTGGGTGGTGGAACTGAAAGGTTGGATAAGGTATAATGAGCAGGGCTAGAGGCTCTACAGTGAAATAAGCCAATAAACACTAACCAGAACAGCAATGGACAAGGCATATTGGCAATAAGGAGAGGCATGCTTAGTCGAGTGATCATAAGGGTCCAGTTAGTAGTGAGGTTGGTTGGGGTAACAGCGATTCAGACAGCTAGCCGGGCCATCGGTAGCAAGCTAGCGTAGGACGGTGTTCTGTTTTTAGCCACTTAGTGCGTTTCCGTTAGTAGATTAGTGGGGTTCCGTGTGGTAGAGGGGATCAATCCAATTGGCAAAATAGATATAGTTATAGTGACCCAAGAAAAATTGTCAGAGAGACCTATTCAGATAGCAGCTGATAAGACAGCTAACGATTAGCGGGCTGCAGATGGCCGTTCAGGTAACGTCGTGACGGAGGAGCCAGTTGGATAACTCCCTTGTGCAGATAACGTCGGTAGTCCAGTCGTGAAGGCCCAGTGGGGCTCCGCATCGGCAGTAAAATGGGTCCGGATAGGTGATAGTAGCCCAGGAGTGGTTGATGGAACTCTTCAGCTGGCTAGCTCCGGAATAATTGAAGTTTGCTCCGGGACCGACGTAAGCCAATAGTGACATGGATAGCAGCTAGCTAGCTGCGAGATCCAGGTGTAAATGTTCAGAGCTTTCAGTTGAAATCCGGGGATATGGAGAGAAAAATAGGTCCGGTATATTCTGGTCTGAGTCGCGTTGTACAAAACTGGCGATAGCTTTTCAAGCTAAAGGATAGCTGATGACCATCAACCGTGGTTAGCTAAATACTAACGTTAGCCAGTAAACTGGCTAGCTTCTGGCTAGCTTTTGGTTAGCTCCTGGTTAGCTTTTGGCTAGTTTCTGGTTAGCTCCTGGTTAGCTTCAGGCTAGCTTCTATTGTGGATTTCAGATTTGAGGTAAATAATCATTTTTTTTCTCTCTTTTTTTAAATTGGTGAGGCTGGTTGCAGGAGAGTGTTTTGAAGTTGAGTTTTTGGAAAAGAAAATATATAAAAGATATGCGAAGAAAGATGTAAATATATATATACACGGGACACGACAAGACGAGGACAAAGGACGTCTGACTGCTATGCCATCTTGGATCAGAATGATCCAATCAATACACACATAATCAAAAACATTTAAAGAAAAAAATATCAGAACGAGCAACATCATAGTCCGAAATATAAATATTTACATAAGCGGAGGATGGCTAGATGGCCATTGTAGGATGAGGGGCCAGATTAGGAAAGTAGCTAGGACTTCAGCAACTTTAGCAAGTGCCAGGTGATCTTGAATGATACTTGAGAGTCAGGACCTACTTCCAACCGCTTACCTAGAGCTTTGGGGTCTTCTTAGCTTCTGCCATAGGCTTTCATCTCAACTTAGATAACAATGTAAGCCGAGACTAGAGTCTCCTTCGACCAGAGTGCGGAGTACAAACTATATGTGGTTAGAAATAGGGCCCGGACGATACCAGTTTCGCAATATTCGTTAGTATTGTGGCAAGGAAACAAACCAAGCAGATTTAATTTCGTGAGAAAAACAGCCCTATGTTGTCATCCAGAGTCACGTATTTATTTTCCAAGCTATAGCACACAATATTATTCATACATTCATCATAGGACATCAACCACCCGAGCCACTGCCTGTTCACCCCGCTATCATCCAGAAGGCGCGGTCAGTACAGGTGCATCAAAGCTGGGACCGAGAGACTGAAAAACAGGTTCTATCTCAAGGCCAAAAGACTGTTAAACAGCCACCACTAACATTGAGTGGCTGCTGCCAACACACTGACACTGACTCAACTCCAGCCACTTTAATAATGGGAATTGATGGGAAATGATGTAAATATATCACTAGCCACTTTAAACAATGCTACCTTATATAATGTTACTTACCCTACATTATTCATCTCATATGCATACGTATATACTGTACTCTATATCATCGACTGTATCCTTATGTAATACATGTATCACTAGCCACTTTAACTATGCCACTTTGTTTACATACTCATCTCATATGTATATACTGTACTCGATACCATCTACTGTATCTTGCCTATGCTGCTCTGTACCATCACTCATTCATATATCCTTATGTACATATTCTTTATCCCCTTACACTGTGTACAAGACAGTAGTTTTGGAATTGTTAGTTAGATTACTTGTTATTACTGCATTGTCGGAACTAGAAGCACAAGCATTTCGCTACACTCGCATTAACATCTGCTAACCATGTGTATGTGACAAATAAAATTTGATTTGATTTGATGATTTGATTTGATACAGAAGATTTTTAAAGGACCAAATAGTAAGGTCTGCTTCGTGTTTTAACTTTTGCCATGGAAAAAATATTGCGATACTTGTATCGTCCCATCCCTAGTTAGGAAGTGTACAGATTAAATACTGTAGCCTATGAATTTAAGTTTAACTTTGTAAATCAATCTGCTGTGCAACTAGATGCGTTACCTCTGTCAACAGGTGAAAATAATCTTTGTTAAAATCAGGGTGTCAGAAGAATCACAATGAATTTCAATGGGCTGCCGTCCAGGACACTTCTGAAGTGTGAAAATGAGGCACAGACTTAGGTGACGTCAGCAGTCACAAATTCCCATGTACAGCTAGCAGAGGCTATTGTACTTTTTAAAGCTGTAGTAAAAGTGAGAACTCTACCTTTCCCAACGTCTTGCTTTTCCATTTTTGGAGTTAAAGGAAAAATACACCAAAAACCACCCATTTCTAATTTACAGTGTTAAATAACACTAATATGTGAGAACAATATTTTTTGTGACAAATGTTTCATTTTGGCATTATTATACGGTTGGTAGCAACATTAAAAATCCTTGCGGAAATCTGTTGTAGCTAAAAATCAACTACAAAATCCACAATGCAATGCACTCTATGGATGGGCTGGTTGGCTGGCTAGCTAGCTAGCAAACGTAGCTACACACAATAACACTAAAGACAATATCATTATTTAACATAACTAGTTAGCTGTAAAATTGCCTAAGCAAACTGCACTATCAATTTACGAGTCTACAATCTCACTATGTTCAACCTGCATATTGATGTGCCTCTAATATTCGCAACGGCAGATACACTTTTGATGAGATGGGAAACTTTGCCCATGTTACCTGAATGGGCCGCGCGGTCTATTCTGGGTGAATCTAGGACAAGGTGTCATGTATTGTCATGTTGTGTCTTGTTTCTGTCCTTTCCCTTCACCCTGTCTCCCTCTGCTGGTCGTTATTAGGTTACCTTTTCTCCCCCTCTTTCCCCCCAGCTGTTCCTTGTCTCCTCCTAACTACCTCGTCACCCCTTTTCCCACCTGTTCCCTTTTTCCCTCTGATTAGTCCTCTATATCTCTCTCTGTTTTTGTTTCTGTCTTTGTCGGATTCTTGTTTGTGTTAGTCATGCCTGAACCAGACTATCGTCATGTTTGCTGCAACCTTGTCCTGTCCTGTCGGAATCTGCCGGTCCATCTGAGCCTACCTTTGTTTGGTTATTAAAGAAGCTCTGTTTACATTAATTCGCTTTTGGGTCCTCATTCACGCACCGTAACAGAAGAATCCGACCAAGAATGGACCCAGCGACTTCGGATCCTCTCCACTCAGCCGTCGAGATCCAGGGAGCGATGCTAGGCAGACACGAGCAGGAATTGTCTGCTGCTCGACATGCCGTTGAGACCCTGGCCACCCAAGTCTCCAACCTCACAGAACAGGTTCACCATCTCCGCCTCGATCCACCGGCCACTTCCAGGGCTTTCGAATCTCCGGAGCCCAGAATCAATAACCCGCCGTGTTACTCTGGGGAGCCCACTGAATGCCGCTCGTTCCTCACCCAGTGTGATATTGTGTTTTCTCTCCAGCCCAACACTTACTCCAGGAGCACTGCTCGTGTCGCCTACGTCATATCTCTCCTTACTGGACGGGCTCGTGAGTGGGGCACGGCAATCTGGGAGGCAAGGGCTGAGTGTACTAACCAGTATCAGGACTTTAAGGAGGAGATGATACGGGTTTTTGATCGATCTGTTTTTGGGGAGGAGGCTTCCAGGGCCCTGTCTTCCCTATGTCAAGGTAATCGATCCATAACAGACTACTCTATTGAGTTTCGCACTCTTGCTGCCTCCAGTGGCTGGAACGAGCCGGCTTTGCTCGCTCGTTTTCTGGAGGGTCTCCGCGCAGAGGTTAAGGATGAGATTCTCTCCCGGGAGGTTCCTTCCAGCGTGGATTCCTTGATTGAACTCGCTATTCGCATTGAGCGACGGGTTGATCTTCGTCACCGAGCTCGTGGAAAGGAGTTCGCGTTCTCCGTTGCCCCCCTCTCCGCATCACTACCATCTTCCTCTGCCGGCTCGGGTGCTGAGCCTATGCAGCTGGGAGGTATCCGCATCTCGACTAAGGAGAGGGAACGGAGAATCACCAACCGCCTCTGTCTCTATTGCGGTTCTGCTGGTCATTTTGTCACTTCATGTCCAGTAAAAGCCAGAGCTCATCAGTAAGCGGAGGGCTACTGGTGAGCGCTACTACTCCTGTCTCTCCTTCAAGATCCTGCACTACCTTGTCGGTCCATCTACGCTGGACCGGTTCGTCAGCTTCCTGCAGTGCCTTAATAGACTCTGGGGCGGAGGGCTGTTTTATGGACGAGACCTGGGCTCGGGAACATGACATTCCTCTCAGACAGTTAAGGGAGTCCACGGCCTTGTTCGCCCTGGATGGTAGTCCTCTCCCCAGGATTCAGCGTGAGACGCTACCTTTAACCCTCACTGTTTCTGGTAATCATAGCGAAACCATTTCTTTTTTAATTTTTCGTTCACCTTTTACACCTGTTGTTTTGGGCCATCCCTGGCTAGTTTGTCATAATCCTTCTATTAATTGGTCTAGTAATTCTATCCTCTCCTGGAACGTCTCTTGTCATGTGAAATGTTTAATGTCTGCTATCCCTCCTGTTTCCTCTGTCTCTTCTTCACAGGAGGAGCCTGGTGATTTGACAGGGGTGCCGGAGGAATATCACGATCTGCGCACGGTGTTCAGTCGGTCCAGGGCCACCTCTCTTCCTCCACACCGGTCGTATGATTGTAGTATTGATCTCCTTCCGGGAACCACTCCCCCCCGGGGTAGACTATACTCTCTGTCGGCTCCCGAACGTAAGGCTCTCGAAGATTATTTGTCTGTAGCTCTTGACGCCGGTACCATAGTCCCCTCCTCCTCTCCCGCCGGAGCGGGGTTTTTTTTGTTAAGAAGAAGGACGGGTCCCTGCGCCCCTGCATAGATTATCGAGGGCTGAATGACATAACAGTGAAGAATCGTTATCCGCTTCCTCTTATGTCTTCAGCCTTCGAGATCCTGCAGGGAGACAGGTTTTTCACTAAGTTGGACCTTCGTAACGCTTACCATCTCGTGCGCATCAGGGAGGGGGACGAGTGGAAGACGGCGTTTAACACTCCGTTAGGGCACTTTGAATACCGGGTTCTTCCTTTCGGCCTCGCTAACGCTCCAGCTGTCTTTCAGGCATTAGTCAATGATGTCCTGAGAGACATGCTGAACATCTTTGTTTTCGTTTACCTTGACGATATCCTGATTTTTTCACCGTCACTCCAGATTCATGTTCAGCACGTTCGACGTGTCCTCCAGCGCCTTTTAGAGAATTGTCTTTTTGTGAAGGCTGAGAAGTGCTCTTTTCATGCCTCCTCCGTCACATTTCTCGGTTCTGTTATTTCCGCTGAAGGCATTAAGATGGATCCCGCTAAGGTCCAAGCTGTCATTGATTGGCCCGTCCCTAAGTCACGCGTCGAGCTGCAGCGCTTTCTCGGCTTCGCGAACTTCTATCGTCGTTTCATCCGTAATTTCGGTCAGGTGGCAGCTCCTCTCACAGCCCTTACTTCTGTCAAGACGTGCTTTAAGTGGTCCGTTTCCGCCCAGGGAGCTTTTGATCTCCTCAAGAATAGTTTTACATCCGCACCTATCCTTGTTACACCTGACGTCACTAGACAGTTCGTTGTCGAGGTAGACGCGTCAGAGGTGGGCGTGGGAGCCATTCTTTCTCAGCGCTCCCTCTCTGACGACAAGGTCCACCCTTGCGCGTATTTTTCTCATCGCCTGTCGCCGTCGGAACGTAACTATGATGTAGGAAACCGCGAACTGCTCGCCATCCGCTTAGCCCTAGGCGAATGGCGACAGTGGTTGGAGGGGGCGACCGTTCCTTTTGTCGTTTGGACTGACCATAGGAACCTTGAGTACATCCGTTCTGCCAAACGACTTAATGCGCGTCAGGCGCGCTGGGCGCTGTTTTTCGCTCGTTTCGAGTTCGTGATTTCTTATCGTCCGGGCTCTAAGAACACCAAGCCTGATGCTTTATCTCGTCTCTTCAGTTCTTCAGTAGCCTCCACTGACCCCGAGGGGATTCTCCCTGAGGGGCGTGTTGTCGGGTTGACTGTCTGGGGAATTGAGAGGCAGGTAAAGCAAGCACTCACTCAAACTCCGTCGCCGCGCGCTTGTCCTAGGAACCTTCTTTTCGTTCCCGTTCCTACTCGTCTGGCCGTTCTTCAGTGGGCTCACTCTGCCAAGTTAGCCGGCCACCCTGGCGTTCGGGGTACGCTTGCTTCCATTCGCCAGCGTTTTTGGTGGCCCACCCGGGAGCATGACACGCGTCGCTTTGTGGCTGCTTGTTCGGTCTGCGCGCAGACTAAGTCCGGTAACTCTCCTCCTGCCGGCCGTCTCAGGCCGCTTCCCATTCCCTCTCGACCGTGGTCTCACATCGCCTTAGATTTTGTCACCGGACTGCCTTCGTCAGCGGGGAAGACTGTTATTCTTACGGTTGTCGACAGGTTCTCTAAGGCGGCTCATTTTATTCCCCTTGCTAAGCTTCCTTCTGCTAAAGAGACGGCACAAATCATCATCGAGAATGTTTTCAGAATTCATGGCCTTCCGTCAGACGTCGTTTCGGACAGAGGTCCGCAATTCACGTCTCAATTTTGGAGGGAGTTTTGCCGTTTGATTGGGGCTTCCGTCAGTCTCTCTTCCGGCTTTCACCCCCAGTCTAACGGTCAAGCAGAACGGGCCAATCAGACTATTGGTCGCATCTTACGCAGTCTTTCTTTTCGCAACCCTGCGTCTTGGTCAGAACAGCTCCCCTGGGCAGAATACGCCCACAACTCGCTTCCTTCGTCTGCGACCGGGCTATCTCCTTTTCAGAGTAGCCTCGGGTACCAGCCTCCGCTGTTCTCATCTCAGTTCGCCGAGTCCAGCGTCCCCTCCGCTCAGGCTTTTGTCCAACGTTGCGAGCGCACCTGGAAGAGGGTCAGGTCTGCACTTTGCCGTTATAGGGCGCAGACTGTGAGAGCTGCTAATAAGCGTAGAACTAAGAGTCCTAGATATTGTCGCGGTCAGAGAGTTTGGCTCTCCACTCAGAACCTTCCCCTTAAGACCGCTTCTCGCAAGTTGACCCCGCGGTTCATTGGTCCGTTCCGTATTTCTCGGATCATTAATCCTGTCGCAGTGCGACTTCTTCTTCCGCGATATCTTCGTCGCGTCCACCCGGTCTTCCATGTCTCCTGTGTCAAGCCCGTTCTTCGCGCCCCCGCTCGTCTTCCCCCCCCCCCCCCCCCCCCCCATCCTTGTCGAGGGCGCACCCTTCTTCAGGGTCCGTAGGATTTTGGACATGCGTCCTCGGGGCCGTGGTCATCAGTACCTAGTAGATTGGGAGGGGTACGGTCCTGAGGAGAGGAGTTGGGTTCCCTCTCGGGACGTGCTGGACCGTGCGCTGATCGATGATTTCCTCCGTTGCCGCCAGGTTTCCTCCTCGAGTGCGCCAGGAGGCGCTCGGTGAGTGGGGGGGTACTGTCATGTATTGTCATGTTGTGTCTTGTTTCTGTCCTTTCCCTTCACCCTGTCTCCCTCTGCTGGTCGTTATTAGGTTACCTTTTCTCCCCCTCTTTCCCCCCAGCTGTTCCTTGTCTCCTCCTAACTACCTCGTCACCCCTTTTCCCACCTGTTCCCTTTTTCCCTCTGATTAGTCCTCTATATCTCTCTCTGTTTTTGTTTCTGTCTTTGTCGGATTCTTGTTTGTGTTAGTCATGCCTGAACCAGACTATCGTCATGTTTTCTGCAACCTTGTCCTGTCCTGTCGGAATCTGCCGGTCCATCTGAGCCTACCTTTGTTTGGTTATTAAAGAAGCTCTGTTTACATTAATTCGCTTTTGGGTCCTCATTCACGCACCGTAACACAAGGAGCACTCTCCTTTAAGGAGTGAATGGGAGTCTATTGTGCGCTAGCTCAAAAACCCAACATGAACAAAAACCCAACATGAACGACATGAATTTCAACAACAAGAAGTAAAACATTACAACTATTTTCTGAGAGGTGAGATAATTAACTTGCTATCTATAGTATCGTATAGCTTTTGAATCGTGACATTGTGTACTTGAGGAAAATAGGCACGTTTCTTGACATTTACACTGACCTTGAGAAGGGACTATGTGACGATTATCTTAGCAACCGCGTGACACAGCACAACAACGTGAACGCGATTGTTCGACAGTCTGCTGGGTGGGGGGGGTTAAACGGTCCTTCATTCCTTGGATTCCTATCTCCTTTCTAAAATATTTCTGGCAACGGCACCATGCAATGCACCCTGGACTAAATAGGCAGACAGAAAAAAATGTGCAGGGAAGCGATAGAACATCACTCAGAGATGCAGAAAAACCATATAACA
The DNA here is from genome assembly GCF_057628025.1 of Oncorhynchus mykiss. Lineage (NCBI taxonomy): Eukaryota > Metazoa > Chordata > Actinopteri > Salmoniformes > Salmonidae > Oncorhynchus > Oncorhynchus mykiss. Next base: position 23,647,896 of record NC_143031.1, read on the forward strand.
TTCAAAATAGGTATACTTTTCCTTTTAATATCCCAGGGCTGATCAGTGATTTAGAACTAACTACTGTTGAAGTTTTTAGGTGTTGCATTTTAATGGTGCCCCCAATTCTCAGACACAAATAACACAACACAAATAACACAAATACCAATGGATTTTATGACATTGTGTAATCGCTCACTGTTGTTCCATTCCCCTAACCTGTAGTTAGTTTCCATTGCCAACATGTGTTGCCAGGCAATTCAATCCCCCCTGGGCCCCATTGTTATGAAATAGAGCCTTACGACCTTTCTCTCTGGGGACGCAAAGTGTTCTACTACACACTTGTTGTGAGCACAAGGTTACCACTAAGTGGCTCTGAACGCAAGGCTCTTCATGTTTCTTCATGTTCTCCAATGTTTCCACGGGGCTACAACGGCTCTCACGGGGGAAATCATCAAGCCCTACACGTGCGCCAGCCCGAGCACTGTCAAGCTCCATCCTTCCACCACTGAGGGCTTGGACAGATCAATGAGCTGAAGTGCATGGGACTGCAGATGTGTGTAATGCAGCTTTTTTCTGAGCACGGAACACACGGCTCACATCGCTATCCATTGTTTGTAATGTTCAAAAGTGTTGACTCATCACTTTTCAGAAAAGAACACCTGTCTTCACTCTTCCGGGCTGACTATGATAATAATTTGAATGTGGTCATTTCTACAGTGTTTATACACTTTGTGTTCTTCGCAGTGTTTTCTCTAAATGTTTAGTCTAAGACCACCAGTCTGTGGACTCAGAGAGAAAAATATGTGCCAAGAAAACAACACTCATCGACGTAAACTCTCACGTTACATAAGAGTTGCCACGGGACTCATTAGAGGAAAAAAAAACTGCATGAATAGTGTGACTCACTTTAAGTGCGTAGGTACAGTACGTCACCAACAGTATGACAGTCATGACCTTTACCTCCATGTCATGATGTCACAAGATCACTAACACCTACAGGTAACTGCTAAAATAAAGGAAACACAGAGTTAGAAAGCTGGCTGTCAGAAGTTTAACAATGTAAGTTTACTTTTAATCCGTCAATCTGCATATTTCAAGACATGGCATACGAGGGTGCGGTGTTGGACAATATTATTTTTGTCACTTATATTGAAGAAGCTATTATTTACAGGAATTCAAATGGTACTCCAACGTTAAGAGAATGGAAGAATCAAATCCATTATTATTGAAATATAGAAAATAAATTGGCTACAGACAAACACAATATGAAGTCATATGGAGTCTTAAGGGTGGGAACATGTGGGTCTGAGCAAGTGTGATGTCATTAATGTTTGTTGAAATGTATATACAGTATGTGAGTGTTTGGTAGTCTGTTTTTGTTTGTAGTCTTGTTTGTCAAAACATTTTAAATAAAATATAAAAGGAAACACCAACATACAGTATAGTGTCGTAATAGGGCGTTGGGCCACCATGAGCTCCAAGAACAGCTTCAATGCACCTTGACAAATATTCTACAAGTGTCTGAAACTCTATTGGAGGGATGCGACACCATTCTTCCACAAGAAATTCCATAATTTGGTGATTAGTTGATAGTGGTAGAAAATGCTGTCTCAGGCACCGCTCCAGAATCTCCCATAAGTGTTTAATTGGGTTGAGATCTGGTGACTGAGCCACACACACACACACACCTTAAACCAGTGGCGGTCAGTGCCATTTAAGATGAGGACTTTCATATATTATGATCATGGCCTTATTTCTATTACAGCGTATTGAATGACTGTCATTCATATTCCATTCACCCAGTTCAATGTAACATCGATAGGTTTAGGCTACTACATGATATTAGAATTTCCCTAAACCCATCATGAGGTTGCAACAACCCAGCCTATGAATTCAAGTTTACAACATAAGTGCACACAGGTCCAGAGAAAATTTGAGGTGACACATTCAATAGGAGGAAGGAAGCTAGCTGTCCTCTGGCTACACCATGGTGCTACCCTACAATGTGCTGGTGAGGCTACTGTAGATCTTCATTGCAAAACAATGTGTTTTAATCAATTATTTGACACGTGAATATATTTTGTATAGTTGCACACTCTTGCCTGCATGTAGCTGACCTATGGTGTAATTATTAGTCCAACAGTTGCAAACAAGAGATTATTGGACAAATAATTCAGGTATGTTTATCCCCGTTTCATTCTGTTTGCTTCCGTTTAAGAAAAAGAAAATCAACAGAATCTCAGAATGAATACACCCCTGATCACAGGTAAACACAGTTCACTTTCATAGCAGCCACATTGCATTCCTTCTCACATCTATGCACTCTCCTCCTCTCACCTTCTCCCTTCGCTTGTGAACTTCAATGCACAACACATCAGCTGTATGTGACCAGGCGAAAAACCTTTCCAAGCCAAACCATATCCTAATCTCTACACAGCCTGCATCGTTGTCACCATATTATCTAAAGTAACGTAATATGTAATAGTCAACATAGTTCATCAATGTAACGTGTTTGTAAACCCGCTGCAATCATGCAGTAAAATTATAGTGTAGAGTCAGTAAGCAGTTTTGTAGTTATACCGGCAGGCCCTGGTGGCAATAAATTAGTAAAACCAAAAGCTTACTTTGACACTGGAACACTCAGTTCCAGTGTCGTATTGGCTAATCATAGCCAGCTAGCTAACATAGCATCCCTCTGTTTGAGTAGGCTAAACTAGCGAGCTGCATTTGCTAGCTAAGTGAGTGAAAGGAGGAAAAAAATGATGAAATATATAGCTTTCTCTCTCTTGATTCTCCTTCATTTTTGAATAAATTAATTTGTTCAAAACTGTTCAACTATTGTCCCTCTTTGAGCCAACTACTCACCACGTGCACTGCAGTGCCTCCACTGCTTTAAACACCCTATTCTCCTTTAAGAACCCACTTTCAAAGTCTCAGAGATCTCTTCTTCTAGCCATGGTCGTTCGTCAAAATAATGGGCAACTGGGATTTTTATACTTGACCTTAAGCATGATGGGATGGTAATTGCTTAACTCAGGAACCACATCTGTGTGGAAGCACTTGCTTTCAATATACTTTGTAGCTCTCATTTAGTCAAGCGTTCCCTTTATTTAGGCAGCTACTGTACCTGTATATGATATTACCCAGGACACCTGTTATTACTATCTGGTTATTAAGCAAATGTTAAATAACTTTCTGTGGAACGCATGATTTTTCCCTGGTCAATAATTTTTTTAAATTACAACTTAGAATAGGTTTCATATTGTATTGACAGTCTTTATACACAATACAGAAAAGCTACGCAAACCATTTATAAGCAAAGTCATCCTCTAAAGTGTGATAAGGTCATTACATTATTTCACCTGTCCAGTCCACTTAAATTATGTATACACAGGTGAAAACAATGGTGTACAGACCAGATCTAGTATGCAGAGCAGATTTGGAGATAAAGTATGATAGATTGAAGACTATTTCATTTGGTCCTGTTTTCATGCATTATTTCCTACATTTTCTATATTCTAACTCTGTAAATCTGAATAAAAGTCTTGAACTGTACTTTTTATATCAGCATGTAAAGATTAATTAACAACCTAATTAGGCCCAACTTAAGGAGTATTTTCTCAAATTTGCAAATTAATCAAAAAGAAGTGTGAGATGATATCGTTATATCAAGCTGTTACCAAAGTTGTGCTCCACTCTATACAAGCTTCAACATTTAAAAAATGGTGTCAGATGATTGGTTTTTGTGTGGGACCACCTGTGTTGACGTACCCTTCACATACAGAGCTGTGAGTTAGTCATCTCCCTCACTCTGCTTGGTGTGGAGTCAGCAAAACACGTAGAGAGAGAGAGAGAGCGGAAGGGAGAGATCGAGCAGGGAGTGCAGTGAAGAACATGCTGGAAACCATGGCAACGCCAGGGAACAAACACCGGCCATGCTTCAGTCTCCAAATGAGTCAGCCACATATTGAGGCATGGATGACCACCGTGTGCCAAAGGTAGACAGGGCTGCTGACTGATTCACAGTTGGTGGCTTCTCGATGAGTCCTTGATTCCTACACCTACTCTGTACACGACAAGGGTATTGGATGAGTATGTGGGGCGGTATGGTGACTCACTCACTGTAGGTGGATTAAAGTCCAAGCACAATACAGTAGGAGGCTGCCAGTTTTATTCTATTTCATGTAGGAACAGCTGGATTCAGTGGGTGACTCACGCCAAGACGTCAGCTAGAGTAGAGTTGAAAATGTAGTGGGTACAGCACGTAGAAGTTATGAATGGGTGTGAGGAGTTGACAATGCTTGAAGGACAGAGAGGAGTATAGCATTTACATCAGGTGTGGGTCAGTCGGTGGTGCGTACATGACTGGTTAAGGGAGGGCTTGTGTGGTAAGAGGTTTTGAAAGAATGTCTGGAGTCGTTGTTATTCTGCGTGGTTCTGATGAAAAAGGTGATTAGTCATCGCTCATGGCCCACTCATCAAAATAGTTTCTAGCTGGCCACTACTTCAAATGGACGAATACAAAATGTATTAATTCCCATTTGTTTCTCTGCACTAATAATGTTAACTATTTCTTTACATATTTACGATATTTGTAAATATACAGTTGAAGTCGGAAGTTTACATAAACTTAGGTTGGAGTCATTAAAACTAGTTTTTCAACCACTCCACAAATTTCTTGTTAACAAACTATACTTTTGTCAAGTTGATTAGGACATCTACTTTGTGGATGACACAAATAATTTTTCCAACAATAGTTTACAGACAGATTATTTCACTTATTCACTGCATCACAATTCCAGTGGGTCATATGTTTACATACACTAATCTGACTGCCTTTAAACAGCTTGGAAAATTCCAGGAAATGGTACCATGGCTTTAGAAGCTTCTGATTGGCTAATTGACATCATTTGAGTCAATTGGAGGTGTACCTGTGGATGTATTTCAAGGCCTACCTTCAAACACAGTGCCTCTTCGCTTGACATTATGGGAAAAACAAAAGAAATCAGCCAAGACCTCAGAAAAATGGTTCATCCTTGGGAGCAATTTCCAAATGCCTGAAGGTACCACGTTCATCTGTACAAACAAAAGTACGCAAGTATAAACACAATGGGACCATGCAGCCGTCATACCACTCAGGAAGGAGACGAATTCTGTCTCCTAGAGATTAATGTATTTTGGTGCGAAAAGTGCAAATCAATCCCAGATCAACAGCAAAGGACCTTGTGAAGATGCTGGAGGAAACAGGTACAAAAGTTTCCATATCCACAGTATAACCTGAAAGGCTGCTCAACAAGGAAGAAGCCACTTCTCCAAAACCGCCATAAAAAAGCCAGACTACGGTTTGCAACTGCACATGGGGACAAAGATCATATTTTTTGGAGAAATGTCCTCTGGTCTGATGAAACAAAAATAGAACTGTTTGACCTTAATGACCATCGTTATGTTTGGAGGAAAAAAGGAGAGGCTTGCAAGCCGAAGAACAACATCCCAACCGTGAAGCACGAGCGTGGCAGCATCATGTTGTGGGGTTGCTTTGCTGCAGGAGGGAACTGGTGCACTTCACAAAATAGTTGGCATCATGAGGAAAAAAAAATACATGGATATATTGAAGCAACATCTCATGACATCAGTCAGGAAGTTAAAGCTTGGTCGCAAATGGGTCTTCCAAATGGACAACGACCCCAAGCATACTTCGAAAGTTGTGTCAAAATGGCTTAAGGACAACAATGTCAAGGTATTGGAGTGGCCATCACAAAGCCCTGATCTCAATCCTATAGAAAATGTGTGGGCAGAACTGAAAAAGCGTGTGCGAGCAAGGAGGCCTACAAAACCTGACTCAGTTACTACAGCTCTGTCACGAGGAATGGGCCGAAATTCACCCAACTTATTGTGGGAAGCTTGTGGAAGGCTACCCAAAAGTTTGACCCAAGTAAAAAAATGTAAAGGCAATGCTAGCAAATACTAATTCAGTGTATGTAAACTTCTAACCCACTGGGAATGTGATGAAAGAAATAAAAGCTGAAATAAATCACTCTCTCTACTATTATTCTGACATTTCACATTCTTAAAATAAAGTGGTGATCGTAACTGACCTAAGGCAGGGAATTTTTAATAGGATTAAATGTCAGGAATAGTGAAAAACAGAGTTTAAATGTACTTGGCTAAGGTGTATGTAAACTCCGACTTCAAGGGTATGATGTATTTATGAATGTTATAATGTGAACCTATTTAGCTCCCACAGGATGAAGGCCTCTGCAAGATCACTCCACAGGCTCAAGGTAGAAGTAATACTGTACCGGAAGAGAGAGAGAGTGAGCTGCAATGGGGACTCAAACCGTGGCTACTATGCATTATGGATGATTACAGCAGTTTGAAAAAGTCACGGTAAATACTGTCCAGCATCAACCAAAGTTAGCGACAGTCTGACGCAGGCTTAACGTGGGTTTTGTTGTGTGTGAAAATGTGGCGAAAGGCAGTGACAGTTCGGGAGATTTTTCAGCCTTCTAAGAGGACCAAATCTGAAGAGTGGTCGTATTTTGGGTTTTACAAGAGTGCTGAGGGAAACTTAATCAAATATGGTCACCCTGTTTACAGAACATGCACCAAAAAAAACTACGAAAGGGGACAACAATTGAGTCGTCTTCGTGACCACCACCCACTACTTAACAGCGAATGCAAGGTAAGTTAACTTTTAGCTCAATGCATGATGTGGGGATTTCTGAATGGGGGGACATGTCATGGTTTGTCTGTCTAACTTGCTAACAGCTTGTCAATAATGTAAACTGAGGCTTTCAGTGTTACCTACTCTTGTAAAAAATACTACACGTTGTTCAGCTGCTGTATGCGTAGTGTGTCTGCAGACTCTAATCGCCCATTGCACACGATAACACATTATCTAGTTGTCACCCAACCAACATATTTTGTTCATTTAAAATCCAGCAGTCATCTTGGTTGTAAAGGTGTTCCAACAGGAGAAACACTATAGACTCCTATACAAGACTCATTTGTGTTTATGTAAATTGTGCATGGGGTCATTGCATATACTCAAATGCAACACAAGAGATAGACTGTGTGTGAGTGAGTGATAATAATTATAATGTAACACCACCAATAATAATACATTTTCTATTCCCTTGTTTACAGAGTGGGCGTGCAGCAGGCAAAACCAGTGATGCTACTGGTCCCTGCTCATCTACAGTTGTGACATACACTCAAGCAAGCATTTAAAAAGGCAGGCTGCTTATGCACCCACATCAAAAAAAGCTTGAGACCTCACTGCAGCCCTTTCATATTCCATTGCAATGGACATGGTGCCATTTCAAATTGTTGAGAGGCCTGGCTTTCTGAGGCTGATGAAGGTTGCCGTGGTCTCACTACAAAGTGCCATCATGAACACTCTTTTCCAAGACTGAAATCCCAAACCTGTACAACCAGGTTAAAGCTGATGATGGAAAATGTTTGGCTCAAGGCACATTGTTTGCTGCAACTACTGACCTTTGGACCAGTGGTCAACCCTACATCAGCTTCACTCTCCATTACCTCACCCCAGACTGGCAACTGGAATCCAACTGCCTGGAGAAACAGGGATCAACAAGAAATACCTGGTCTGCATAACCACAGACAATGCAACAAACATGATCAAGGCTTTTGAAGAGTTCCCAGATCTGTGGCTTGGGTGCTTTGGCCATAATTTGAAACTGGTCATCTCAAAGGCTTTGAAAATTCAGAGAGTTGACACAGCAGTCAAGGCCTGCCGTCATTTAGTCCAAGGCTTCTCACGGAGCTGGAAGAGGAGAGAACTGAGAGAAAAGCAAGCTGCCCTCAAAATGCCACAGAAGGCTCTGATCCATGATGTGGTGACCCGATGGGGATCTACATACAAAATGCTTGAGCTTTTCCTCAGCCAACAGCAGCCAGTCTGTGTGACACTGGCTGGTGAAAGAGGAACATGGCATCTGATGGCCAAGGATGCTGACATAAGTGTCATGGAACAACTGTGCCAGCTCCTTGAACCTCTGAGCAAGTTTACAGATGCACTTGCCTCAGAGACACAAGTGACACGGTCAGCCTTCAAGCCTGTCCTGGACCACATCACGTGTGATGTTCTGGTGGAAAAGGATACGGAGCCATCCCTGACCAAGTGGATGAAAAGGGTTATGAGAGAAGACCTTCTCAACAGATACACAGAGAAGGCAAAGAGAGTCATGCACATGGCTTGTTTCATTGACCCCCGCTTAAAAAGGAGCTTTATAGATGGCAGCTGCACAAGTGAGGGAAGAACCACAAAGCACCAGCAGAACCTCCAACACCCCCACAGCGGCATCAGAGGGGAATGCCTGGCTGGGTTGCTGAGAAAGATCTGCTGCCTTGTTGGGGTAAAGAGGTCCGACCACCCCAGAAGACAGAGTAAAAGAATAGATCAAGGTCTACCTGTCTCTGTCCCCCATTCAAGCAGGAGAGGATCCACTGGTGTGGTGGAGGGGCCATGCATCAGATCTGCCTCACCTTGCCAGGGTTGCCAGGAAGCTTTTGTGCATCCCAGCAACCAGCGTGCCATCAGAGAGAGTGTTCAGTGCAAGCGTGCACATGGTTTCCCCTCGCAGATCACTACTTAAACCGGACAAAGTAAATATGCTGACATTTTTACATTTGAACATTTACAAGTGAACAAAGATGCATACATACAGGATGTTAGGCCAGCAGCACCTTATTTCTTTATGAAGGAGAGAACGGACATACAATCAGTGCTGTTCATTTGATTTGTTTACATATGGTTGTATTGTTCTTACATGCACATTGCTTTACTTGTGTTGCTTTTATATGCAAATTTGATTTGCTTACTTAAGGTTGTGTTCATTAAAACCTGCACTAGGGAAACTTTTACCTCATGGCCACATGGTGCCATCTTTAATGTTAATGTTATTATTTTAATGTTTATGCAGACAAAAAGTGCATAGTGCTGTTAATTATATTTGTTGTTTGTTGGTTTTCAATATAAAAGTTGGTGAAATGATTTCGGTGTGTGTATCAGTACTTTCTGAAAATGTTCAGCACATTTGAACAATATCACGATAATACTGATAACCGTGATAATTTTGGTCACTATAATCGTGATATTACATTTTCATACCGTTTCATCTCTATTACGCATGTATATTGTGTTACAGTAGTCCCCCTCCAGAAAGAAGCCAGCACTGAGCCTCAAACTCGCACAAGTGTATGCTCCCCAACACCTCGTGAGACCACTGGAATGATCCCTCCACTGCCACCAATATAGCAGGAGAACGAAATTCGCAACAGGGACTCAAAACAGTGCAGAGGCAATAATCCAATAGACTGTTCCACAAAAGCCCAGGCAGAGGTGGTACAACGATAACATACTCTGTGTTACACAACCAACTGAAAGTTGAGGAAAAAGAGCAAACCTCGCATGACAGAGTTCACCCTCCTTGTTTGTTTGTCTGCCCCCCAGGGCTCCATGTGCTGCCACCTGCCATCCCCCGGGAACCTGTCCCCCCTCTGGATCCAGCACATTGGGGGATTGGTCAAGACCAATGGCTGGGGGTGGATTAGGCCAGTACACTCACTCAATGACTCATAGGTATAGTGAATGGCAGTGCCTCTGCCTCGCTCTCCCAACCCCATTTTCTCCCACCAGTGTCCTTCCAGACTCATGCTGGCTGTGGTAATCATATGCCGAAAGCAAGATGGCAAGGAGTCAATAAATCAATGCAAATCACCTGACATTCACTTCACTGTGGCAAATGTATTGTATCCATGTAGAGTGGCATTAGCTGGAATGGAAGAGGTACGGACGGATAAGAGCATCTGCTAAATAGCAAAACGTGCAAATGTGTGAGCAGAGTGAAGATAAAGGAGAAAGTTTGCTGTCTAAACATGAAAAATATATGTAGTTTACTCAACAATATGTATCGAAAGTAGATACACATGGATGTATGTTATGTAAAATGTAAACAACTACAGAAACCTTGTCATTTTTTTTGACAGGTTCAGGAAAATGGTTGCTAACTGTAAACAACCTTAGCTGACTAGATAACCATCTTGGCTAACTGAGGCGAAGCAGTTATTTAATTAGCAACCACACTACCACTATTCACTAGCAAATGTTACAGAAAACTGCAATGTGTCTCCAGCAATGTTCCCTCAAATTTATTGGGGCACTGAGCACAAACTTGAACATTGTGAAAATTCTGTGAACTTCCAGCGCATGTCTACTGTGAACACGGAGGCTGTGCCCGCTTTAAGTTACAGTCTTGACAGTGACCTTGTAGGCTACTATGGCTATTTGATCATAATGTAGGCCCACCAGAATGACCTACCATCAAAAACAATGGTGAAAATGCACGCCATAACATTTTAACATGGAAATAGCTGTTCTATCATTCAGCCTACAGTAGGAGCAGTAGGAGCCAAAAACAACATGTAGGGCTTGACATTAACCTGTTTATCCACTTGTTCTTCAGACAAGTGTAACATATAGTTCCGTTCCCTCTGCTTGACGTCGCCAGTCTACTAACCACAGACCCTGGCAACCATTATTACACACACATGCTCCGCATCATTACATTATTATCATTATTAAATCGGAGGGTCTGCTGTCCGGACCTCTGGCAGTCTCTATGGGGGTGCCACAGGGTTCAATTCTTGGACCGACTCTCTTCTCTGTATACATCAATGAGGTCGCTCTTGCTGCTGGTGAGTCTCTGATCCACCTCTACGCAGACGACACCATTCTGTATACTTCTGGCCCTTCTTTGGACACTGTGTTAACAACCCTCCAGGAAAGCTTCAATGCCATACAACTCTCCTTCCGTGGCCTCCAATTGCTCTTAAATACAAGTAAAACTAAATGCATGCTCTTCAACCGATCTCTACCTGCACCTACCCGCCTGTCCAACATCACTACTCTGGGCGGCTCTGACTTAGAATACGTGGACAACTACAAATACTTAGGTGTCTGGTTAGACTGTAAACTCTCCTTCCAGACCCATATCAAACATCTCCAATCCAAAGTTAAAATTAGAATTGGCTTCCTATTTCGCAACAAAGCATCCTTCACTCATGCTGCCAAACATACCCTTGTAAAACTGACCATCCTACCAATCCTCGACTTTGGCGATGTCATTTACAAAATAGCCTCCAATACCCTACTCAACAAATTGGATGCAGTCTATCACAGTGCAATCCGTTTTGTCACCAAAGCCCCATATACTACCCACCATTGCGACCTGTACGCTCTCATTGGCTGGCCCTCGCTTCATACTCGTCGCCAAATCCACTGGCTCCATGTCATCTACAAGACCCTGCTAGGTAAAGTCCCCCCTTATCTCAGCTCGATGGTCACCATAGCATCTCCCACCTGTAGCACGCGCTCCAGCAGGTATATCTCTCTAGTCACCCCCAAAACCAATTCTTTCTTTGGCCGCCTCGCCTTCCAGTTCTCTGCTGCCAATGACTGGAACGAACTACAAAAATCTCTGAAACTGGAAACACTTATCTCCCTCACTAGCTTTAAGCACCAACTGTCAGAGCAGCTCACAGATTACTGCACCTGTACATAGCCCACCTATAATTTAGCCCAAACAACTACCTCTTTCCCTACTGTATTTAATTTTTTTATTTATTTTGCTCCTTTGCACCCCATTATTTTTATTTCTACTTTGCACATTCTTCCATTGCAAATCTACCATTCCAGTGTTTTATTTGCTATATTGTATTTACTTTGCCACCATGGCCTTTTTTGCCTTTACCTCCCTTCTCACCTCATTTGCTCACATCGTATATAGACTTGTTTATACTTTATTATTGACTGTATGTTTGTTTTACTCCACAGTTTAACTCTGTGTCGTTGTATCTGTCGAACTGCTTTGCTTTATCTTGGCCAGGTCGCAATTGTAAATGAGAACTTGTTCTCAACTTGCCTACCTGGTTAAATAAAGGTGAAATAAAAAAAATAAAAAAATAAAAACATTACGCACACCTGCTCCGCATCATTACGCACACCTGCTCCGCATCATTATGCACAACTGGACTTCATTATCACCTTGATTACCTTCCCTTTATTTAGCCCTCAATAGCCTAGGTAATCAGGCAGTATTGGTTTGTTTTATTGTTCAGTATGCATCCCCCGTTTTGTTCATTTGCCTAGCATTATTGTTATTAAACTCTCATTCTGCTCCTGCTTCTTGACTCCCTGTGTATGGGTGACGACAAGGTGACTGAAAATGTTGTTTGATGCAAGAAACCACTTTACAAATAAAATACATTATCATTCCCATACCACTATTACAGAGAAATCAGACAAATTATGCTACCCTCTGCATATTGGCTACTTAGCTTATTAAAGCCTTTCTCAAAATACAAAACTGCAACTTTAAGACCAAAAAAAGAGAGAAGACCTGACTCGCTTACGTTTTGTGCTCCTGTAGGAAGCAATCACTCCCCTATTACTGACTGAAAATTATCTTTAACTGGGCTAATAACCTAATAGTGAAGGATATGAACAAAATGTCAACACATGGCTACATGCAGCTCTCACTTTGATCTCAAAACAAGTGCATCTACTCAAGACCGCTCATGCTGTAAACACAGTCCAGTTCAAAGTAAATGGCACAGATCCATATACGGCAATGGTCTATTTGCATATACAGTGCCTTGCGAAAGTATTCGGCCCCCTTGAACTTTGCGAACTTTTGCCACATTTCAGGCTTCAAACATAAAGATATAAAACTGTATTTTTTTGTGAAGAATCAACAACAAGTGGGACACAATCATGAAGTGGAACGACATTTATTGGATATTTAAAACTTTTTTAACAAATCAAAAACTGAAAAATTGGGCGTGCAAAATTATTCAGCCCCTTTACTTTCAGTGCAGCAAACTCTCTCCAGAAGTTCAGTGAGGATCTCTGAATGATCCAATGTTGACCTAAATGACTAATGATGATAAATACAATCCACCTGTGTGTAATCAAGTCTCCGTATAAATGCACCTGCACTGTGATAGTCTCAGAGGTCCGTTAAAAGCGCAGAGAGCATCATGAAGAACAAGGAACACACCAGGCAGGTCCGAGATACTGCTGTGAAGAAGTTTAAAGCCGGATTTGGATACAAAAAGATTTCCCAAGCTTTAAACATCCCAAGGAGCACTGTGCAAGCGATAATATTGAAATGGAAGGAGTATCAGACCACTGCAAATCTACCAAGACCTGGCCGTCCCTCTAAACTTTCAGCTCATTCAAGGAGACTGATCAGAGATGCAGCCAAGAGGCCCATGATCACTCTGGATGAACTGCAGAGATCTACAGCTGAGGTGGGAGACTCTGTCCATAGGACAACAATCAGTCGTATATTGCACAAATCTGTCCTTTATGGAAGAGTGGCAAGAAGAAAGCCATTTCTTAAAGATATCCATAAAAAGTGTTGTTTAAAGTTTGCCACAAGCCACCTGGGAGACACACCAAACATGTGGAAGAAGGTGCTCTGGTCAGATGAAACCAAAATTGAACTTCTTGGAAACAATGCAAAACGTTATGTTTGGCGTAAAAGCAACACCCTGAACACACCATCCCCACTGTCAAACATGGTGGTGGCAGCATCATGGTTTGGGCCTGCTTTTCTTTCTTCAGCAGGGACAGGGAAGATGGTTAAAATTGATGGGAAGATGGATGGAGCCAAATACAGGACCATTCTGGAAGAAAACCTGATGGAGTCTGTAAAAGACCTGAGACTGGGACGGAGATTTGTCTTCCAACAAGACAATGATCCAAAACATAAAGCAAAATCTACAATGGAATGGTTCAAAAATAAACATATCCAGGTGTTAGAATGGCCAAGTCAAAGTCCAGACCTGAATCCAATCGAGAATCTGTGGAAAGAACTGAAAACTGCTGTTCACAAATGCTCTCCATCCAACCTCACTGAGCTCGAACTGTTTTGTAAGGAGGAATGGGAAAAAATTTCAGTCTCTTGATGTGCAAAACTGATAGAGACATACCCCAAGCGACTTACAGCTGTAATCGCAGCAAAAGGTGGCGCTACAAAGTATTAACTTAAGGGGGCTGAATAATTTTGCACGCCCAATTTTTCAGTTTTTGATTTGTTAAAAAAGTTTTAAATATCCAATAAATGTCGTTCCACTTCATGATTGTGTCCCACTTGTTGTTGATTCTTCACAAAAAAATACAGTTTTATATCTTTATGTTTGAAGCCTGAAATGTGGCAAAAGGTCGCAAAGTTCAAGGGGGCCGAATACTTTCGCAAGGCACTGTAGGCCTAGTGAGCTCTGATTGTTTATGCCACACCGGTCTGTGTAGAGTACGGGCTGAGTAGTGCATGCCAATGCAATTGAATCATACTCTGATGCGTTCTGTCTACAACAAAATCTCTTGTATTTCTGTGTTCATCTTTCAGAAGAACATATGGATTCTTTAGACAATCAGAATGTTGAAAAAATGCATGTTGAAGGCAAATAAATCCACTCTACAAATTATTACTAACCCAAACAGTGGTGAACAATGAGGGCCTTCTACGCTTTCAGAGAAAGACACAGTATTTATAAAATACAAATAATTATTATTTTCAATGTTCTGATTTAATCTCTTCCATTTTTGCTAGAATGTAAAAGGTAACACTGAAGAGAAAAAAATATCTATCAGGATTTTTCTTTGGTGGTTTCTGGGGCGATAAATCTAGCTAGCTAAGTCAGACATTGGCTAGGACATCAGATGCTTGATATAAAGCATCTGCCATTCAACTGTATATGTGTCACGTTCGTCGTATGAATCGGACCAAGGTGCAGCGTGGTATGCGTACAAACTAATCCAAATAACAAAACGACATGTGAAGCTATACAAATGAGTGCTGACAGGCAACTACACATAGACAAGAATCCACAAACACAAAAGGAAAATTGCTACCTAAATATGATCCCCAATCAGAGACAACGATAAACAGCTGCCTCTGATTGGGAACCATATCAGGCCACCATAGACATACATACTACCTAGACCTACAAAACCCCTAGACAATACAAAAACTAGCATACCCACCCTAGTTACACCCTGACCTAACCAAAATAATAAAGAAAACAGATATCGCAGGTCAGGGTGTGACAATATGGGCAACATTCTGGAGTGACAGTGGAATGAACCAATCAAATTAACTTGTAATGGGTGGGACTGTTTTTTACCATAACGTATGGAAACTGCCTTCTCGAAAGCCAACAGGCCGCTGTGCAATAGCGAGTAGTAGTTTTCCCATGGTCTAGCTAGCTAGCTTTTGCTGTGGGCTAGTTTGCAATGGCTGCAGCAGGTGTTATTGAAGAGGATGTTGTTGCAAATTTGTTACCTTGTTGCTTTAAGAATAAACTTTCAACAAGTAAAGTTTCAAATGATCATCTGGTGAGTGGAACTGTGTTTTTTGTATTGCAGCTCACATGCTGTTAGCCATCTCTTTGAAAATAACTTGTGTGTGAAACATTGTTGCATTTAAATTTTAGATCACCGGTTACTTTGTGTGCTAAACGTGAACTGTTTTTGCAATGGGAAGTAATAGATGTACATTTCAATTGGGAAATGCTTAGCCTAATGGTTGTGTTTTTGTATTCTTATGATTGGGACCTACTGGCTTACTTTATCTGAGTGAATTGACTGCTTATCCTTTAACATCATGCTGTGTGACTGTTGCCTCTCCATGGGCCCTATGCAGTGACGTAGTGTTGCCTGGAGAAATGGGTCCTGTGTGAAGGAAAGGCGTCCTGTGTGTGAAATACTATTTTCACTCTCAATCACTTTTTAAAATAAAATAAAAAAGCGATGTTTTAAGTCCACAACAATCCTTAAACCACTTCAGCAGACCATTTCTGAGGTCTGGGAAAATAATATATTTTTGGAGGAGGAAGTTGCCCTTTAATTCAACTGAGCAAAAAACAAAATGCCCTCCCCATTGATACAAATCAGCATTATATATTTCTGTCAGTTAGGGCTTCATTTGCGGTTAACATTTAATTGGGAAGGTTTTTTGGGAAAGCCTTTAGAAATGTTCATGATGCATGATGACTTAATTGAGCATTGCAAATAGCCTACTAACCAAGACTGAGGACCAAACTTTTTCAATACCTGGTTTGCGTACTCAGTTGCCTTAACATTCACTGGTAGATAAGTTGAAACATTTTAACTACCTACCAGCTACCGATGTCGTTCTTCTGTGAGCTGCTCCATGCATCAACCAGTTTAGAGCTATACACTCTTGCTGCCTAAAGCTAATACTAAGCTAATTTGGGAATATATTTCACGTGCTTTGCGATTGTGTAGGCTACTTTGTGCATGATTTCTCTATTGTACTACATAAGTCATATACTTCCACTACACTACTTTGATACAACTGTACAGATTAAGAAGTGAGTAAAATGAAAAGCAAAGTGGGTATAGCCTCCACTACACCACTGGCCATTTGTGTTTTACAAAAAGTGCAATCTCTGACCAATACGAGTTCGCTTGTATTATGGTTGCAGTCCTTTCACCATCACAAGCCTGTCACACACTGAAGGCCCAATAGGCTCGACACTGGGCATGCTGCCAGTTTATTCATTATTACGCACACCTGTCACCATCGTTACACGCACCTGCGCCTCATGAGACTCCATCACCTTTCTGATTACCTCCCCTATATCTGTCACTCCCTTTGGTTCTTACCCCAGGCGTTATTGACTCTCTGTTTTTGTGTTTCATGTCTGTATGCTATAATTTAAAAATAATGGTCCAAACAACAATGCATTGGCAGGGCAATTCAAGCAAAGTAGTCATAAGTAGTCTGGGAGGTGACCAAGAACCCGAATGGTCACTCTGACAGAGCTCTGGAGTTCCTCTGAGGGGAGGGGAGGGGGACAATTTAATCAATTTTAGAATAAGGCGGCAATGTATCAAAATGTGGAAAAATTCAAGGGGTCTGAATACTTTACTTTAATATATTGTTTAGTGTTGTGTTGTGTAGTGGCTTTGCTGGCATGCAGCAAAAAATAAAATTGAGTTTGCCCTACCAAGATTTCCGTGCTAAAATAGCCACTGCTAAAGAGACTAGAATGGTTCTCCCTTCCATTATCATAGCTGTTCCTTTTAGATCTGCTGACAAAGGAAAGAACAGTAGTAATGCAATACAAACCATGACATGGTTTGTATTGCACCTTGTTTGCGTAACAACCCATTCAGTCGTGTTTGAGACGCATTTATTTAGATTTATTCCACCCCAACTATGCTATTTACCCAGCCTTCATACAAATTAATGACAAGCTTCCCTCGAGGCAGACACAGCACATGGTGGCTAATAGAATATTGCATTACCATAATCACTCCAAGACAGCATTACTGTACAGTACAATGCTAATAAGAAGTATCTGACCGAGGGGGGAAAAAATGTGCCATTCTGCATCTCTCTTAAAATGAGAGGGAGAGTTTTAGTTGCGTTGGCCTATTGCAATGTCTTTGCAATTCAAATGAAAGCAACTAAGTGTCACAATTGCCATTTTGCCCTGTGTCCATCCAATCCAAACCATTGGGAATATTATTCATATTAATCAGCCAACATAGCTACAGTATATTCAATAAAATTCACCCGTTCACATAATATCTTTTTTAACCCATTATCATGGTTCTTCTTGATGAATTTGTCCAAAATCATATGACATAAAACATTACTTTTCTGTCCTTGCGTTTATGGCAGTTTATGTTCTCTTTATATCATATATTAAGCAATAATCAGTTAAATTAGATGTCGAAGGCCTCGCGGGTGGCGCAGTGGTCAAGGGCACTGCATTGCAGTGCTAGCTGTGCCACTAGAGACTCTGGGTTCGAGCCCAGGCTCTGTTGCACCTGGCTGCAACTGGGAGGTCCATGGGGCGATGCACAATTGGCCTAGCATCGTCCGGATTAGGGAGAGTTTGGCCGGTAAGAATATCGCGCACTAGCCACTCCTTTGGTGGGCTGGGGGCGGTGCACACTAACCAGGCCGCCAGGTGCATGGTGTTTCCTCCGACACATTGGTGCGACTGGCTTCCGGGTTGGATGCGCAGTGTGTTAAGAAGCAGTGGTTGGGTTGTGTTTCGGAGGACGCATGGCTTTTAACCTTCGTCTCTCACGAGCCTGTCCGGGAGTTGTAGCGATGAGACAAGATAGTAACTACTAACAATTGGATACCACGAAATTGGGTAGAAAAGGGGGTATAAAAAATCTGACATTGAACCCTGTAAGAATCTTGGATCTAGCAGTCAGACACTTTTTCGTATTGAGATCTCAGAAATGCAGTGTAAATATATATGTTACTTGGTGAAAACAGTATTCATGGGCACACAAATCCAAAATAATGTATGCATTGCAAAATGTAATGCTTTAACCGAAACAGTCACCTTACCTTGATACTTAAAATCTAAATGAATACTGTCATTAACATGGTTCTTCAACAATTATACATATTACTTGTTGGATGAGCATTTGGTGTCCAGCTGATTTAATTAAGACGTGATATTTTCACACATCATCATCTGATCCAGGAAGGAATTTTACAGATGAGAGTGGAGTGATGAACAGCTGTTGTGACAGCGCATGTGACGCAACAACAGCCCAAGTACTGGAAAAAAGGTGGAATGTCCAAAATATTTGGGTGTCTCATTTGTTACGCCAGTAAAGGCATTTGTACTTGGATCCACGTTGCATCTAATATCCATAGCGAATTGATCTTGATCATCCGTTGTTGTCTGCTTGTTTTAGGTTCTCTTTAGATTTAACACAGAAAGCATCAATGTAATAAGTTCATGTTTTCATATGTTTTAGTGCCTCGGATTGGACACAGTCTACTGTGCCCAATTGTGTAGGATAGACTATTGCACAACATCCAATGCTATTCCTATACATTATTCAGGATATAATGACTTACATGGCCTAGTGGGCTTATTGACAATATGATCTGGTAATGAAATAACATGACAAATACATGTCTTCCATGTTAGACCTGCAATTTTAAATGATACAAGGGTGGTTGAAGTAGCCTGCTTGAACTTGAATTTGGAGCTCAGAAATTCAATTTTACCTTGAAAATCAGACATTTAGTCAATTTGGCGCTTGAAAAGTTATTGTAATTATTGTAGCCAATTTGCAAGTTCTCCTGCACCCTTATAATGATCTGTCGTTTAATTTTTGATCCGTTTTGGTGGAAATAGTGGACTGCGTAGGGAATAGAGTGCCATTTGTTAAGCCATACACTGAAGAAGTCATAGGCCGACCTGTGTGGCCAGTGTGGCCGCTTGGGCTATTTCCAATGAACAATAATATATTCTGCTCAGTTGTTTTTGTTTTTTGTTTTTTCACATGCAAACAAAGATTGGCAATACACTTAATAAGATGCCTTACCTCCTTAAAGGAAAAAACTATTGTGGCCCACCTCTGGCTAATGTTGCCTCCTACAGTATATCTCCCCGACACTGGAGACACCATTCTTTTCTCTTGTCTGCATTTTGATTTTCCTTCAGCTCCCATCCACTCACATTAGTACATGTTGACAGGTCTATGATTAGATTTTAAACTCTTAGCGCCGTCCTCCAGCACGCCCTACCCCTCTTCTCTCTGGTACATTTCTCCAATTATTTCTCGTTAACTACATGGGAGCTGCGCCCTGCACTGCGCCCTCTGCCGCCTCCATTCAAGAGAGTGACAGTGCAATATTTGCACCTGGTTGGCCCGAGCAGCGGAGCCCCTTCAGGGAGGCATCAATGGCTTCATTGATATTCAGAGTCGTGCCTCTGATCAGGGGAGGAGCAGAGGAGATGGAGCGGCCTAACATGAGGAAGTGACACGCAGTGTCGCCAACAGGCTCTGCAGGGATAATGAAGATGACTGCTCTCCTAGAGTGTGTCCTCCCCTTAAAGACATGCTCCGGTACTTTGGGGCCATTTTCTCCCACGTGGGCATGCCCCCTCGATTTGAGTTCTAGCCAAATAGCTTCAGCCCCTCGCATTAGAGTGACAGCTAGCAAGAGGCCTGGCCAGCATTATCCAATGAGGTTGCAGGGAGGGCACAACGACTCAGTGAACACAGCAGAGAGAGAAAGCTTCGGCGATGTCATTTACAAAATAGCCTCCAACACTCTACTCAGCAAATTGGATGCAGTCTATCACATTGCCATCCGTTTTGTCACCAAAGCCCCATATACTACCCACCACTGCGACCTGTATGCTCTCGTTGGCTGGCCCTCGCTTCATATTTGTCGCCAAACCCACTGGCTCCAGGTCATCTATAAGTCTTTGATAGGTAAAGCCCCGCCTTATCTCAGTACACTGGTGACCATAGCAGCACCCACCCGTAGCACGCGCTCCAGCAGGTATATTTCACTGGTCACCCTCAAAGCCAATTCCGCATTTGGCTGCCTTTCCTTCCAGTTCTCTGCTGCCAATGACTGGAACGAATTGCAAAAATCACTGAAACTGGAGACTCATATCTCCCTCACTAACTTTAAGCACCAGCTGTCAGAGAAGCTCACAGATCACTACACCTGTACATAGCCCATCTGTAAATAGCACATCCAACTACCTCATCCCCATACTGTTATTTTTATTTTTAGCTCCTTTCCACCCCAGTATCTCTACTTGCACATCCATCTTCATCGCCCCAACCAAATTCACATATTACAGCTTTACTTAATGCCTTGTTGCACCAACAATCTAGGTATTTGCATTTGACATTTGGCATTACTGAATCATTAATTGGACAGTCATTGTTTGAGCCAGTGTTTCGACACATTCTCAGTGTCATTACTTTGTTTTTGACGGTGTGCACAGTTGCAAGCCATGGAGGTTGAGGCTACGGCGCACATAGATTTTCTGTCTGAAAATGTTCAATGGTAGTCATCCGGCGATGAATGATGGACAACGGAGATAATTTTCGGTCAAAACACGCCCAATGTTTGCCTTTTTTGCATATGCAGCTTGTCCAAAAATAGTTGACTTAAGTTAAACTTTTGACAGACAATGATGAATGAGTCATCCAATTTCATGTCTTCATGTGTGTCATAGCCAGGAAGCCTTTCAAAAACTAGCTGACAGGTGGCATACTGACATACATGATCATCCACAATCCAGATGTTTCAACAGATCAGGTGTTGTTCCAGCCCCAGTGATGTAGACCTGCATTCTTCCCCTCCATGGAGTGAACTCTGATAATATCAGTCATCAGAGTCCCAAAGACTCCAGATTTAATTTAGGATAAGTTTCATTAGACTTGTGGTTTGACTATAAGGTGTTAATGTTGCCTTTGCAGGCAATCAGTAGTACCATCAATGTCATCCTTTTTTTTGTGGGGTAGTGCATTGTTTGTTTGTTTGTGAACAAAGACAAAGCACATTTTTGTTGATTCACTTTCATCCTATGAAATTGAGACCAACGTCTATCTCTTTCAAATTTGATTAACACACAATCTGAGAATGAACTAACTCTCTCAAAGTCATCTCTCTTGACAGACTTTTTGAACTTAAAAGATAATTGTATACTCTGCAAATGGAGATGCTACCCACCTCAGAAGCACCACCAAAAACCACTGGGCCCTATCCTACTTTGGTGATAGAATGACCTGACTGCGTAAGAATTCCTAGTCACTCATAGCCATTGAGATTGATGGTGTGCTGTAATAAACCAATCCTTCACTAAAAATATTTCCCCAACACGTACAGGAAAACACTCCTAGTGTTACCTTGAGCGATGAGAGGACCCACTGGCTCTTGAATGGAGATGGAGGATTGGCAACAGCACCTCCTCCACACGGACTCTTACCACAGGGGTCCCCAGGGGTGTGTCCTCAGTCCTCTGCTGTACTCCCTGGACCCAGGACCGTGTGGCTTTGCACAACACCAACTCCATCATCAAGTTGGCTGACGACACCACGGTTGTAGGCCTGATAATCAACAACGACCAGTTAGCCTACTTATGAGTTGCACGTTTTGTCAAATCGTTTTAAACATTTGTTCTGGACTGATGCCGACTGAGCGTTCTACTCAATGCACTGTCAATGATTTTGTCAAAAGTGCATTACAGTGGCTAGGAAAGACAATGACATTTCAAAAGGAGGCAAATAATTTGTAGGAAAACATTTTGTCATCATTTTGATGTCGCCAGATTGATTTTAGATAAAGTTAGTTTCTCTATTGTGTTATTGAGTGTACTTTTGTTTATCCCATGTGTAACCCATGTGTTGTTGTCCGTGTCGCACTGCTTTGCTTTATCTTGGCCAGGTCGCAGTTGTAAATGAGAACTTGTTCTCAACTAGCCTACCTGGTTAAATAAAGGTGAAATTAAAAAATAAATAAAACATTTAAAAAAGCTAGCTGGAGGAAAATGGGGGGAGTGTCATGCTTTTTTAATTTCAGTCAAGGGTAGGGTTTAGTCTTTTTTTAAATATAGTCCAGGGAATGGTCATGTAATTTATGACATATCAATATTTCTCAGTGTTTTAGAATTAGTTGCTTATTAGGCTATATATATCAATGTGAGCCTGATGCTGATCTCTGATTCTACGCTGGGCGTGCGATATCAAGTGAGCCTATAAGCTTTTTAGTGTGGTCTCAATGATATGATACAAAGGCTATAAGCTACGAAGTGCATGCTCAGACAAGCACAGAGCAAAGTTTCTAAGATAGCTGCTGGTATGGTGTTAATAAACTAGGCTGCAACACTAAGCCCAGCCTGCTCTACTCTTGCTGATCAACAACTTTTTTTGTGTGCTGCCTAACAAATGGCTGTGCTCTGTAGGCCTATGGTGGCATCAGGAGGAGAGTTTCTTCAGAAAATTATTTTTGATTAGGCCTAGTCCAAAAAATGTTGCGTGTGGACTCGCCTACAGCCTATGTTCTGTTCAGTTTGAGAAGGAGAGCGTGAAGATGAGGAGGACCGGAGGTCAACTTTGATAGCTTGCTACTACAATAATAGGTTTGATTAAAAACAAATATTGTTTTTATCAGAGTTATTGACCTCACAGTAATCCAGATTCGAGTAACTTACATTGTGGTGCTGAAACTTGAAGCAGCAGCCGTGGAACAATCAATCGGAAATATACAGCACATCGTGCTGAAAGTAGGCACATTTCAGTAGGCATAATTCATTTAAACCATCTTAATTTTAATTAGTCTTTACTAACAAGAGATTTTTGTGTTGGAGCCTATTTCTTTCCATTTAAGAAAGAGATAGGCCTACCTGTTTGACAGACAAAATTAGGCTATAGGCTGCTATATCCATAGATTCCTCCACCCACAATGCACTCTTTAAATAGCCAACATCCGTGTCATTGAAGGGCTCTTAAGTAAAAACCAAAACTCAAATTGAGGGGGTATGAGAGAGTATACCATATGCCTTTTATTAAAGAAAATGGCAACAAAAAAGCACAGGCCTACCCCCTTGTGAGCTTTAGATTTGGAAGAAAATAAAACGCATCCGATTATATAAAGTGATCTACAACAGCACTTTGGTTGTATGCTAGAAACAAGCTTTAAAATACCCGTGAAAGAAGTGACTTGGATGCATATGAGGATATCATTGTTCTGTTTCTTTGACATTCAGAGGCTGAGCTACAGCCTTCTATAGCTGAGGATAATTTGTTTGGTATTAAAAAAGATTCTGCTAATATGTAAAATGATGGATAATTGCATGAAATGTTAATTAAAAGGCTATTTTTTCAAATGGATGATGGATTCATGCATGCTTTTACTATAACGGAGCTCTTTCCACCCCTACTCTTGTCCATGGTGGTCTGCGAACCTACAACCTCCTGGCCCACAGCCCTGTGCGCTATAAAAAAAATCCTGCGTTGCCATGTAATGTTTACAGGACGAAGAACAGTTTCTAAAACTGCATATCTAAGCTGCTGCATTACTTCTGACAGTGGATGCAAAACTGACCTCAGTGATGACTAAACTCCTGTCACTGTCAACTGCGTTTATTTTCAGCAAACTTAAAAGCTTGGATAGTATTTGAAATTGCATTGGAATCGCACATAGAAAAATCTATCGCACATGTGTGGCATATTACAGTGATGAAATGTTGTGGATGGTGATGACGTTAGTCTTCTTTTCCCATCCGCCAACAGGGGACAATGATTTTTATGAAATAAACTCAAAAAAAGAAACGTCCTCTCACTGTCAACTGCGTTTATTTTCAACACACTTAACATGTGTAGATATTTGTATGAACATAACAAGATTCAACAACTGAGACAAACTGAACAAGTTCCACAGACATATGACTTACAGAAATAAAATAATGTGTCCCTGAACAAAGGGGGGAGCAAAATCAAAAGTAACAGTCAGTATCTGGTGTGGTCACCAGCTGCATTAAGTACTGCAGTGCATCTCCTCCTCATGCCAGTTCTTGCTGTGAGATGTTACCCCGCTCTTCCACCTGTAAGTTCCCGGACATTTCTGGGGGGAATGACCCTAGCCCTCACCCTATGATCCAACAGGTCCCAGACGTGCTCAATGGGATTGAGATACGGGCTCTTCGCTGGCCATGGCAGAACACTGACATTCCTGTCTTGCAGGAAATCATGCACAGAACGAGCAGTATGGCTGGTGGCATTGTCATGCTGGAGGGTCATGTCAGGATGAGCCTGCAGGAAGGGTACCACATGAGGGAGGAGGATGTCTTTCTTCCCTGTAACGCACAGCGTTGAGATTGCCTGCAATGACAACAAGCTCAGTCCGATGATGCTGTGACACACCACCCCAGACCATGACAGATCCTCCGCCTCCAAATCGATCCCGCTCCAGAGTACAGACCTCGGTGTAACGCTCATTCCTTCGATGATAAACGAGAATCCGACCATCACCCCTGGTGAGACAAAACCGTGACTCGTCAGTGAAGAGCACTTTTTGCCAGTCCTGTCTGGTCCAGCGACGGTGGGTTTGTGCCCATAGGCGACGTTGTTGCCGGTGACGTCTGGTGAGGACCTGCCTTACAACAGGCCTACAATTCCTCAGTCCAGCCTCTCTCAGCCTATTACAGACAGTCTGAGCACTGATGGAGGGATTGTGCGTTCCTGGTGTAACTCAGGCAGTTGTTGTTGCCATCCTGTGCCTGTCCCGCAGGTGTGATGTTCGGATGTACCGATCCTGTGCAGGTGTTGTTAGACATGGTCTGCCACTGCGAGGACGATCAGCTGTCCGTCCTGTCTCCCTGTAGTGCTGTCTTGTGTCTTAAGGCACATTCACGCAGATGAACAGGGACCCTGGGCATCTTTCTTTTGGTGTTTTTCAGAGTAAGTCAAAGGCCTCTTTAGTGTCCTACATTTTCATAACTGTGACCTTAATTGCCTACCGTCTGTAAGCTGTTAGTATCTTAACGTCCAAGCCAGAGGTGCATGTTCATTAATTGTTTATGGTTCATTGAACAAGCATGGGAAACAGTGTTTAAACCCTTTACAATGAAGATCTATTTGGATATTTACGAATGATCTTTGAAAGACAGGGTCCGGAAAAAGGGGCATAACTTTTTTTCTGAGTTTATTATGCAAATCTCCCCAACATTACATTCACTAGATTCAGGCCCACCCACAGACATAGAGATAATTAGAGGACAGCTCCTTTGTCCTAGCACATATGGACAGGAGCACAATGTGGGCTGACAGGGTCATGTTAGCCCACTGTGTCTCAGGATAATCCTATAAGCGCTTTTGTTTTTCTGCATAAATAAGCACAGCGTTGCTACTGTTCAACGTGGTGCCTAACAGCACACTAATGTGGAGTCAGTCGGTCTACGCTCCATCTCTCACCAAACCATTTTGTCCTCTTACATTATCCATCTGGCCTAGGGGCCATTCGACCACTTTACTGTGTCCACTGCCAGATAGTGGACCTGCATTAACCAACTTTTGGCATTGGTTGCTGGAAATGAATATACTTTGCTGTGCTTTTACGCAACTAACAGAGATGACATGATGTTGTCTTACTCGGACTGTCCTTATAGACACCATGTTCAAAGTTTTAGTGTATGTCCCAAAACATCTCTCGGCTCTTCACTGAGCAGGCCAACAATTCCTTGCATTTTTCAAACGACACAACTTCTGACAGAAACACCTGAAGCTTGGCTGTGTATTACCTGCTGTTATTAGCTAAGGAAGTGTTATTAACAGTTATGGACACTTTATCAACCTACAGATACCCTACATAAAAATATTATACCTACCCTAACATTGTCACTATAAGATCTGGGTTTGGAAACAAGGACATGACAGACAGTGACCCATGGAAACTAGGACATACACTCCATTCAGCCTGCTTGTGTAGACATGCATGACTTTAGACTGAGTAGATACAGTAGACTGAATAGATACAGCACATATGATATTTACAGTGGAAACAGCATTCCCCATTAAGCCATATCAAGTGGCTTGAAGGGGAATGTGGCCTCTCTTTCATATCGTCTGAGATCCCCAAAGATTGGAAAGCTGCCGAGGTCATCCCCCTCTTCAAAGGGGGAGACACTCTGGACCCAAACTGTTATAGACCTACATCTATCCTACCCTGCTTTTCTAAGGTCTTCGATAGACAAGTTAATGACTGAATTTTCGGGGGGTTTTCTCAGCCAAACGTGATGAACAAAACGGAGCGATTTCTCCTACACAAATAATATTTTTGGAAAAACTGAACATTTGCTATCTAACTGAGAGTCTCCTCATTGAAAACATCCGAAGTTCTTCAAAGGTAAATGATTTTATTTGAATGCTTTTCTTGTTTTTGTGAAAATGTTGCCTGCTGAATGCTAGGCTTAATGCTATGCAAGCTGTCAATACTCTTACACAAATGCTTGTTTTGCTATGGTTGAAAAGCATATTTTGAAAATCTGAGATGACAGTGTTGTTAACAAAAGGCTAAGCTTGAGAGCCAATATATTTATTTCATTTCATTTGCGATTTTCATGAATAGTTAACGTTGCGTTATGCTAATGAGCTTGAGGCTATACTTAAGATCCCG
Source organism: Oncorhynchus mykiss (assembly GCF_057628025.1). Classification (NCBI taxonomy): domain Eukaryota; kingdom Metazoa; phylum Chordata; class Actinopteri; order Salmoniformes; family Salmonidae; genus Oncorhynchus; species Oncorhynchus mykiss. The sequence goes on from NC_143031.1 coordinate 23,674,898, forward strand.
GATACGGGATTGCTTGTCGCTAGAGGTTAACAAACAGATCACCGACCATTTCGAATCCCACCGTACCTACGGTTCTGATTTAGAATATGTGGACAACTACAAATACCTAGGTGTCTGGTTAGACTGTAAACTCTCCTTCCAAACTCACATTAAGCATCTCCAATCCAAAATTACATCTAGAATTGGCTTCCTACTTCGCAACAAAGCCTCCTTTACTCATGCTGCCAAACATACCCTCATAAACCTGACTATCCTACCAATCCTTGACTTCGGCAATGTCATTGACAAAACACTCTACTCAGCAAATTGGATGCAGTCTATCACATTGCCATCCGTTTTGTCACCAAAGCCCCATATACCACCCAACAATGCAACCTGTATGCTCTCGTTGGCTGGCCCTCGCTTCATATTCGTCGCCAAACCCACTGGCTCCAGGTCATCTATAAGTCTTTGCTAGGTAAAGCCCCTCCTTATCTCAGCACACTGGTCACCATAGCAGCAACCACTCGTAGCACACGCTCCAACAGCTATATTTCACTGGTCACCCCCAAAGCCAATTCCCACCTTTCCTTCCAGTTCTCTGCTGCCAATGACTGGAACGAGCTGCAAAAATCACTGAAGCTGGAGACTCATATCTCCCTCTCTAAGTTTAAGCATCAGCTGTCAGAGCAGGTTACAGATCATTGCACCTGTACACAGCCCATCTATAAATAGCCCACCCAAGTACCTCATCCCCATATTGTTATTTTTTTTGTTGCTCTTTTGCACCCCAGTATCTCTACTTGCACATTCATCTTCTGCACATCTATCACTCCAGTGTTTAATTGCTCAATTGTAATTTATTTCGCCACTATGGCCTATTTATTGCTTTACCTCCCTAATCTTACTTCATTTGCACAAAAATGACTGTACGTTTGTTTATTCCATGTGTAACTCTGTGTTGTTGTTTGTGTCGCACTTCTTTGGCCAGCTCACAGTTGAAAATGAGAACTTGCTCTCAACTGGCCTACCTGGTTAAATAAAGGTGAAATATATATTTTTTAAAGTCTTTACTATCAACTGTTGTGACAGAGAGAAGCTGCCATCCACTTAAGTGTGCAGTATTTTGTATAGAAACTTGGCTCTCACTAAATCATCTTCCAGACCATTAGCCTGTGATGAGCCAGACACGGACATATTTCTCCTCTGCTGATTACACTTTGAAACGAGCAGTGCAGACCAGGGTGAGTGAGTGGATTGTCAGAGTAACTGATTCCATGCCAAACCTGTCAGTGATCAAGCCATAGTTCTACCTGTCATCAGGAAGGACCTAGTTGGCTGGCTGTCTCGTGATCACATTGGAAAGTATAACGCAAGAGTACGGTGACAACTTTTATTGACACACTTCTAATGGACATCATATGGACATCATATGAGTGTGAACATTCTGTTTGTACTGATAGCCTATAATTCAATTTCAAACCATTAAACCACCAAACCAATCAACAGTTTTGGTAAAAAGCTGAGGAATGGGGCTATAATTCATAGACAGAGCTACAATATGTTTGCAATGACTGAACATCCATGATACCAAATTATAGTTTGAACCATGTTTTGCGGCTATATAGTGTTTGTTTATATTTACCTTGTTTACAAACATTTGAGTTAAACAAGTTATTTTGGGGTTCTGATGGGGTACGACAGTTGAACTAAGCTCAAAAGGCTTTTGTGTTTTTCAAGAATTGATGGGTACATACAGTGCCTTGCGAAAGTATTCGGCCCCCTTGAACTTTTCGACCTTTTGCCACATTTCAGACTTCAAACATAAAGATATAAAACTGTATTTTTTTGTGAAGAATCAACAACAAGTGGGACACAATCATGAAGTGGAACGACATTTATTGGATATTTCAAACTTTTTTAACATATCAAAAACTGAAAAATTGGGCGTGCAAAATTATTCAGCCCCCTTAAGTTAATACTTTGTAGCGCCACCTTTTGCTGCGATTACAGCTGTAAGTCGCTTGGGGTATGTCTCTATCAGTTTTGCACATCGAGAGACTGACATTTTTTCCCATTCTTCCTTGCAAAACAGCTCGAGCTCAGTGAGGTTGGATGGAGAGCATTTGTGAACAGCAGTTTTCAGTTCTTTCCACAGATTCTCGATTGGATTCAGGTCTGGACTTTGACTTGGCCATTCTAACACCTGGATATGTTTATTTTTGAACCATTCCATTGTAGATTTTGCTTTATGTTTTGGATCATTGTCTTGTTGGAAGACAAATCTCCGTCCCAGTCTCAGGTCTTTTGCAGACTCCATCAGGTTTTCTTCCAGAATGGTCCTGTATTTGGCTCCATCCATCTTCCCATCAATTTTAACCATCTTCCCTGTCCCTGCTGAAGAAAAGCAGGCCCAAACCATGATGCTGCCACCACCATGTTTGACAGTGGGGATGGTGTGTTCAGGGTGATGAGCTGTGTTGCTTTTACACCAAACATAACGTTTTGCATTGTTGCCAAAAAGTTCAATTTTGGTTTCATCTGACCAGAGCACCTTCTTCCACATGTTTGGTGTGTCTCCCAGGTGGCTTGTGGCAAACTTTAAACAACACTTTTTATGGATATCTTTAAGAAATGGCTTTCTTCTTGCCACTCTTCCATAAAGGCCAGATTTGTGCAATATACAACTGATTGTTGTCCTATGGACAGAGTCTCCCACCTCAGCTGTAGATCTCTGCAGTTCATCCAGAGTGATCATGGGCCTCTTGGCTGCATCTCTGATCAGTCTTCTCCTTGTATGAGCTGAAAGTTTAGAGGGACGGCCAGGTCTTGGTAGATTTGCAGTGGTCTGATACTCCTTCCATTTCAATATCATCGCTTGCACAGTGCTCCTTGGGATGTTTAAAACTTGGTAAATCTTTTTGTATCCAAATCCGGCTTTAAACTTCTTCACAACAGTATCTCGGACCTGCCTGGTGTGTTCCTTGTTCTTCATGATGCTCTCTGCGCTTTAAACGGACCTCTGAGACTATCACAGTGGAGGTGCATTCATACGGAGACTTGATTACACACAGGTGGATTGTATTTATCATCATTAGTCATTTAGGTCAACATTGGATCATTCAGAGATCCTCACTGAACTTCTGGAGAGAGTTTGCTGCACTGAAAGTAAAGGGTCTGAATAATTTTCACGCCCAATTTTTCCGTTTTTGATTTGTTAAAAAAGTTTGAAATATCCAATAAATGTCGTTCCACTTCATGATTGTGTCCCACTTGTTGTTGATTCTTCACAAAAAATACAGTTTTATATCTTTATGTTTGAAGCCTGAAATGTGGCAAAAGGTCGCAAAGTTCAAGGGGGCCGAATACTTTTGCAAGGCACTGTATTAATTAATAAGTCCAACAAATGGATATAGCAACTGCAGATTGCCCCTTTAAATCTGTTTCAAGTCTGTTTTCTCTCCCCAGAGCTATTGAACTTATTCCAGAGGCTGACCCAAAACAACGTCGCCGGAGGAGAAGTACTCGGGGCAGTCTTCTACTTAGTAAGCGTGCACACCACCCACCGCTCCCGGGTTTTTTACTTGCTAATGTCCAATCTCTGGATAATAGTTGATGAGCTCGAGGCGAGAGTTGCTTTACAGAGAGACACCAGGGATTGTAACATACAGTACTCTGCTTCACAGAAACATGGCTCTCTCAAGATATACTGTCTGACTCTGTAAAGCCAGTTGGGTCCTCAGTACATTGCGTCGACAGGAACAAACATCTCTCCGTGAAGCAGAAAGGTGGAGGTATATATTTTATGATCAACGACTTATGGTGTAACTGTGATTCCATACAGGAACTCAAGTCCTTCTGTTCACCCGACCTAGAATATCTCACAATCAAATGCCAAATCTCCCAAGATAATTATCGTCAATAATAGCCACAGCGGTTTATATCCTCCCTAAAGCCGATACCACGACCGCCCTCAAATAACTTCACTGGACTCTATGCAAAATGGAAACCACATATTGAGGCTGCATTTATTCTTGCTGGGGATTTTAACAAAGCCAATTGTCACACCGGTATGATTGACTCGGGAGACAGGCGCAGGAATGAAACAGGAAACAAAAGAGCGAGGAGTACCTCAAATAAATAAAACAAGCACACAATGATTAACTCATGGGACAGGACTTGTAATCATCTGCGCAATCCACAATGGCACGAAAGCAAAAACACACAGCACAGGTACTCACACGCACCAATAGAAATAGTAACAATAATCGACAGGACACTGGTAAACCAAGGGCACACTTATACAATTACTAATCACTGGGAATAGGGGCCAGGTGTGCGTAATGAAAGTTCCTGAGGGATCCGTGACACCAATTTGAGGAAAAGGCTCCAGAAATTCTATCAACATAATGATTGTGGTACTCGCGCTGCTAAAACTCTCGACTATTGTTATAATACCTTCCAGAATGCAAGGCCCTTCCCCGCCCTCCATTCGGAAAATTGGACCATGATTCCATCGTGCTCCTCCTATAGGCAGAAACTCAAAGGACTATTTAACACTGGTCTGACCAATCTCAATCCACGCTTCAAGATTGTTTTGATCACGCGACTGGGATATGTTCAGAGTAGCTTCAGAAAATAATATAAAAAATAATATTGATACCGATACAGTGAATGAGTTTATCAGGAAGTGCATAGGAGATGGTGTACCCACTGTATTAAAACCTACCCCAATCAGAAACAGAAAGCGCGAACCACCGCATTTAGCAAGGGCAAGAAGACTGGAAATATAAAGCAATCAAGCAGGCTGAACGTCGGTATAGGGACAAAGTTCAGTCCCAGTTCAACGGCTCAGACACGAGACGTATGTGGCAGGGTCTACAGACAATCACAGATTATAAAAGTAAAATCAACCACGTCGCGGACACCGACGTCTTGCTACCGGACAGGCTGAAAACCTTCTTCACTGGCTTTGAGGACAATACAGTGCCACCGATGCAGCCCGCTATCAAGGACTGTGGGCTCTCCTTCTCCGTGGCTGATGTGAGTAAGACATTTCAGCGTGTTAACCCTCGCAAGGCTGCCGGCCCAGATGGTATTCCAAACCGCATCCTCAAAGCATGCACAGACCAGCTGGCTAGTGTGTTTACAGATATATTCAATCTCTCCCTATCTCAGTATGTTGTCCCCACATGCTTCAAGATGGCCACCATTGTCCCTGTACCTAAGAATGCAAAGGTCATTTAATTAAATTACTATTGCCCTGTAGCACTGACCTCTGTCATCATGAAGTGCTTTGAGAGACTAGGATCATATCACCTCCACCTTACCTGTCACCCTAGACCCACTTCAATTTGCCTACCACCCCAATAGATCCACAGACTATGCAATCGCCACCACACTGCATACTGCCCTGTCCCATCTGGACAAAAATACTCCCAAAAAAGTAAGAGATAAGAAAAACAAATAATTAAAGAGCAGCAGTAAATAACAATAGCGGGGCTATATACAGGGGGTACCGGTACGGACTCAATGTGTGGGGGCACCAGTGTCGAGGTAGTTGAGATAATATGTACATGTAGGTAGTGTTATTAAAGTGATTATGCATAGATAATAACAGAGAGTAGCAGCAGCGTAGAGGGGGGCAATGCAAATAGTAGCCATTTGATTAGCTGTTCAGAAGTCAGAAGTCTTATGGCTTGGGGGTAGAAGCTGTTTAGAAGCCTCTTGGACCTAGACTTGGCGCTCCAGTACCGCCTGCCATGCGGTATCAGAGAGAACAGTATATGACTAGTGGCGCAGATGGCGCAGACTAGTGGCGCAGACTAGTGACTAGTTGCCATACCAGGCAGTGATGCAACCCGTCAGGACGCTCTCGATGGTGCAGCTGTAAAATCTTTTGAGGATTTTCAACATGCTCCACTACAGCCCCATCGATGAGAATGGGGGCGTGCTCTGACTTCCTTTTCCTGTAGTCAATCATCTCCTTTGTCTTGATCACATTGAGGGAGAGGTTGTTGTCGTCACACCACACGGTCAGGTCTTTGACCTCCTCCCTATTAGCTGTCTCATCGCTTTCGGTGATCAAGCCTACCACTGTTGTGTCATCAGCAAACTTAATGACAGTTTTGGAGTCGTACCTGGCCGTGCAGTCATGAGTGAACAGGGAGTGGAGGAGGGGACTGGGCCTGCACCCCTGAGGGGCCCCCATGTTCAGGATCAGTGTGGCGGATGTGTTGTTACCTACCGTTACCACCTGTGTGCGGCCCGCCAGGAAGTTCAGGATCCAGTTGAAGAGGGAGGTGTTTAGTCCCAGGGTTCTTAGCTTAGTGATGAGCTTTGAGGGCACTATGGTGTTGAATGCTGAGCTGTGGTCAATGAATAGCATTCTCACATAGGTGTTCATTTTGACCAGGTGTGAAAAGGCAGTGTGGATTGCAATATACAGGTATATTGCATCATCTGTGGATCTGTTGGTGCGGCATGCAAATTGGAGTGGGTCTAGGGTTTCTGGGATAATGGTGTTGATGTGAGCCATGACCAGCCTTTCAAAGCATTTCATGGCTACAGACGTGAGTCCTACGGGTCGGTAGTCATTTAGGCAGGTTACCTTAGTGTTCTTGGGCACAGGGACTATGGTGGTCTGCTTAAAACATTTTGGTATTACAGACTCAGACAGGGAGAGGTTGAATATGTCAGTGAAGACACTTGCCAGTTGATCAGTGCATGCTCGGGTACACGTCCTGGTAATCAATCTGGCCATGTGGCCTTGTGAATGTTGACCTGTTTAAAGGTCTTACTCACATCGGCTGCGGAGAATGTGATCACACAGTCGTCCGGAAAAAGCTGATGCTCTCATGCATGTTTCAGTGTTACTTCCCTCAAAGCAAGCATGGAAGTTATTTAGCTCGTCTGGTAGGCTCGTGTCACTGGGCAGCTCTCGGCTGTGCTTCCCTTTGTAGTCTGTAATGGTTTGCAATCCCTGCCACATCCAATGAGCGTCGGAGCTGGTGTAATACGATTTGATCTTAGTCCTGTATTGATGGTTTGTCGGAGGGCATAGCAGGATTTCTTTTAAGCTTCCGGGTTAGAATCCCGCTCCTTAAAAGCGGCTGCTCTACCCTTTAGCTCAGTGGGAATGTTGCCTGTAATCCATGGCTTCTGGTTCGGGTATGTACGTACAATCACTGAGGGGACGACGTCCTTGATGCACTTATTGATAAAGCCAGTGACTGATGTTGTGTACTCCTCAATGCCATCAGAAGAATCCCGGAACATATTCCAGTCTATGCTAGTAAAACAGTCCTGGAGTTTAGCATCTGCTTCATCTGACCACTTTTTTATTGATCTAGTCACTAGTGCTTCCTGCTTTAATTTTTGCTTGTAAGCAGGAATGAGGAGGATTCCTTAGATATCGTACACCAGCTGTTGTTTACATATATGCATAAGCCCCAGCCCTGTGTCTTACCAGAGCTTGCTATTCTATTCTGCCGAAAGTGTATAACCTGCCAGCCGTATGTTCTTAATGTCGTCATTCAGCCACGACTCAGTGAAACATAAGATATTACAGTTTTTAATATCCCGTTGGTAGGATATACGTGCTTTCAGTTCGTCCCATTTGTTTTCCAGCGATTGAATGTTAGCTTGCAGGATGGAAGGCAAAGGCAGATTAGCCACTCGTCGCCTGATCCTTACAAACAACCCCAATCTTTTTCAGAGAAATCTCAGTTTCCTTCTCCAGCGAATGCCGGGGATCTGGGTCTGGTCGGGTGTTTGTAGTATCTCCCTCCCATCCGAAGATCATTGAAGAAAAAGTATTTGTCTAATCTGAGGTGAGTAATTCTGATGTCCAGAAGCTCTTTTCGTTCATAAGAGATGGTTGCAGCAACATTATGTACAAAAGTTACAAACAACGTGAAAAAACTAACAAAATAGCATGTTTGGTTATGAGCCGGTAAGACGGCAGCCATCCCCTCAAGTGCCATCTTCACATCACTGGCCATTTTTAGAAATGGATCACTAGCCACTTTAATAATGTTTCTGTATCTAGTATTATTCATCTCATATATACGTATCTTAGTCACTTTTAAATTGTGTTTACATATTGCATCACTCATTTCATATGTATTGTGAGCGGACCAAGTAATTGGGCGTCACTCTAAAGCGGGAAGGTGGAATAAACGAGTCAGGAGTAAGTTTTCTTGATTGAACACAGTTCTCTATTGAGGCCATTGGGTCAACACAAACACTCCAACATAATCAATGAAAATCTTCCAAGGAAAAACATGCATCTTCTTCTCCAGATGAAACAAGAACATAATAGGATTATCTTTAAACTACAACAAAAAGTCACAGGATTGTCACCGTCTTAGTGGTTCTTCCTGGATAGCTCCTCTCTCTCGGTGGCCATCTTCCAGAGATAGTTTCCCCCTTCTCTGCTGGTTCCATTCTCTCTCTTATAGGGGAAGGAGAGTATGTCATTAGTACCGTAAGCTGTGCTTAATTGCCTCTGGTTACCTTGTCTCCCATGCCTTGTTGGGCTACTATCCATGAGCCCAGCCTGCCCTCTGGTGGTCCTTCCACATACCTTCCCCCCCAGGACCGAACCGGAGGGTCGGGCGCCAGACGCACCGTCTTGGTCGCGTCGGGACAGCGCGTCTGCATTCCCGTTCCTCGATCCGGCCCTGTGGATGACATGGAAAGAGAACGGTTGTAAAGACAAAAACCATCTGGCTATTCTGTTGTTATTGTTTCTCTTACCAGCCATCCACGTGAGGGGCGCATGGTCAGTAACTAATGCAAACCTCCGACCCAGTAGGTAGTACCGGAGATAATTGAGGGCCCACTTGATGGCTAAGGCCTCTTTCTCTATGGTCGCATACCTCTGTTCCCGATCGCTGAACTTCCTACTAATGAAGAGAATCGGCTTCTCTTCTTCACCTTTACCCTGAGCTAGTACGGCCCCGAGCCCTGTATCCGAGACGTCGACCTGCACAATGAACTCTTGTGAGAAGTCCGGAGCCTGTAGAACGGGATCAGAACACAGGCCATCTTTTAGCAATTGAAAGGCCTCTTTCGTCTCGTCTTTCCACTCTACCTGGTTTGGCAGGTTTTTCCTGATGAGGTTTGTGAGGGGGTTGGCAATGGTTGCATATCCCGGGATAAAACGGCGATAATATCCTGTTATCCCTAAGAAGGCCCGAACGTCTCGCTTGGTCCGGGGTCGAGGCCAGTCACGAATGGCCCTTGTCTTCTCTGCCTGTGGGCGTATTTTCCCATTCCCCACGGTGTACCCCAGGTATTCCGCTTCGGACAGGCCCAGGCAGCATTTATTTGGATTGGCTGTCAACCCTGTGGCTTCCAAACTCACGAGCACCGCCCGTAATCGCAGGAGGTGACTATCCCAGTCCTCGCTGTGGATGACCACATCGTCTATGTACGCCGCTGCATACTCTTGATGGGGCCGTAGAATGGCATCCATGAGGCGTTGAAAAGTTGCAGCGGCACCGTGCAGTCCGAAGGGCATCCTCGCATACTGGAAAAGCCCCTCTGGGGTGGCGAAGGCAGTCTTTGGGCGATCCTCCGGAGCCACCGGCACTTGCCAATATCCCTTCGTCAAATCCAGGGTAGTGATGAACTTGGCCTTTCCTAAGCGCTCCAAGAGTTCATCCACGCGGGGCATGGGATACGCATCGAATGTAGAGATGGCATTCACGCCCCTAAAGTCGTTGCAGAGTCTCATACTACCATCGGATTTGGGGACCAGGACTATGGGACTGGACCACTCACTCGTCGAGGGCTCGATCACGCCCATCCTCAACATTTCCCTCACCTCTTTCTTAGCGATGACTCGGCGAGCCTCAGGAATCCTGTAAGGGCGGATATGCACCTTCTTGCCGGGTTCAGTGTGGATATGGTGGAACAGGACATCTGTTTGTCCTGGGAATGGAGAGAATATTCGACCGAAGTTCATAATCAGCTTGTCTAGCTGTCTTGACTGCTCCGGTAGGAGAGTTTGGCCACGGCGCACCTGTGGTAGAGCCTCCTCTTTTCCTTTGCCCTCCAGGGCCATCAAAGCCACCTCCTCCTCTCGTCCATGGTACGTCTTCAGCAGGTTTATGTGATAGAGTTGGACCTTCTTCCTCCTGTCAGGTTGCTTGATGAGGTAATTGACCGGTGAGACCCTTTTCATTACCTCGTAGGGCCCCCTCCACTGCGCCAGCAAGCGATGTTCGGCCGTGGGCACAAGCACCATCACTTTCTCTCCCACAGTGAACTCACGGGGGGTCGCGGACTTATCATAGGCCCGGCCTTGGGTCCTTTGGGCCTTCTCCATATGCTCCTTGACTATGGGCCACACTGCTGACAGGCGGTCTCTTATCAGGGTAACGTGCTCTATTGTGGATCGAAAGGGGCATGGTTGGGTCTCCCAGGTCTCCTTGGCTAAGTCGAGGATTCCTCGACAGGGTCTGCCATAGAGCAATTCAAACGGAGAGAATCCAGTGGATGCCTGGGGTACTTCTTGCAGGGCAAACATTAAGTGTGGGAGAAGCATGTCCCAGTTTTTCCCGTCTCGGGACACCACTCTTCTCAACATGCTTTTAATCGTTTTGTTCAAGCGTTCACACAACCCGTCTGTTTGAGGGTGGAATATGCTTGTACGTATCTGTTGAACGTGATATAACCGACACAAGTCCTTCATCAACCGGGACATGAACGGGGTTCCTTGATCGGTTAAGATAGTCTTTGGGAGGCCCGCACGAGAGAACATCAGGAATAACTCCTTGGCAATTCCCTTTGACGACATGTTACGCAGGGGTATGGCCTCCGGGAACTTGGTAGCGTAATCTATAACCACTAGGATGTACTCGTGTCCTCTGGCGGATTTTGGGAGGGGTCCTACGAGGTCCATAGCTATGCGTTCAAAGGGAGTCTCTATGATGGGGAGAGGAATCAAAGGGTTACGTAGGTGTGGCCGTGGGGCTGTACGTTGACATTGATCACACGTCCTACAATACCTGGCCACATCCCGGGTGACCCGGGGCCAATAGAATCTCTGCATGATTCTGTCAATAGTCTTGTCTCGTGCCAGGTGTCTTCCTAAGACGTGGGAATGGGCTAACTGTAGAACTGTATCCCTGTATGGCCTAGGCACCATTAGTAATTCCTGGTTTTCCCCTCTTCGTCGTACGACCCAGTATAAGAGACCCCGCCTGATTGCATAGTAAGGAAGAGGGGGCTCACCTGATCCGTCGACGTTCCTCCCATCGATCACCTTCACCTTCCTCATGGCCTCCCTTAGGTCTGGGTCTCTATGCTGCGAGGTGCCGAACTGTCCCTTTAATTCCTGGGGCAGGTCGACCTCGGTAGAGGGATGTGGAGGATGTTCCACATCCCCATCAGGGGTGACCGAGGAGAATCCCTTCCAGGTTCCCTCCTCGGATGGAGCTTCAAATATATCCCTTAGCGCCTGGTTGCTCCTTTCTTCCTGCGTTGTGTATAACCCTTCACATGTGTCTTCATCGGTGGTTTCCTGGAATATCTGTCGTAAACGTTGGGTCGCTATTTCTTCCTCTGCTGCAGAGGACGAGGACGCGGCTACGTCTCCTTGTAGGACTACTACCTCGGGCTTGGATTTTCTCTTCTTTCCTGTCCCTCTTCTTCCCGTACATAACGTCATCTGCCGAAGCTCCTTATATAGGGGACAGTCTCTCCCGATCAATAATGGCACCTTCAGCTGGGGCACTTTCCCTGCCCTGACTGTACACCTTCCTTTTGGAGTGAGAATAGGCAGATTCACAGTGGGGTAATAGTGGGTGTCTCCATGGATACAGGATACGGCTACTTTGTCTGGTAGCAGTGTTGCGGAGGTCACCATCCGCTCCTCTACTAACGTAACCATACTTCCCGAGTCGAGAATAGCTACCACATCTTGTCCTTCGACTCGCACCGGAATCTCTGAGGCTGGGGCTATCTCTGCTAACCAACAGTGTTGATCCTGCCCCCTCAAAACGGGATGTGTGGGGATAGGCAGTGATGACTCCGTGACCATGGGCTCATCCTTGCTAGGACATTGTGGGGCATAATTGTTGGGAGACTGACATTTATAACACCGACCCTGCTGTGTGGTGGCTGACTTCTCCCACCTCCGGGGGGGGTTTGGACGTTTCGGCGGCGGGCGTGCCGGGATGAGTCGTGGTACGGGATTGGAAGACTCCTTCCGTTCCTCCTTGTCACTTTTTAACAACTCCCCTGTAGACCGATATGTTTCTACCGTCTGGGCTATGTCGTCGGCTGACAACGGGTTGGCTTGCCCCACAACCCTTTTTAAGTCACTGGGTAATTCTCTCAATATCTTGTCCACTACGAGAGTCTCTATCACATGTCCTACTCCCTTTCCAGGTTCTAGCCACTGTTTCGTCAGTCGTATTAATGCAAAGATCTGGGCACGGACGGGTTGATCAGCTGTATAGGTCCATTGATGGAATTTTACAGCCCTATCTCTGGCAATCAGTTGGTACCGGGACAGGATCTCGGTTTTTAGTCGCCCATAGTCCGCAGCTTCGCGGGAATCCAGGTCAAAATAGGCTTCCTGAGCCACCCCGGTCAAAAGAGGGGCTAATGCGCTCGCCCATTCTGTGGGCGGCCACTCTTCCAAGGTGGCCGTCCTTTCGAAGGTCATGAGAAAGGCCTCAATATCATCCTCCTTGGAGAGACGAGGTAAGATGGCGTGAGCAGCCGCTCTTGGCTTAACTAGGTTCTTCTCGTCGGCTCAGCTGTTGTTGCAGGAGTTCTATGGTTGTCTGCTGTGCCGTGATCAATTGTTGTAGTAGGGCGTTATCCATCGTTCTTGAATGGTTCCTCCGGGTCTACTGGAAGAATCTTGATTTACTCACTTATCCTTGTGTCACTCGTCCACCTAATGCCCGCATCCTCCACCAATGTGAGCGGACCAAGTAATTGGGCGTCACTCTAAAGCGGGAAGGTGGAATAAACGAGTCAGGAGTAAGTTTTCTTGATTGAACACAGTTCTCTATTGAGGGCATTGGGTCAACACAAACACTCCAACATAATCAATGAAAATCTTCCAAGGAAAAACATACATCTTCTTCTCCAGATGAAACAAGAACATAATAGGATTATCTTTAAACTACAACAAAAAGGGATTGTCACTGTCTTAGTGGTTCTTCCTGGATAGCTCCTCTCTCTCGGTGGCCATCTTCCAGAGATAGTTTCCCCCTTCTCTGCTGGTTCCATTCTCTCTCTTATAGGGGAAGGAGAGTATGTCATTAGTACCGTCATCTGTGCTTAATTGCCTCTGGTTACCTTGTCTCCCATGCCTTGTTGGGCTACTATCCATGAGCCCAGCCTGCCCTCTGGTGGTCCTTCCACAGTATATACAGTATAGTATTCTATACTACACCACTGACTGCTAAACAGCCATCTCCAGCACATCAGAGGCTGCTGCCTATAGACATAGATGAGGAATCACTGGCCACTTTAAGGAAATGAAACCCTAACCAATTTAATATCTCATATGTATTAAATGTACTCTATACTATTCTACGATATCTTAGTCACTTTTAATTGTGTGTTAATATTGAATCACCCATCTCATATGTATATTCTATATTCTATACTATGCCACTGTATCTCAGTCCAATGCCGCTCTGACATATATGTATATATTCTGAATCCATTCCTTATTAAGATGTACGTATATTTGGGGTATATGTTGTGAAACTGTTAGATATTACTTGTTAGATATTACCGCACTGTTGGAGCTAGCAGTACAAGCATTTCGCTACACCCGCAATAACATCTGCTGAACACGTGTATGTGACCTATAAATTTGATTTTGATTTGATATCACTTCTTTGAATGTTTTAGTCACATTGTGAATCTATATGATCCCTTTGATTGTATTTATACAGTATAATAAGATATCCTTTTCAACTAAGTCATTTATGATGAGGGGGCACAAAGTGTTAATGCTCATATTTAATAATAAGTCATTGTCACTTCTACTCCCGTTCCTCCGCTCCAGCGTTCGACGTCTCTGGTTTACCAACCACTGGTCCTGGGAACCATCATTACGCGCACCTGGCTTTAATCATTACACACACCTGCGCTTCATAATTAAGCACACCTGGACTCCATTACTTCACTCATTACTTTCCCTTTATCTGGCACTACCTTAGGTTCCTTTCCCAGGCAGTATTGTTTCTGTTGTCTAGACGCTACGCCGTATCGGTCCATGTTATTTGTTATATTAAACTTACCACCTGCTTCTCGACTCCCAGTGTCTATGTTACAGTCATATTAAATTCTCTACTTCTCTTCACTGTGTGACAGCTGACAAACACCTCATGAGTAGTGTGACCTGTGCAAGAAATTTACACATACCAAAAGTATAGCTTTCCACGGGCTGCTTAACGAATGCATCTACTGTACAGTATGTTGTCATTTCATAATTTTCAAACTTTTTTGACTGTTGATGACATAAAACAGTCATGTTTGGAAAATGAAGAGGCTTTGTGATAATGTAAGTACATTTTGCCCTCAAAGCTGACCATTAACACCTCAAAAAGTCCTATACTTTGTGCTATCGAGGATTTTGAAAGGGCAGCCTGTAAAAATAGAATACAGAGTACAAATATTTGTCTCCCCGGTAAATAATTTCTGCTTTGTTACATTCCTTTTAACGTTTGACCCAATATCCCCTTGCTAAACAGTCCCTCTATTCCTGTTACTATATCACCGCTGTGACCCTTTGGCTGTTTTTGCTCTGAAGTTCCCTCTTAACAACGGGGCTTTCTTAACTTAGTCAGTTGAAATCTCTGGTTTTGCGGCGATATCCCTTATTATCACTTTGGACGCAAATGAACTGGCCACTCAGGCTTTCCCCACGGTAGCAATTAAGCCTAAACACCACCATAAAACATTAACCGCAAAGCAAAGCATGCTGGGCCCCGATTTATCAGGGCGGCAGGGTAACCTAGTGGTTAGAGTAACCGGAAGGTTGCAAGTTCAAACCCCTGAGCTGACAAGGTACAAATCTGTCGTTCTGCCCCAGAACAGGTAGTTCTGGCCGTCTTTGAAATTAAGAATTTGTTCTTAACTGACTTGCCTAGTTAAATAAAGGTACAATTATTGGCCCGCTCTCCAATGAGAATGGATTTGTGCTGGAAGTCCCCAGGCAAGATCCAAGGCCCTAATAGAAGGCACTCTAGGTAAAGTGATGTTGACTATGACAGAGCTTCACCTTGTTTATTGTAAAATACTGGATGCATGTCCAGGGAACTCATATAATATACAGGTCCAAAAAGTTTTGGGGACAGTGACACATTTTTGTTGTTTTGGCTCTGTAGTTCAACACTTTGGATTTGAAATGATACAATGACTGAGGTTAAAGTGCAGACTCTCAGCTTTAATTTGAGGGTATTTTCATCTATATTAAATGAATTGTCTCTGCCTTTGTCCATTTAGCTAGAAGATGGAGAAATACAGTGAAATCCAATTATCTTTTCTGGGCAGTATATTGATTGAGAAACCTTGAACACATGCTAACTACAGGTAACTGCCAAAATGATAGAAACACAAGTTAATTAAGCAATTAACATCCTGTCATGTATGAAATGCTGGGCAGGCCATTTATTTGGCCATTATTTTGGCTACCATGGCTATGCCCCATAGGATGACAATTCCCCCATCCACGGTGTAAGAGTGGTCACTGAACGGTTTGATGAGCATGAAAACAACGTAAACCATATGCCATGGCCATCTCAGTCACCAGATCTCAACCCAGTTGAACCCCTGAGATAGCTTTTTGCACCACCATCAACAAAACACAAAATTAGGGTATTTATTGTGGAAGAATGTTGTTGTATCCCTCCAATAGAGTTCCAGACACTTGTAGAATCTATGCCATGGTGCATTGAAGCTGTTCTGGCTCATGGTGGCCCAACGCCCTATTAAGACACTTTATGTTTGTGTTTCCTTTATTTTTGCAGTTACCTGTACATGTTCAATTGGGTCCCTATCTGGAGTTTGCTTGTGAAATGCCATGAATCCGGGGCGGCAGCGTAGCCTACTGGTTAAAGCGTTGGACTAGTAACTGGAAGGTTGCAAGTTCAAACCCCCGAGCTGACAAGGTACAAATCTGTCGTTCTACCCCTGAACAGGCAGTTAACCCACTGTTCCTAGGCTGTCATTGAAAATAAGAATTTGTTCTTAACTGACTTGCCTAGTTAAATAAAGGTAAAAAATAAAAAAATCCATGCAGTGTCAGCCAAAAGGGTCTGTCATTAAGGACACACATACAGTGGAAGACAACTGGCTTTCTGAATCTGGCTGTTAGCTGTATGCTCAGCTTGGACCTGCTAACATGTAGTTCATTAATTGCTTACACATTCATATCTTTCTAGGGTTTTCAGTTCCCCAGACTAAATAGCCCCTACTTTAAATTAAGCCACATTTAAGTGCACTTCGGCTTTACAATAGCTCAACCGAATGGCGGTTTTATTAGCGGTAGCAGAGAGAAGAGATCGTGTTTTGTCAGGGCCAAAGAAAAGAATGGCGAAAACACATACTACATTAAACTGTAATTATGCACCGGGAGATGTGGTAATGTGTTCCAATACAGTGGGATGCAGTGTTAATCACTCACGGAGAGCCAATGCTAAACCGGCAGACAGAGTTATTAACATTGCTGGCATATCACAAGGCGGCCCAACAACGGGAGAGAGCGGATTGCGGTGGCACAAATCAAATTATACACAGGACCCTGTTTATCCACGGGGACTAGCCAGGCTTGACAACAGTCTCAGTGTAGGGGGGAGAAGGAGAGTACTAAACAAGGGATGGGGATGGGAGGGAGAGAGGGAAAGAGTGGGGGAGAGCACTAAATGAGGGATGGGGGAGAGGGGGAATGATTTCTGTGCACAGGTGTTCTTAACTCCAGGCACTATTTCTGAATTCCAAATTGACCCCTACACCCTACCCCATAGACACTCATGTAGATCTGAAAGGGTTGAATAGGATTTCTACAATATGATAATTGCTTCCCTTGCCCCATATGGGCTGGGTGGAATTTTGTGCCTAGTTGCTTATGTCTATCCAATTGTTTCAGATCTACCTAGATGAGTTTCTGGGGGTTAGCATGAATGTTTAATTCTGCATATCTATCGTAAAGGGATTGTTTCAAGGTGTAGATGGACGTTGTTAGCAGTAATCCATAGCATCCTCCAACCAAATCCCTTTAATGCTAGTCCCTGGAGGCCCTACAGGGTGTGCATGCTTTTGTTCTAACCCAGTAGCACACTTGGTTCAAGCCCTTAGATAATTGAATCATTCAGCTTTTCAACCCGGCCCTTGATGAGGTGAACAGGTGTGTTAGTTACGATGGTCTCCATGACCAGGACTGAAGAACCCTATCCTCACTATCCTCAGGGCTGAGGGTTCAGCGGGTCCAGTAGAACTGAGATGTGCTGATAGTGCAGCAGAGCAGCGAGGTGTTTGAGATTCACAGCAGCACACGTCTGCCTCAGACACAGCCCCAAATGACCAGAAGGGCTAAGGCAGCAGCACCATGTGTGCTGAGAGAACTGTAATTACAATACCCAGGGCAGGAGGCGTCGCCACTCTCTGATGGTGCCCACTTCTGTCAACTCAGCACAACTGGAGGGGGAAAATAAGAGAGCAAGAGGGCTCAGTCTGTAGGCTACAGTACAGGAAGTCTGGTGATGCAGATATTCAATCTCACTCTCCTTGAAATTACTTGAAATGTAGAGAGCACCCACTACACACAGACCGCTACCACCCCCTACCCCCCCAAACACTGAAGAGACATTGATACACTACATAACCAAAAGTATGTGGACACCTGCTCGTCGAACATCTCATTCCAAAATCATGGGTATTAATATGGAGTTGGTTACCCCTTTGCTGCTATAACAGCCTCCACTGAGCCACAAGAGCCTTAGTGAGGTCGGGCACGGATGTTGGGCGATTAGGCATGGCTCGCAGTTGGCGTTCCAATTCATCCCAAAGGTGTTCGATGGTTGAGGTCAGGGCTCTGTGCAGGCCAGTCAAGTTCTTCCACACAGATCTCAACATACCATTTCTGTATGGATCTCGCTTTGCGCATGGTGCATTGTCATGCTGAAACAGGAAAGGCCTTCCCCAAACTGTTGCCACAAAGTTAGAAGCACAGAATCGTCTAGAATATCATTATGCTATAGCATTAAGATTTCCCTTCACTGGAACTAAGGGGCCTAGTCTGAACCATGAAAAACAGCCCCAGACCATTATTCCTCCTCCACCAAACTTTACAGTTGGCACTATGCATTTGGGCAGGTAGTGTTCTCTTGGCATCCGACAATCTCAGGTTCGTCCATCCAACTGCCAGATGGTGAAGCGGGATTCATTACTCCAGATAACGCGTTTCCACTGCTCCAGTGTCCAATGGCGGCAAGCTTTACACCACTCCAGCTGATGCTTGGGATTGTGCATGGTGATCTTAGGATTGTGTGTGTCACGTCCTGACCTTAGAGAGCCTTTTTATGTCTCTATTTGGTTTGGTCAGGTTGTGATTTGGGGTGGGCATTCTATGATTTTGTATTTCTATGTTTTGGCCGGGTATGGTTCTCAATCAGGGAAAGCTGTCTATTGTTGTCTCTGATTGGGAACCATACTTAAGTAGCCCTTTCCCTCCTTTCAGTGTGGGAAGTTGTCTTTGTTTGTTGGCACTATAGCGCCACGGTTGTTTTTGGATTGGTTATTGTTTTTGTTGGCGTCATATAAATAAAGGAATATGTAAGCGCACCACTCTGCACCTTGGTCCTCTTCATTCAACGGCCGTGACAGTGTGTGGCTGTAATGTTACACATAATGTTCCCCTAATGTTTGATTGTTAGTTTCCGTTTGTTAGGGGAAACATTCTATGTTAGCAAAAAACTTCTGAGAACCTTTTTAGCATGTTTTTGGTGTTACAGTTCAGAGAACGTTAATGTAACATTAATGTCCCTTAATGTAAAACAGAACATACCCCAGAACGTGGTTACCATGTTCCCAGAATATACAATATTAATGCTCTAGACACGTTTCATGGGATGTTGCAAGAACATTCAAGTGTCCCGTTTTCTGAGGGTTAGGCGAATATTCCATCAACAACCCACCAAACATACCATATACTCAGAACATAAGATATTAATGTTCTAGACAAATTTCATGAGAACATTGCAAGAACATTTATTTGTATGAGTTGTCAGAACATTGCCTGATGGAACCTAAGAAGCATTCTCCCCTCAATTTTTTTATTATTACACATCACACCTTGTTACTGTTCCAAGCCAATCAAGATCCTGATTGAGGAACCACTGACACATTCATAGTTCTTCATCTGTTGGCAAGGTTAGGGATACTCACACAGTATTTTTCAACTTTCATATTTCACACACTTTGACATACTGTACTACAATGTGCATGTTCATTTACACAGTAATTATTATTCAACAGTCTTCACCTGGGATTTGAACTCATAGCCTCTTGGTGCACGGTATGCCGATCTTCCTGCTATGCCACCACGGCGTGTTATGTATTGGTTAATCTGACTATTCTCATTATTGATTTGATTTACTTATTGCAGCCATTTAAGGGCTTTCAGAATAGTTGTCTAATATTTATGGGGCATGTTAACCTCTTTTAATGATACTCCTGAATCACTATGATCAATAAAAGTTTTTATTGGGTGTACTTTAAACTGAGCTGAGATTTACTTCAAAGTGCATTCACCCTATTGCTTACACACCTATCACAGCCGTCTATGGACAAGGTATGGCCACTGTTTCAAATGCTAACTTTTTTGCATTTTTGTCACAAATTCAATGCAAGTCAATGGTACCTATATAACAATTTCCGTGCTTTACGTCCAAATGCTTTATATATAATTTAATTGAGTTACACAATACATTGAGAAACTTTAGGTTGATTTCAACATGGCATGCATTGGACTTGTGGCACAAATGCTAAAGAGTTACCATTTGAAACACTGGTCAGGTAAACAAAATCAAATGCTGTCATTCCTTGTCCATAGATAGCTTACATTGTAAGGAAACAAATATATAATTTTGTAATTTGGGTGAACTGTCACTTTAACCATAGAGTCCAAAGCTGAAGACAACATAAATTAACACCTTTCCCCTGGTTGTCAAAGGGCTGTGGATTCATCCCAAATGGCACCATATTCCTTCTATAATGCACTACTTTTGACCAGAACCCTATGGGCCCAGGTCAAAAAAAAAGGGAATCGGGTACCATTTGGGACAAAGCCAGTGTAGGAGTTGCCGGGCTGATTGACTAAACCCCTGACCCGTTTATGAAGCCAGATGTCATCTCAGACCACCAGCTTGCTTACGAAGGGTGACATGAGTGCTTAGTCTTTGATGACTGGCCTACCTGCAGCGACTAAAGGCCAATCTCTATGGCAGCGTAAGGAGGGTTGGCTTGGCTAGATAGACCAGCTGTCAGATGACTAATCGAAAATCACCACTTGTGTCTCATATAATGAAGAACATGAAGCCAGACATTTCTAACTTATTTCTCTCCCACATGGTACCCATGGGGCTGTTTTAGCAGCACCCTCACTGAGGAATATCAAAAAGCCAAAATAAGCAAACAGATGTACACTACCGTTCAAAAGTTGGGGGTCACATAGAAATGTCCTTGTTTTTGAAAGAAAATCACACTTTTTGTCCATTAAAATGAAATAGATCAGAAATACGGTGTTGACATTGTTAATGTTGTAAATTAATATTGTAGCTGGAAACAGCTGATTTTTTATGGAATATCTAGATAGGCGTACAGAGGCGCATTATCAGCAACCATCACTCCTGTGGAAGTTCCAATGGAACGTTGTGTTAGCTAATCCAAGTTTATAATTTTAAAAGGCTAATTGATCATTCGAAAACCCTTTTGCAATTATGTTAGCACAGCTGAAAACTGTTGTGCTCATTAAAGCAGCAATAAAACTGGCCCTATTTAGACTAGTTGAGTATCTGGAGCATCAGCATCTGTGGGTTCGATTACAGGCTCAAAATGGCCAGAAAATAAAATATTTATTCTGAAACTCGTCAGTCTATTCTTGTTCTGAGAAATTAAGACTATTCCATGCGAGAAGTTGCCAAGAAACTGAAGGTCTCGTACAACGCTGTGTACTACTCCCTTCACAGAACAGCACAAAATGGCTCGAACCAGAATAGAAAGAGGAGTGGGAGGCCCCGGTGCACAACTGAGCAAGAGGACAAGTACATCCGAGAGTCTAGTTTGAGAAACAGATGCCTCAGTCCTCAACTGGCAGCTTCATTAAATAGTACCGGCAAAACACCAGTCTCAACGTCAACAGTGAAGAGGCGACTCCGGGATGCTGGCCTTCTAGGCAGAGTTGCAAAGAAAAAGCCATATCTTAGACTGGCCAATAAAAATAAAAGATTAAGATGGGCAAAAGAACAGAGGAATTCTGCCTAGACTTCATCAACAAGATCTCACCAATAACGGGTTTAACAGAAGACTGTATTTTGGTCACATTAGATGTTGAGAGGCTATATACCAGCATTCCCCGGATGGGGGGGCTGGAAGCCCTAGCTCACTATTTGAGAGAGAGAGATACTAACGAATACCCACCAACCAACTTTATTCTACAGCTGGTTGAATATGTTTTGAGGTATAACTACTTCAGGTCTGATGATGAATACTATCTCCACATTCGCTCCGAGTTACGCTAACTTTTATGTGGGTCTTTTTGAAGAACGTTTTGTTAATAATGAAAATGAAAATCCATATTTGAATGAAGTCTTGAAGTGGTATTGATATATTGATGACACTTTTTGCATATGGGGAGGAACGGGAAAAGAAGTGTCAGACTTTATGACATTCCTCAATGACATAGACCCCAATCTCAACTTCACAATTGAATGTGACACTAGACGTGTTCATTACCTCGATATATGGATTGAGAAATCGAATGGAACACTGTTTACAACTCTGTATAGAAAAGAAACAGACAGAAATACTATATTACAGGGGGAAAGCTTCCACCCTGAGCCATTAAAAAGAGGACTTCTAAGAAGCCAGTTTTTCAGACTGCATGTTATATGCCACTCCACAGAGGACTATCTAGAAAAAGCTGCGGAGATGCGCAATAGGTTTCTAATAAGAGGGTATTCTCCAGCTCTCTCCAGCTCTTCATTTAGCATTGCTGAAAGCACGACGTAAACTGCTACAAAAAATACCCTTTAAAGCTAAAGAACACCCTGTAATGTTCACAACTACATATACTTTGGCAAAAAGTAGGAGATGCAGTCAAGAAACACTGGCATGTTGTATCATCGGACCCAGCTTTGCCTGCTGAATTTAAGAATCCACCACTTATTGTATATAGGAGAGGTCGCAATTTACGCAATAAATTGGTCCATGCCAACTCCCAGCCACAAAAGAAAATCAGCCAGGCTCTTTTACGCCCTCTTCCAAATGGTAGCTATAAATGCAGGAAAACGGTTCCAAATAAATGACATTATTACGTGCTCCACCACCCATGTAATCTACATTGTTAAATGTCCATGTGGGTTGTGCTATGTAGGTAAAACCTCTCATTCTCTCAAACAGAGAATCAGTGACCATCAAAGTTCAAATAGGAGAAACGACAGGGACATCCAGATAGCTGATGTTCTGAAAGAGCTGCAAAATCTGGACACCTACAAATCAGCCGGGCTAGACAATCTGGACCCTATCTTTCTAAAATTATCTGCCGAAATTGTTGCAACCCCAATTACTAGCCTGTTCAACCTCTCTTTCGTATTGTCTGAGATTCCCAAAGATTGGAAAGCTGCCCCGGTCATCCCCCTCTTCAAAGGGGGGGACACTCTAGACCCAAACTGCTACAGACCTATATCTATCCTACCCTGTCTTTCTAAGGTCTTTGATAGCCAAGTTAACAAACAGATTACCGACCATTTCGAATCCCACCGTACCTTCTCCGCTATGCAATCTGGTTTCAGAGCTGGTCATGGGTGCACCTCAGCCACGCTCAAGGTCCTAAATGACATCATAACCGCCATCGATAAGAGACATTACTGTGCAGCCGTATTCATCGACCAGACCAAGGCTTTAGACTGTCAATCACTGCATTCTTATTGGCAGACCCGACAGCCTTGGCTTCTCAAATGATTGCCTCGTCTGGTTTACCAACTACTTCTCTGATAGAGTTCAGTGTGTCAAATCGGAGGGCCTGTTGTCCGGACCTCTGGCAGTCTCTATGGGGGTGCCACAGGGTTCATTTCTCGGGCCAACTCTCTTCTCTGTATACATCAATGATGTTGCTCTTGCTGCTGGTGATTCTCTGGTACACCTCTACGCAGACGACACCATTCTGTATACTTCCGGCCCCTCTTTGGCCACTGCGTTAACTAACCTCCAGACGAGCTTCAATGACATACAACTCTCCTTCAGTGGCCTCCAACTGATCTTAAATGCAAGTTAAACTAAATGCATGCTATTCAACCGATCACTGCTTGCACGTCCAGCATCACTACTCTGGACGGCTCTGACTTAGAATACGTGGACAACTACAAATACCTTAGGTGTCTGGTTAGACTGTAAACTCTCCTTCGACTCACATTAAGCATCTCCAATCCAAAATTAAATCTAGAATTGGGCTACCTGTATTGCAACAAAGCATCCTTCACTCATGCTGCCAAACATACCCTCGTAACACTGTCCATCCTACCGATCCTCGACTTTGGTGATGTCATCTATAAAATAGCCTCCAACACTCTACCCAACAAACGGGATGCAGTCTATCACATTGCCATCCGTTTTGTCACCAAAGCCCCATACACTACCCACCATTGTGACCTGTATGCTCTTGCCAAACCCACTGGCTCCAGGTCATCTATAAGTCTTTGCTAGGTAAAGCCCAGCCTTATCTCAGCGCACTGGTCACCATAGCAGCACCCACTCATAGCACGCGCTCCAGCAGGTATATCTCACTGGTCACCCCCAAAGCCAATTCCTCCTTTGGTCATCTTTCCTTCCAGTTCTCTGCTGCCAATGACTGGAATGAACTGCAAAAATCTCTGAAGCTGGAGACTCATATCTCCCTCACTAGCTTTAAGCACCAGCTGTCAGAGCAGCTCACAGATCACTGCACCTGTACATAGCCCATCTGTAAACAGCCCATCTATCTACCTACAGTACCTCATCCCCATACAGTATTTATTTATCTTGCTCCTTTGTATCTCTACTTGCACATTCATCTTCTGCACATCTACCATTCCAGTGTTTCATTGCTATATTGTAATTACTTCGCCACCATGGCCTATTTATTGCCTTAACTCCCTTATCTTACCTCATTTGCACTCACTGTATATAGACTTGTTGTTTTCTTTTGCTCTGCTGTATTATTGACTATGTTTTGTTTATTCCATGTGTAACTCTGTGTTGTTGTATGTATCAAATTGCTATGCTTTATCTTGGCCAGGTCGCAGTTGCAAATGAGAACTTGTTCTCAACTAGCCTACCTGGTTAAATAAAAGGTGAAATAAAAATGAATAAAAAAAATGCCTATGTATGTTTTGTAAATTTGAACATGAATTATGCCCCTATTTCAGATTACTCTGACGTTTTTCTTACACTGGACCCAATGATTTATGAAAACTTGCTTGGTAGGTCGATGTCCTCATTGGGGTTTTACAGATGTGTTGAATACGTTTTATGTACACACTTTTTAACATTTTATTTAACCTTTATTTAACCAGGTAGGCTAGTTAAGAACAAGTTCTCATTTGCAACTGCGACCTGGCCAAGATAAAGCATAGCAGTGTGAACAGACAACAACACAGAGTTACACATGGAGTAAACAATTAACAAGTCAATAACACAGTAGAAAAAAAAGAGAGTCTATATACATTGTGTGCAAAAGGCATGAGGTAGGCGAATAATTACAATTTTGCAGATTAACACTGGAGTGATAAGTGATCAGATGGTTATGTACAGTTAGAGATATTGGTGTGCAAAAGAGCAGAAAAGTATATAAATATAAACAGTATGGGGATGAGGTAGGTAAAATTGGGTGGGCTATTTACCGATAGACTATGTACAGCTGCAGCGATCGGTTAGCTGCTCAGATAGCAGATGTTTGAAGTTGGTGAGGGAGATAAAAGTCTCCAACTTCAACAATTTTTGCAATTCGTTCCAGTCACAGGCAGCAGAGAACTGGAACGAAAGGCGGCCAAATGAGGTGTTGGCTTTAGGGATGATCAGTGAGATACACCTGCTGGAGCGCGTGCTACGGGTGGGTGTTGCCATCGTGACCAGTGAACTGAGATAAGGCGGAGCTTTACCTAGCATGGACTTGTAGATGACCTGGAGCCAGTGGGTCTGGCGACGAATAGGTAGCGAGGGCCAGCCGACTAGAGCATACAGGTCGCAGTGGTGGGTGGTATAAGGTGCTTTAGTAACAAAACGGATGGCACTGTGATAAACTGCATCCAGTTTGCTGAGTAGAGTATTGGAAGCTATTTTGTAGATGACATCGCCGAAGTCGAGGATCGGTAGGATAGTCAGTTTTAATAGGGTAAGTTTGGCGGCGTGAGTGAAGGAGGCTTTGTTGCGGAATAGAAAGCCGACTCTAGATTTTATTTTAGATTGGAGGTGTTTGATATGAGTCTGGAAGGAGAGTTTGCTGTCTAGCCAGACACCTAGGTACTTATAGATGTCCACATATTCTAGGTCGGAACCATCCAGGGTGGTGATGCTAGTCGGGCGTGCGGGTGCAGGCAGCGAACGGTTGAAAAGCATGCATTTGGTTTTACTAGCGTTCAAGAGCAGTTGGAGGCCACGGAAGGAGTGTTGTATGGCATTGAAGCTCGTTTGGAGGTTAGATAGCACAGTGTCCAAGGACGGGCCGGAAGTATACAGAATGGTGTCGTCTGCGTAGAGGTGGATCAGGGAATCGCCCGCAGCAAGAGCAACATCATTGATATATATAGAGAAAAGAGTCGGCCCGAGAATTGAACCCTGTGGCACCCCCATAGAGACTGCCAGAGGACCGGACAGCATGCCCTCCGATTTGACACACTGAACTCTGTCTGCAAAGGAGTTGGTGAACCAGGCAAGCCAATCATCAGAAAAACCGAGGCTACTGAGTCTGCCGATAAGAATATGGTGATTGACAGAGTCGAAAGCCTTGGCAAGGTCGATGAAGACGGATGCACACTACTGTCTTTTATCGATAGCGGTTATGATATCGTTTAGTACCTTGAGCGTGGCTGAGGTGCACCCGTGACCGGCTCGGAAACCAGATTGCACAGCGGAGAAGGTATGGTGGGATTCGAGATGGTCAGTGACCTGTTTGTTGACTTGGCTTTCGAAGACCTTGGATAGGCAGGGCAGGATAGATATAGGTCTGTAACAGTTTGGGTCCAGGGTGTCTCCCCCTTTGAAGAGGGGGATGACTGTGGCAGCTTTCCAATCCTTGGGGATCTCAGACGATATGCAAGAGAGGTTGAACAGGCTGGTAATAGGGGTTGCGACAATGGCGGCGGATAGTTTCAGAAATAGAGGGTCCAGATTGTCAAGCCCAGCTGATTTGTACGGGTCCAGGTTTTGCAGCTCTTTCAGAACATCTGCTATCTGGATTTGGGTAAAGGAGCTGTTGCCCGAGGTTGGAGTAGCCAGGAGGAAGGCATGGCCAGCTGTTGAGAAATGCTTGTTGAAGTTTTCGATAATCATGGATTTATCGGTGGTGACCGTGTTACCTAGCCTCAGTGCAGTGGGCAGCTGGGAGGAGGTGCTCTTGTTCTCCATGGACTTCACAGTGTCCCAGAACTTTTTGGAGTTAGAGCTACATGATGCAAATTTCTGCCTGAAGAAGCTGGCCTTTGCTTTCCTGACTGACTGCGTGTATTGGTTCCTGACTTCCCTGAACAGTTGCATATCGCGGGGACTATTCGATGCTATTGCAGTCCGCCACAGGATGTTTTTGTGCTTGTCGAGGGCAGTCATGTCTGGAGTGAACCAAGGGCTATATCTCTTCTTAGTTCTGCATTTTTTGAACGGAGCATGCTTATCTAAAATGGTGAGGAAGTTACTTTTAAAGAATGACCAGGCATCCTCAACTGACAGGATGAGGTCAATGTCCTTCCAGGATACCCGGGCCAGGTCGATTAGAAAGGCCTGCTCACAGAAGTGTTTTAGGGAGTGTTTGACAGTGATGAGGGGTGGTCGTTTGACTGTGGATCCGTAGCGGATACAGGCAATGAGGCAGTGATCGCTGAGATCCTGGTTGAAGACAGCGGAGGTGTATTTGGAGGGCCAGTTGGTCAGGATGACGTCTATGAGGGTGCCCTTGTTTACAGATTTAGGGTTGTACCTGGTGGGTTCCTTGATGATTTGTGTGAGATTGAGGGCATCTAGCTTAGATTGTAGGACTGCCTGGGTGTTAAGCATATCCCAGTTTAGGTCACCTAACAGAACAAACTCTGAAGCTAGATGGGGGGCAATCAATTCACAAATGGTGTCCAGGGCACAGCTGGGAGATGAGGGGGGTCGGTAGCAGGCGGCAACAGTGAGAGACTTATTTCTGGAGAGAGTAATTTTTAAAATTAGTAGTTCGAACTGTTTGGGTATGGACCTGGAAAGTATGACATTACTTTGCAGGCTCTCTCTGCAGTAGACTGCAACTCCTCCCCCTTTGGCAGTTCTATCATGACGGAAAATGTTATAGTTGGGTATGGAAATCTCAGAATTTTTGGTGGCCTTCCTGATCCAGGATTCAGACACAGCAAGGACATCAGGGTTAGCAGAGTGTGCTAAAGCAGTGAGTAAAACAAACTTAGGGAGGAGGCTTCTGATGTTGACATGCATGAAACCGCTTCATTTGAATATTTATGAAATGCATAATGTTATATTTTGTAGCACTTATTTGTTTTTCCTTCGCCTCCAACCCCATTCGATGCGTGGAACGTATGTGGGTGTGGCTAGGTCTACATAAGGGTGTAAAACTCACAAAAGCTCTGATGAAGGCAGTGAGGCCGATACTTAAAGCTTATTAAAGATCAGTGA
This sequence comes from Oncorhynchus mykiss, assembly GCF_057628025.1. Lineage (NCBI taxonomy): Eukaryota > Metazoa > Chordata > Actinopteri > Salmoniformes > Salmonidae > Oncorhynchus > Oncorhynchus mykiss. The sequence goes on from NC_143031.1 coordinate 23,702,996, forward strand.
TACGATCAAGAGCAGTGTTCCTTCTTATCTTTTCTCATCTTATCTGTTAACATGCACCTGACAAAATAGATAGCTCAAATGCTTTTTGCATTTTGAATGGGTGGCTAAGTGAAAATTTGACAGGGAAGTTTGGATTCGAAGTTTGGATTTATTTCATATACTTTTTGTTCTTACTGTCAAGACCTTTACCTCTTCAGTCCAATTAGCAGGTTAGTGTTTTTTGTCATGAATCGTGTTCTGGAGGCAGCTTAACACTAACCTTAACCGCACTACTAACCCTAACCTTAAATTAAAACCAAAAAGCAAATAGTTGTTTTTGTGAATTTTCACAATAAAGCCAATTTTGACTTTGCAGCTGGCCTATCTATGGGGAAAATTGCTCAGTTCTGCCTCCAGGACAAGATTTGAAGTGGGCATTGGCCAAAGAAGGTGTCTTCAAGGTGTTCTTAAAAAATGTCCTTCCATTCAGTATTCCTTGATAAGAATTTGTGATTGCACTTTATTTCACAGCCTGGTTTAGGTTGGTACTTACAGTACCTAATATTTACCTGCAACAATGGATACTTTCTAGACAGTGACTTACCGCAAATAACTCAACACAAATGGTACCTGGTACCAAATGGTACATATGTAAGTTTACGGAAGTTCTACCAGTAAGGCTGTCATAACCTTACATCACAAAATCATTCAAACTTAACCTGTCCCATGTCATTAGTCAGTTAATGCGTGTGTGGTTCCATTGCACTGTGCTGTGGACTCGGGCTGTGAGGTAGCGATGTCCCCAGGGAGTGGTTCCAGTCAACATGAATGTCCTGCATTGCCACTCATGGTGCAGCTTTTATTGTCCTGACTGCCACTGACAAAGGGGCCAACACAACCAGTCTCTAGCAGGTACGTTATCGTACTCTCCCCACTGCACTCAGAGAGTCAACACTAATCCTACACAGTCCCTCAGAAAGAATCATGTGTTCAAAATAGAAGCAGATGAAGTCATGTGCTTCATAGGTGAAATGTTTCCTATAGTCCTTTTGTCACAGCCTATCATTAAATGCAGTAACGCTTTATTTGGATAGCCCATGTTACCTTAAATTACTTAAGTCATGAATAGTTATCTTGTAATCCTTTCCGTCATGATCACTGATCTGAAGGGTATCTGATAGGTGAAAGCAACATGCTTGAACCTTTGTCCAGTCCCTCTCCTTGAATCATTAACCAGCAAATATGGGGGAAAGGCCGTCCCACGAGTTAAAGGACATTCTCCCATCATTCTACAGTGCGTTCAGAAAGTATTCAGACCCCTTTACTTTTTCAACATTTTGCTACGTTACAGCCTTATTCTAAAATGGATGAAATAAAACAGTATCCTTATCCATCTACACACAATAGCCCATAATGACAAAGCGAAAACAGTTTTTTAAAAATGTTTGCAAATGTAATAAAAAAAATAAAAGAACAGATACCTTTTTTACATAAGTATTCAGACTTTTTGCTTTGAGACTCGAAATTGAGCTCAGGTGCAGCCTGTTTCCATTGATTGTCCTTAAGATGTTCCTACAACTTGATTGGAGTCCACTTGTGGTTTATTCAATTGGTTGGACATGATTTGGAAAGGCACACAACTGTCTATATAAGGTCCCATAGTTTACAGTGCATGTCAGAGCAAAAACCAAGCCAGGAGGTCGAAGCAATTGTCCGTAGAGCTCCGAGACAGGATTGTGTCGAGGCACAGATCTGGGGAAGGGAACCGAAACATGTCTGCAGCATTGAAGGTCCCCAAGAACACAGTGGCCTCCATCATTCTTAAATGGAAGAAGTTTGCAACCACCAAGACTCTAGAGCTGGCCGCCTAGCCAAATTGAGCAATCGGGGGAGAAGGGCCTTTTTCAGAGCTCCAGAGATTCTCTGTGGAGATGGGAGAACCTTCCAGAAGGACAACCATCTCTGCAGCACTCCAACAATCAAGCCTTTATGGTAGAGTGGCCAGACGGAAGGCACTCCTCAGTAAAAGGCACATGACAGCACGGTTGGAGTTAGCCAAAAGGCACCTATAGGACTCTCATACCCTGATAAACAAGATTCTTTGGTCGGATGAAACCAAGATTGAACTCTTTGGCCTGAATTCCAAGCATCACGTCTGGAGGAAACCAAACACCCCTCATCACCTGGTCAATACCAGGAGCCCAACACTCAGGGCTCCCGAGTGGCACAGTGGTCTAAGGCACTGCATCTCAGTGAAAAAAGGTGTCACTGCAGTCCCTGGTTCAAATCCAGACTGCCTCACATCCGGCTGTGGTTGGGAGTCCCATAGGGTAGTGCACAATTGGCCAAGTGTTGCCAGGGTAGGCTTGTTCTTGCACTGTAGTCCCTTGAATTCAGCCCCAGTATAGACCTTTGCACTGCCTGTTCTCTGTGGCAGTGATAAAATCATTAGAAATGTGTTCTTAACTGACTTGCCTCGTTAAATAATAATTGTAATTTTTTTAAATACCCTCCCTACGGTGAAGCAGCATGGTGGTGGCAGCATCATGCTGTGGGGATGTTTTTCAGCAGCAGGGAATGGGAGACTGGTCAGGATTGAGGGAAAGATAAACTGAGCAGAGAAATCCTTGATGAAAACCTGCTCCAGAGCGCTCAGGACATAAGACTGTGTTGAAGGTTCACCTTCCAACAGGACAAGGACCCTAAGCACACAGCCAAGACAACGCAGGAGTTGCTTCGGGATAAGTCTCTGAATGTCCTTGAGTGGCCCAGCCAGAGCCCAGACTTGAACCCGATCTAACATCTCTAGAGAGACCTGAAAATAGCTGTACAGCGCCTCTTCCCATCCAACCTGACAAAGCTTGAAAGGATCTGCAGAGAAGAATGAAAAAGAAACTCTGCAAATACAGGTGTTCCAAGCTTGTAGCATCATACCACAAGGATGTACACGCTGCCAAAGGTGATTCAACAAAGTACAGACAAAGTCTGAATACTTATGTAAATGCCTCTTTTTTTTTTACATTTGCAAAAAAAACCTGTTTTTGCTTTGTCATTATGGGATATTGTGTGTAGATTGATGAGGTGGGAAAAAAACAATTGAATTTATTTTAGAATAAGACTAACGTAACAAAATGTGGAAAAAGTGGAGGGGTCTGAATACTTTCCAAATGCACTGTATGTTCATCTCTTATTGTGCACATCACGCTCTTGTCAGTAACACATAGGCCTACTGGTACACGACTCAGTCTGTCGACAGTATGTCAGCGCCACATGGCCAGCTGCAACCTTTCTCTTGGTGCTCACACCTCCAACCACCCAGTCAACAGTGTGAGATCCAACCTCCTGGCTCAGACTGGCACCAAATACCACTCGCATCAACTGACATGTATCAGCACTTAGCATAAGTTGTAAAATATTGGTGGATGATTTGAAATGGGAACCAAGTTCACAGTGTCTATATTAGGACAACTTCAGCAAATGAGGTGAACACATCATATATAATAATCTATGAGCCATTTTAAGATTTTCAGGGTGCAATCTCCAAAATAATGAAATAGTAAAACGATGAACATTGTCAACAACAGTAAACCAGACCCTTTGACTCCTGGTTGAGAAACTTCGTTTTGGTACTGTATATAAAAAGTCCAGACCTAAATGTGAAGTCAAAATGTTTAAACTGTAGTGAATTCTGGGCCAGAGTATTCTATTTAAGCAACAACGTTAGGCATGAACGATCGTCCTGAGTTCAGTTTATCAGCCATCTTCGAATGAATTGGCAGCTTTGGCTTCGCCGTGGTTGAGAAATGTCACCACTGAAACGAGACAGATCTCTAATCCCAACAAGCTTTCCCTGTTTCTTGGTGAGAGAAAACAAAATGAACACACACGTGAGGTGGCGTGCCTGCTCCATAGAAGAACCACGGCTAACACGTTGAACACACTAACTGAAAACACATCTATTAATGTACTTTGAACACTAGGTGTTTTGAACACAAGGTCAAATTGCAGAAAAAGCGAGGGGGATCGACTAATTATAGCATGAGAGGTAATCATTTCAATATCTTTAAAAAAAACTACTGCAAGTGGGACAGAGAGAGCCACATGACGCCTGTTTCGTTCCAAGTTATGCCTGTGTCTGAAGAGATGGATTTGAGTGGCAATAGTCGACATTGAGTGCTGCTCTTCTGTGATTACATGGAGTTAGAGTGTACACACATTTTGATAGATATCACCATCCACTGTTGGTTTGAAAGTGTAAGGAAAGGATGTGGTATGTAAAACATTGCATTTCAATCCAAAGAGCTCAACTCTGATGCTAGTGTATGTACTGTATTGGAAATGTAGGCTGTACTTCCAACAGTCTCTCCAAATTGCACTCAGTGGAGTATAACCAACCAAGTGGCAGAGTAAGGTCTTATAAAGGGTCCTCAAATGACAGGTCTGTGAGTAAGAGCTTGTGTAAAATCTGATCTTTTGGCAAGTTTCAATTCCAAAAGACTGTTGGAATGGACTGCTCCAAGGGTGTCTTCTTAGTCCCATGTCCTAAATAAGGGCCTGGGCTGCTCCCTTTTGAGAGACTTTGGCACTATCTCTATTGCCGAGGCCTAGAAAGACAAAAAAACGAAGTGCTGGAATTAATCAGCAGTGGAAAAATACTGCCAGGACTGGACCATCAAGGCCGAACATTATTTGTAGTACGACTAACGGGCAACTTCATTTGGGATGGCTCTTTACATGCTCTGTGAATTGTCCATCCAAAGGATTTCATGCTCGATGGTGAGATAAAATGAACCAGTAGCTAAAGAGTGGTTTTCCCCCATTGAGGCACAATGACAGTGTAAGGTTTTCTCAAAACAGCCAAGTCCAGTGTGTCTTCCTGTGAGGGGATAACTACCTTATGTATTCTACTCCCTTCCATACTGAATCATGGTTTGTCATAAAGAGCTCTCCAATGACATTGTATGTCATTACAAATCAACTCAAGAACCCGACAAATTGTAGTTAGAAAGAAATTGAAGACAGGTAATCCTATGCTCGGGGGCATAGCACTGCATGGCCATTTCTAAAGAGCAGGGCTGTTGGGGAATGAATAGGTGTCAGCATTATTCAAAACAAGCAACAAGGAAATGGCAATATTACGCGCTTCTTCAGTTTCAAGGGTATAGATAATATGGTATGAGCGGAGAAGCGGTTAGACATGGCAGAGCCTGGACGTATTGTTATGCTTAAAGCCTAAAGGTGAGCGGAGAAAGTCCATCTTGGGGAAAATACCATCTAATGCCATGGCTATCACATTGGATGGCTCATTACCCTTAAAATGAGCAGAGAAAAGGTATCTTATCTCCATGGAGACATACAGTACCAGTCAAAAGTTTGGACACACCTACCCATTCAAGGGTTTTTCTTTATTTTTATTATTTTCTACACTGTAGAATAACAGTGGCTACTTTGAAGAATCTCAAATATGAAATATATTTTGATTTGTTTGACATTGTTTTGGTTACTACATGATTCCCTATGTGTTATTTCATAGTTTTGATGTCTTCGCTATTGTTCTATAATGTAGAAAATAGTACAAATAATGAAAAACCCTGGAATGAGTAGGTGTCCAAACTTTTGACAGGTACTGTATATGGCCCAATAACACGAGGGGAAGGAGGGGGAGTGTCCAGTAATTTATTAATTGTAAATCCATAGGAGACTGTTTCAGAAATAGGCCCACACATACAATTAGGCTGTGTTTAGACAGTCAAACCAATTTGATTTTTTTCCACTAATTGGTATTTTGACCAATCACATCAGTTCTTTTTCAGAGCTGGTATGATTGGTCAAAAGACCAATTAGTGAGAAGAAAAAAAAGATCAGCATTGGGCTGCTTCTCTAAATGCAGCCTTGGTTTCTCACTGTAGAGGAGAATTATCCAATTCCATCTAGGATATGTTGAGGTAAGGTTAGATAAGTGTAGCAATTTGTAGTGTAAGATAACTAAAATGTGTATCCAGTCATATGATTTTTTACAGTAAATGTACCATGAAATTATTTCAATATAGCAAAATAAAAAACATCTTGATAGATGATGAAAGAAAATATACCAACACATATACAAAGTATACAACAACTCTTATTGAAGCTGATGCATTTTTGCTTCAGGGTTCAGTTTCTCAAGTATTCAAACAGCTACAGCAAGTTGGAAAAACTTCACTTATCCAATATCCAACTTTTCTGGACCAATGAAACTGCAGCTATTTTTTTTATCTATTATAAATACTCTGATAATTCACACTTAACACGCTTGTTCTGGCAGTGAGGCCAATTCACTTTGCCTGTAAAGTGAGCTTGTTCGTGCACTGCAGCCCCTTGAATTCAGCCCCACTATAGACCTATCCACTGACCATTCCTTTGCACTGCCTGTTCTCTGTGGCAGTGATGAAATCATTGGAAATGCTATGCAGCATTTCATACATCCTCTGCTGGCACAGCCAAGCAATTACACTGCTGTAGTGATGAAGGAGGGAGGAATTAAATAGGCTTTGACAGGCAGGAACATAGGAATACATACATATAGTAGACCTATGTACAGTGTTTGATATCTGTTACCCTGAGACTCAACATTGGCCTGTTATGACCAGGGGTAACATCAAAATCAGATGCATTTTATGCATACTTCAGTTATCCCTTATGGTTACTGCGCCAATGTTTAAAAAGGGGGGGATACTGACACACAAATACTTCTAGCTGACTGGAGAGAATACCAATCGTCTGTGCAGATTTTGAATTTACTCCTGTTCAAACAGATTAGATAGAAATATTATAAACAATTGACAATGTGTTGCCTTCAGAGCAGCGGGAGGTCAAATCCCTGCCAAAAGTAGTCACAGACATCACTTTGTCCCGCACTTGGATACAAAGATCCAATAAAGTCCCACGACAGCTTGACACTAGGTTAACTTCCCCATCCGAAACAGAAAGCTTAAAGCCTCTTTCAGGTATTAATTATTGATCCTTCATTCACAAGCAGTGGTAATAATTGTGTTCAACAGCAGAAGAAATGGATAAATGTATCAAATTGCTAGCTCAAATTATTACTGTCATGATCACTATGAGATTTGGTGGTTCACTAAATAGAACATGCATTAGAAAAGGTCCACCCTAAGATGTATGTAAATGTGTCTTTAATTGTTCAAAGGGGTAACATTTTACATTTTATCGTAGCACTTTAATTGTCTAGAAAACAATGAATTGATTTGGAGAAACATGTATTTATACCTAAGGACAACACGGCCGGTGTTCTTTCATATACAGTAGATACCCTGCTGTTTTTCATCACTCCATTAGAATGTATAATTCCTCAGTTGTGATGATTCCTCAAATAACGTGTGATACAGTATAAATGATCAGGAGCGAACTGGGACCAGAAATCGGCCCAGGCATTTCTGACACACCGGCAAACAGGTTCTCTCTCGCATGAAACCAATCCACTAGCCTAAATATGGATTGAACCATCAAGCATTTGCCCGAACTGCCCTATCGCCAATCTGCTGGAGATTATCAATGGTAATATTAAGGGCACATATACTGTCTATCAAAGAAGCCTAGAATACAAGCCCTACATGGGCCAACACTACTCAAATCAGTCCCCTTTGGTTTAGGTGCTGATTTGGGCTAAGATTAAGCTAATACCAGCATATCCCTGTTTAAATTGGAATCAACTGGGTCAACACATGCTACTGACCAACAAGGGTATTGGCCCACTCAAACCAAAGAAAGCCATGCCAAAGCTGTGTAATCACATTTTTGGAGGCATGTTTCAACAGGTTTTTATGATCACTGATATTTGCCAAGTGATAGATCATAACCCAGGCTTACCAGTGCTAACCTCCCTACCCATGATCCCCCAGATTACTGCTTCCTAAAACTCTGCAGTAAACATCAAGAAGCCCTTTAATTCGGATTGGGGGAGGAGCTGGTGAGTGGAGGTTTCTAGTTGTTATTTTCGGAGAAGAGCTTGAAGCCCAAAAAGCTAACTCTGCCAACTTTGAATCAGGCACTCTATACACTAGAATCCCCAACTGGTAGCCAGGACACAAGACTGTACAAACACCAGGAAATTTGCCCCAAATTATTTTAATTTTGGAAATCTGCTCCCAAGTAGTCCCACGCATAATAGAGAGATACGTGATCTAGTGGTGCACGGGTCAGCTGTTTGTTCACCTGCACCCGCCCGCAATTACTAATAACCCATCTGTAACCGCCCGACTATATGTGATATGATGTAATCTGAGGCCCACACCTAACCCGCTAATATAGAAAATGAGTAATAATTTTTTGACAGGGGGTGCAGGACTTTTTTGGGGCCTGATTTTTGCATTTGCATTTTGATAGGCTTTGTTTTATTAGTCAACTTGTCTATAATTATAAAAATGCAGATTCTCTGTCATTATATGTTGCCCTAAAATACTAAATAAACCCTTGCTCACCAGAATAATGTAATACATCGATAGAATGAATGCTTCCATCTAGTTGACATTGGTCATGTTCTCTGTCATCTCTGTTTCTTTCGTGAAGCAAAGCCGTTTAGGGACTGGGGAGAAAATGCAATAACAAAGAAAAATAATTAAACAGGAAAAAATGTCTGTGCAAAATTTCCAAATGACATAAGTTTGACCGGTTGTAATGAAATAGAAAGCTGTAAAAATCGACCAAACATCTTTCTGATAACATTTCATTTCGGCTTGGATGCATATTTTATGTGGTTGAAATACTATCAGCTTTTATGATGCTTATAATGATACCCTCTGTAGATGTGCTATCTAACTGTGCATTTGCATTCTGTCAAGATGCTGAAATAAATCATCACACAATCATGTTTCTCCACTCCTGTTCCCAAGTAACTATTTTGCCTACATTTGGTATATAATTTCACTGCAAGAAATGCTTAATTCTGCAGGAGTTAAGTTTAAGGATATGTGAGAAGTTATAGGCCTACAGTCAGTGTCCAAATTTCAGTTTCCATTTAACCCATCTGAGCTGGCCTACAGTCCCTTGTAAAAGTATACAGCCCCCTTCGCGTTTTTTCCTATTTTGTTGCATTACCACCTGTAACTTAAATTGATTTTATTTGGATTTCATGTAATGAACATACACAATATAGTCCGAATTGGTGAAGTGAAATAAAATAAAAATACTGGTGCGTGCGTATGTATTCACCCCCTTTGCTATGAAGCCCCTAAATAAGATATGGTGCAACCAATTACCTTCAGAAGTCACATAATTAGTTAAATAAAGTCCACCTGTGTGCAATCTAAGTGTCACATGATCTAAGCAAGGGACACCACCAAGCAAGCGGTACTATGAAGACCAAGGAGCTCTCCAAACAGGTCAGGGACAAAGTTGTGGAGAAGTACAGAGCAGGGTTGGGTTATAAAAAATATCTGAAACTGTGAACATCCCACGGAGCACCATTAAAAACATTATAAAAAAATGGAAAGAACATGGCACCACAACAAACCTGCCAAGAGAGTACCGCCCACCAAAACTCACGGACCAGGCAAGGAGGGCATTAATCAGAGAGGAAACAAAGAGATCAAAGATAACCCTGAAGGAGCGGCAAAGCTCCACAGCGGAGATTGGAGTATCTTTCCATAGGACCACTTTAAGCCATGCACTCCACAGAGCTGGGCTTTACGGAAGAGTGGCCAGAAAAGAATAGGCGAACATGTTTGGTGTTCGCCAAAAGGCATGTGGGAGACTCCCCAAACATATGGAAGAAGGTACTCTGGTCAGATGAGACTAAAATTGAGATTTTTTCAGCCCGAGACCCCGATATTTTTCATCGGCAGGGACTGTGAAACTGGTCAGAATTGAAGGAATGATGGATGGCGCTAAATGCAGAGAAATTCTTGCGGGAAACCTGTTTCAGTCTTCAAGACATTTGAGACTGGGACGGAGGTTCACCTTCCAGCAGGACAATGACCCTAAGCATACTGCTAAAGCAACACTCGAGTGGTTTAAGGGGAAACATTTAAATGTCTTGGAATGGCCTAGTCAAAGCCCAGACCTCAATCCAATTGAGAATCTGTGGTATGACTTAAAGATTGCTGTACACCAGCGGAACCCATCCAACTTGAAGGAGCTGGAGCAGTTTTGCCCTGAAGAATGGGCAAAAATCCCAGTGGCAAGATGTGCCAAGCTTACAGAGACATACCCCAAGAGATGCAGATGTAATTGCTGCAAAAGGTGGCTCTACTGAATATTGACTTTGGGGGGAGGTAAATAGTTATGCATGCTCAAGTTCAGTTTTTTTGTCTTATTTCTTGTTTATTTCACAAAATATTTTGCATCTTCAAAGTGGTAGGCATGTTGTGTAATTCAAATTAAACAACCCCCCCCCCCCCCCCCAAATCTATTTTAATTCCAGGTTGTAAGCCAATAAAATATGAAAAATGCCAAGGGGGTGAATACTTTCGCAAGCCACTGTATTTTAAGTCCCAGTCTTGTGACTGTCGAATTTGTATGGTGCCTCACAATCATCACACATAACATAGCCGGCACGGCTATCATCCTCTTTTACCACCCACAGATATAACTGAGGGGACTGCGGGTTATGAGTCAACCCGCGCATCACTAATGTGATTGTATACAAATGTAAGCAGGGTTTGAAATGATCATGTTTTAGTCAAATATTATATGTGTTTGGGCTTCTTACAGTCTACAGATTATTTGTAATTATGTTCCATCCCCCCGAGCATCCTCTCAAGACAAAATCGGCCTGCGGCTGAATCTACAATAGTTGATGATCCCTGCTATATACTGTTGTTTTGGCTTCACTTGGTGTGATGAATGAGTTAGAGATCAATGTATTTGTTATCATTGCAAAACTAGAGTTGAAGACTGATTGATGGAATTACCACTGACAATAAAGTCCACCTTATTGCAATATTCATGGTACTATATCCTATCCAAAGGCATCTCTCAACATAGTCAGAAATATAATGAGTTATCTACAATGTTCAAAATAAATAGACCTACTCTCTGTTGTTACAAATGTAGCGCTCTGCTGGTGTTAAGAGAGATGAGGGGAGTGTTCACATTTCTATTTCATAGGCCTTTTTCTCCTTGGTTTGAGGTCACAAGAGAGATGTTATCACATTCTGCCCCATATTCCCTTCTTTAGGCTTTCACGAGGTAATCTCACTGCTTTAAACTGGCCAATCCCCTTCCTCCCTCTTTTTTTCTCTCTCCCGCTCTCTCAATTTCTGTCTCTGTCCTCTCCTCTCGCTCCCTCTCTGTCTGACTTTCCTCCCCTCTATCTCTTGTTCTGTACTGTACGCTCTGTATCTCAGCCCCCCCTCTCTCTCTCCTTCCGCTCTCTCTCTTTGTGTCTAACTATCGCCCCTTCAATTTGTCTACAGTCCCATCTTTTCCCTCTTACATGTTTCTGTGGCTCAGCATTTTTTGCCTTTAAAGATCCCTTCCTAAATAAACTCCAATTAGTGGTGGCTCATCCAGTAATATAGGCGAGTGAGTTAGGAACCATCCATTCATCTTGGACTGGTGACAGCACACTGCATCTTGTAGCAGCTTTGTAAAGGGATCGGCCCAGGGCTGGGGAGTGTGTGGGATGGGGTGGGAAATGTGTGTGTGTGTGTGTGTGTTTCTGTGTTATGGGTGGGAGTGTAAACAGAGAAAATACCTCCACCTCTCTAACACAGTGGCCACATCCTAATAGTCGGAAATGGCTTCCTTTTTTAGGTTGTGTTCATTAGGTACCAAAGGGAAGAAAACAGACTAAAACAGGGAGCAACTACCTGGACTTCTCCAATAGGAAACTCACATTTTTTGTTTTCAATCATTTTCCATTGCTTGTCCTAATGAGCATGACCCTGGTCTACTCTCCATTGTGACCACGGATCTGAAAGCCCCTGACAACTAACGGCACTATTGTTGAAACCTATCTACTTCTTTCATTTATCAATGGATTTGATATCAGTGGATTCCATACAAGGAAAGCAGGATTATGCTGAGGAATAATTTCACATTGGGATAATTTTCCGGAGTCTTCTGTTGTGCTGTTCCCTGATACAGTAACAAGCTATCTGAGAATTTATGGGGTAAATAAAAACGTGTTTTTCCCTTAAGGGAGAGAGACTGACGAGATATACTTTTCCAGAGGCTTCTGTTACGCAGTGTATAATTTCTATGAGAGCAGGTAAAGGAGGCTTAGTACACTATGGCTGTTCAGAAGTGACATCCCTTCCAGTGCACTTTACCTTCCTTGAACCGTCATGTACACTACATGACCAAAAGTATGTGGACACCTGCTCGTCGAACATCTCATTCCAAAATCATGGGCATTAATATGGAGTTGGTCCCCTCTTTGCTGCAATAACAGCCTCCACTCTTCTGGGAAGGCTTTCCACTAGATGTTGGAACAATGCTGTGGGGACTTGCTTCCATTCAGCCACAAGAACATTATTGAGGTCGGGCACTGATGTTGGGCGATTAGACATGGCTCGCAGTCGCCGTTCCAATTCATCCCAAAGGTGTTCGATTAAGTTCTTCCACACAGATCTTGACAAATCATTTTCTGTATGGACCTCGCTTTGTGCACGGAGGCAATGTCATGTTGAAACAGGATAGGGCCTTCCCCAAACTGTTGCCACAAAGTTGGAAGCACAGAATTATCTAGAATGTCATTGTATGCTGTATCGTTAAGATTTCTCTTCACTATAACTGAGGGGCCTAGCCCGAACCATGAAAAACAGCCCCAGACCATTATTCCTCCTCCACCGAAGTTTACAGTTGGCACTATGCATTCGGGCAGGCAGCGTTATCCTGGCAACCGCCAAACCCAGATTTGTCCGTCGGACTGCCAGATGGTGAAGTGTGATTCATCACTCAGAAAACGCATTTCCACTGCTCCAAAGTCCAATGGCGGCAAGCTTTACACCACTCCAGCTGATGCTTGGCATTGCGCATAGTGATCTTAGGCTTGTGTGCGGCTGCTCGGTCATGGAAGCCCATTTAATGAAGCTCCCAATGAACAGTTCTTGTGCTGACGTTGCTTCCAGAGGCCGTTTGGAGTGTTGCAACCGAGGACAGACGATTTTTATGTGCTACGCGCTTCAGCACTCGGCAGGCCCGGTCTGTGAGCTTGTGTGGCCTACCACTTCACAGCTGAGCCGTTGTTGCCCCCGAGACATTTCCACTTCACAATAACTGCACTTGCAGTTGACCAGGGAAGCTCTAGCAGGGCAGAAATATGACGAACTGACTTATTGGAAAGGTGGCATTCTATGACAGTGCCACGTTGAAAGTCACTGAGCTCTTCAGTAATGCCATTGTACTGCCAATGTTTGTCTATGGAGATTGCATGGATGTGTGATCAATTTTATACACCTGTCAGCAACGGGTGTGGCTGAAATAGCCGAATCCACTAAGTTGAAGCGGTGTCCACATATATATACATTATATATATATATTCAAAAGTATGTATACTCAGACACACACACACACACAAACACAGAGAGAGAGTACATGACTCCATACTCCTGAGCGTATGCGAGTACCCACACTGAGGGAATACGACAACCCCCAGTAATCTAGCTTGGCCCACACACTTGTCACGAACAGACAGTTCTCTACTCCCTTGTCATTGTGACTTAACACAACATGATGCAGTGACGCTCGGGAAGCTTCCAGCCCGCATATAAGAAACCTGGGTCAAAATACTATTCATCCATTCCACAAGAACCAAGCACTTGCACAGAATTGCCATTTTCCCAAATACATGGTTAAGTCTAGTCCTGTCATAAGAACAGCTTGTTTTATAGTACAGGACTAGGCTTATTCTCTGTCTGGGAAATCCTCTCTTTGTCTTACTAGTTCACTAGCCTAGTCCTATCTGTAGCTCGTTTCTGTGCTTTAGCCAACTCCTGACACTATTGTGGCTACAGCACATACAGTTCTAGGACCAGGTCTCATGTTCAGCAGTGGTGTCATATAAGCTCTGCCTTGAATGGTCGTCGGGACACAATCCATGTTCTGTCAGGTTGAGGGAGAATGACGAGACAGGTAGTGAATCCCAAACCACTCCTTCGCCCCTAACAACTCGCTCGGAAGGCCCTCCGTTGTCACGTGTTGCTGATGAAACTCCGAGGTTGACTTCCAGAGAGTGGCGAGGGTATCAATAACCCATTAACTTCGGGACACACCCCTAACTTGAATTAATTCATGTTCCACTTTTAAATAATACAAATCAGCATGAAATTCAAATGAACAAACCCCCCCCCGTCGTTTTACAAGATATAAACCTCAGGAATAGTTAAACATTAATTCCTCTCCATTCTTTAGTGTGAAACTCAAAAATAACACGATGCCTTATGGGATTCCATTTCGCTCTGATGCCGGCAGCATTGTTGGCTCGGTCAAAGCGGTTGTCCGAGGGTCTAATTAGCCCCTACACCCATCATCATTTTCACTCCCTCAGCTTTGAGACACTTGTGTATATGGCATAAGTGCGTGTGAACACACAAATGGTGAGTCGAGGGGAAAGGGGGTTAATTGGGATTCAGCCAAGGTTGTTGCTTTTATGTCTGGACTGATGAAAATAGATTTTTGTTATGTCTAGACTGAGTGTCTGCTCTTCTATCAGAGTGTCTGCATCTCAAATGGCACCCTATTGCCTATATTGTGCAGTACTTTTTACCAGGGCTCATAGGACTCTGCTCCAATGTAGGATATTATACAGGAGATAATATAGGGTGCCATTTGGGATGCAGACACTCTGTTTTCACAAACAGCCAGTAGTGTTTCCTCTGTGAGGAGGGATATGAGGCCTTTTGAGACAGAACGCATTATTTTATAATCACCATGTACACAGACACCAAGATGGACACACTTTAGTTCCATACATTGAGATTTGTGGGTATTCATGCATCAATTCAAATTGACATGCATACTGAGTGGACAAACAGTGCCTTCGGAATGTATTCAGACCCCTGGACTTTTTCCACCTCATTCTAAAATGGATTAAATAAATAAAATATTATCAGCAATCTACACACAATACCCCATTATGACAAAGTGAAAACAAGTTTATAAATGTTTGCACATTTATAAAAAAAAAATAAAAAAAAACAGAAATACCTTATTTACATAAGTATTCAGACCCTTGCAATGAGACCCGAAATTGGGTTCAGGTGCAGCCTGTTTCCATTGATCATCGTTGAGATGTTTCTACAACTTGATTGGAGTCCACCTTTGGTAAATTCAATTGATTGGATACGATTTGGAAAGGCACACACCTGTCTATATAAGGTCCCACAGTTGACAGTGCATGTCAGAGCAAAAACCAAGCCAGGAGGTCGAAGGAATTGTCTGGAGATGCGAGACAGGATTGTGTCGAGGCACAGATCTGGGGAAGGGTACCAAATAATTTCTGCAACACTGAAGGTCACCAAAAACACAGTGGCCTCCATCATTCTTAAATGGAAGAAGTTTGCAACCACCAAGACTGTTCCTAGAGCTGGCCGCCCAGCCAAATTGAGCAATCGGGGGAGAAGGGCCTTGGTCAGGGAGATGACCAAGTACCTGATGGTCACTCTGACAGAGCTCTAGAGTTCCTTTGTGGAGATGGGAGACTCTTCCAGAAGGACAACCATCTCTGCAGCACTCCACCAATCAGGCCTTTATGGTAGAGTGGCCAGATGGAAGCCACTCCTCGGTAAAAGGCCATGACAGCCCGCTTGGAGTTTGCCAAAAGGCACCTAAACACTCTAAGACCATGAGAAACAAGATTCTCTGGTCTGAGGAAAGATTGAACTCTTTGGCCTGAAAGCCAAGAGTCACATCTGGAAGAAACCTGGCACCATCCCTACGGTGAAACATGGTGGTGGCAGCATCATGCTGTGGAGATGTTTTTCAGCTGCAGGGACTAGGAGACTAGTCAGTATCGAGGCAAAGATGAACAGAGCAAAGTACAGAGAGATCCTTGATGAAAACCTGCTCCAGGACCTCAGACTGTGTTGAAGGTTCACATTACAACAGGACAACGACCCTAAGCACAGAGCCAAGAGAACGCAGAAGTGACTTCGGGACTAGTCTCTGAATGTCCTTGAGTGGCCCAGCTAGAACCCGGACTTCAAACCTATCGAACATCTCTGGAGAGACCTGAAAACACTCTCCATCCAGAGCTTGAGAGGGCCTGCAGAGAAGAATAGGAGACTTGTCCTGAAGCCACCCCTGTGTTGTCTTGGCTGTGTGCTTAGGGTTGTTATCCTGTTGGAAGGTGAACCTTCACCCCAGTCTGAGGTCCTGAGTGCTCTGGAGCAGGTTTTCATTGAGGAAATGCACGGTCCAGAGCTTATTTTTCAGTCCCCTCTGAGGAACAGATGTCGATGACGTGACTGTAAACATTTGGAGAAGGCTGGCCGCAGCAGTTGGCCATTCACACTGCCCTTGTAAAAATCACTTGTGATCCGGAAAGGATTACTCTACAGTTTGGAGCCTGCCGGTGGTGCACCGGGACCATTTGCATAATGGAAGAATTACTTAGAATAGAGTCCAATCCTCTTGAATGCTGTGCCCTTGAATGGTTGTGTCTTATGGTGTGTTGAGTGATATCAGCCGTGTTCTGAGTGACACCTTGTGGATTGAGAAGTGTTGTGGTTCCAATTCACAGCTTTTGTCCTTTTATTATTATTTATTATGATAGTGTGCATTGACAAATCAATCAATTGATTGTGTATGATTGCACCATGGACTGAAAGTAGTTTCTGTCTTGTTGTATAAACCGCCTAAGGAGCCATTGCAATGTACACGGAGTATACTAAACATTAGGAACTGGCCTGGCACCTACTACCATAGCACTTAAATATCTTGTCTTGCCCATTCACCCTCTGAATGGCACACATACACAATCCATGTCTTAATTGTCTCAAGGCTTAAAAATCCTTCTTTAACCCGTCTCCTCCCCTTCATATACACTGACTGAAGTGGATTTAACAAGTGACATCAATAAGGAATCATAGCTTTACCTGGTCAGTCTATGTCATGGAAAAAGCAGGTGTCCGTGATGTTGGGTGATAGAGTGATTCCTTGGCCTTCACCTTAGCTCAGGATGGTTTGGGGTTTAAAGTACTTCAAAATGTGCAAATGATTATACGATCCAGGGTATTATTGACCCCGGCCTTTGGTAGCACTTCATATAGAACTCCATGCTGGCATGCATGCCTCCCTGCAATATTATCAGCTGTCATAATCAACTAATGCTAGTTAATTACAACAGTCACAATATGAGGTCAGTTTGTGAGTTAGGCGACCTGCTAGCTACGAGCAAGCTTTCCAACTGCTGAATTTGGCCATGTGAGTGTTAGTAGTCATCCTAATGACCTATGTTGACACGGTTATGATATGACTTTTGTTTTCTCTGTAAGCTTATGACAACATAAAGAGGGCAGTCTTGGCCTCCCGGGTGGCGCAGTGGTTAAGGGCGCTGTACTGCAGCGGCAGCTCTGCCACCAGAGACTCTGGGTTCGCGCCCAGGCTCTGTCGTAACCGGCCGCGACCGGCCTAGCGTCATCTGGGTTAGGGAGGGGTTGGCCAGTAGGGAAATCCTTGTCTGGGCCGGGCGCAGTGCGCACTAACCACGGTTGCCAGGTGCACGGTGTTTCCTCCGACACATTGGTGGGGCTGGCTTCCGTGTTGGATGGCACTGTGTTAAGAAGCAGTGTGGCTTGGTTGGGTTGTGTTGTAGCGATGAGACAAGATAGTAGCTACTAAACAATTGGATACCATGAAATTGGGTAGAAAAAGGGGTCAAATTAAACAGCAAAAAAACACACAAAAAAAAGAGGGCAGGGTTCAAATCTAGTGTGAAATGAACAGTCTTTTTGAAGAGCAGGAAGGGACACTGGATATGGTGAGGAATAGATATAGAGAGGAATGACCTTTTGGCATGGTGCCTGTCTGAAAGCCCAGTGGCTTGGATGTCTGGATGTCTACACATGTGTAGACACACACACACACTCTCCTCTGTTTGTTTGTATTTCACTCTTTTTTTTCTAAATTATTTTAATTGTTTTATTCTCTGTCTGTCCGAAATAACACAGCCTGAGACACATCGGTCAGCCAAGAAACAGTCAAGACTAGAAACTAACCCGGTACGTCAAACTCAGCATGTCAAACGCTGACAGACAACTAAGATCTACAAATGCAGCTGTGCACCCTGCACAGTGCTCCAAGACCAATCTGGCTCACTCCAGCTTTTTAAACCACTGTCACAGAGCCCAGCAGGCATACAGATACAGTCATGTAGCATTGCTGAAAAAACAGCACTCTCAATGTTTCCCAAATGACAAAGCCATGTACTGTATTAAATTCCAAAATGCAGTGGCTTGGATTATCGACTGTTGATAAGTGTACTAAACCAGGCCATGTGGTTGTCCCAATCAATTCAAATTTGAATCGATTGAACTGGTGATCTGTACTGGTAAACTGTGTTGCACTTATCCAATGTGGATTCATCAGGAGTGTTGTAGAGCTCAAAGTACTGAATCCCCAATGTATCCCAACAGAGAGTATTAATCCAAAAACGTCATGGTGGGTGGGTGGCACACACAAACACACTCACAACCCCTACACTTTTCGATATAGGCAGAGGGGTAGGAGTGTGAGACAGGCCCACTCTCTATTTGACCTAGTTAACTCACCCTCACTCCCTCTTCCCCCCCCCAACCCCCCCCTAAAAGAAATCCAGTGCCACACAGTGTGTTCCATGCCAGTCTACCCTGGGTACAGAGAAAAGGGGGGGGGGGGGGGTAAAGCTGTGCCAGGCGAATGTGGAGCAAAGCCAGCCATCAGATATGCAATTATTTGTTCAGCTCCGGACATAATGAAAAGGAATTACTTGGGCTTGGCTTGATTGTTTGAAAAGTTTCTAAAAGTTGCCCTTTCTGTTTTCAGACAGAGCGAGAGTTGTCTGTTCTAAAGTCAGAAGGCATGAAGGGACAGCAACTGACACGCTGAGATTTTCGGATTTATGACATTTTTCCACTTAATTTTTAATCAAGGTTACGTGGCAGAAAATAATCTACTCAAATGTATAACCTAAAAATACGTCAGCAAAATGTCCTTACACAACAGTATACAACCAGACCATTGCGACCATGGCGTCATTGCAACCAGTTTTTCCACACATTTTGTTCATCGCTAAAACACCGCATTGATCCTTCTTGGAATCCATGTGTTTATTGTGAGCTCCCTGCTATGAGGAGTGGCTAGTGGAAGTTTCTTTATCATACGGCTGGAAGCAAGCATTTCCAGAAAAATATAAATGTTCTTCCTCCCAGTAGAATGTCTGCTGCATTTTGGCAATATGCTGCTAAAATGGTGCCAACACAGCACACACATTCCACAACTCCTGTCTTCTCACAAAAGTTTCCCCAGTAGGGGAGAGTGGGGTAAGTTGAGGTGTTGAGCCACCTCGTTTCTAAGAAACCCTAAACAAAATGAATCATGTGAACAACTATTTAGAGTCTAGAGTCTAGAGAGTTTAGAGTCTGTGAAGGAAGAAAGTTAGTTCCAAAAAACTGATTTTCACGAAGTCAAATTAATTGACAGTGTTATAGGTTTTGTGATGCTTGAATCTAAACCAAAGTAGATCGTTTGAAGATTTTTTTATATATTACTTGGGGTCTCTATAGGCTATAATATGAGGTCCTAAAACTAGCATTAAAGTGCATCCTAGTTGTGTGGGCTAATAGTTTGTCTTGGGGTAAGTTGAGCCAATGGCCAACATACCCCATACGAATTATGTTTACATTTTGTCTGTTTTATGCATAATGTGCATAGTATTTTTGCAATGAGTCATGTATATGAACTCAAGATAGTGGATTTTTATTGTTACAGAACATACATCCTCATGCCCCATGTATACAAACGTAAAACAAGCATGGGTCTAGCCCCCATTTGAGGTTCTTGAATGAGCAGCGAAGGAAGTTAGAGAAGGAAAGAAGTCCATTGGAGCAGCAGCAAGTGATGGGAAAAATTGACTGAATGACACTGGAGGTACATTGACAAAAAAAAATCTAATGAACATGTACCTGCGCGAAAGAAAGGCCATGACAGTGCAGCAGAGGCACACAGTCTTGTCGGATGATATGGAGTCTGAGCTTGCTAAACATATCAAGAATCTAGCGGACCAGTTTTCAGGGGTTTAGTGGCCAAAATGCAGAGAACTTGCATATGAATTGGTACATTTAAATAATATTCCTGTCCCAGACAACTGGTCAAGAAATGGAAGGCTAAGTGATATTGAACAGAGAGATCTACAGTTGAAGTCGGAAGTTTACATACACTTAGGTCGGAGTCATTAAAACTAGTTTGAAGGGCTACTTTCAAAGTCAGTGCCTCTTTGCTTGACATCATGGGAAACTCAAAAGAAATCAGCCAAGACCTCAGAAAAAAATTGTTGACCTCCACAAGTCTGGTTCCTCCTTGGGAGCAATTTCCAAACTCCTGAAGGTGCCACGTTCATCTGTACTAACAATAGTACGCAAGTATTAACACCATAGGACCATGCAGCCATCAGAGACGCATTCTGTCTCCTAGAGATGAACGTACTTTGGTGCGAAAAGTGCAAATCAATCCCAGAACAACAGCAAAGGACGTTGTGAAGATGCTGGAGGAAACAGGTACAAAGGTTTCTATATACACAGTAAAGCGAGTCCTATATCGACAACCTGAAAGGCTGATCAACAAGGAAGAAGCTACTGCTCCAAAACCGCCATAAAAAAGCCAGACTACGGTTTGCAACTGCACATGGGGACAAAGATTGTACTTTTTGGAGAAATGTCCTCTGGTCTGATGAAACAAAAATAGAACTGTTTGGCCAGAATGACCATCGTTATTTTTGGAGGAAAAAGGGGGAGGCTTGCAAGTCGAAGAACACGATCCCAACCGTGAAGCACGGGGGTGGCAGCATCATGTTGTGGGGGTGCTTTGCTGCAGGAGGGACTGGTGCACTTCACAAAATAGATGGCATCATGAGGGAAGAAAATGTGGATATATTGAAGCAACATCTCAAGACATCAGTCAGGAAGTTAAAGCTTGGTCGCAAATGGGTCTTCCAAATGGACAATGACCCCAAGCATACTTCCAAAGTTGTGGCAAAATGGCTTAAGAACAACAAAGTCAAGGTATTGGAGTGGCCATCACAAAGTCCTGACCTCAATCCCATAGAAAATGTGTGGGCAGAACTGAAAAAGCATGTGCGAGAAAGGAGGCCTACAAACCTGACTCAGTTACACCAGCTCTGTCAGGAGGAATGGGCCAAAATTCACCCAACTCATTGTGGGAAGCTTGTGGAAGGCTACCCCATGTTAAAAATGTAAAGGCAATGCTAGCAAAAACTAATTGAATGTATGTAAACTTCTGACCCACTGGGAATGTGATCAAATCACTCCACTATTATTCTGATATTTCACATTCTTAAAATAAAGTGGTGATCTTAACTGACCTAAGGCAGGGAATTTTTACTAGGATTAAATGTCAGGAATTGTGAAAAACCGAGTTTAAATGTATTTTGCTAAGGTGTATGTAAACTTCGACTTCAACTGTATATCTGAATGTAGGCATATATTTAAGATATATACAATATACCACATAATTCAACTTTGACCTACCAGCACCATCCCTCACTGTCACAGGACATGTTCACCCACTTACCCCAAGGCAGCTCAACTTACCCTGCCCCCATAACCAAACCAAAGGCTTTAACAAATGTACACACAGTGGACATTTACAAAAGACTGGTCAACAGTGTTCCAAACTCACCCTATTGACTACTTAAAAGGTAGACTCAGTGATATGAAGTAGATGCAGAAAGTAAACAGCATAGCAGGTCAATTTACAAGCATGTATGTATGTAACCAATTTTATTTTATTTTATTTCTGGAACAACTAAGTGTTGAAGTGGGAGCGCTCAACTTCTCAGCTGCTGGTCCACTAGCTACCATGCTGTAACAGCGTGATGCAAACCCATGCCCATACGCTGATAGTGTGTGACTGTGTGAGAGCGAAGTCCTGCATCTCACTCATCTCAATATCTGCAAGTCTACCTTTAAGGTGTTTTGGTTGTTTTTGGTTCTCTACAAAGGCTGTTCAGAGTACAAAAGGTGGCATCTGTAGTTTAATGACTAATTCAATAAGAGAAACCTTTTATAATGCTTCAATGTAATACTCTTTCAGCATGAAGTTCCAGTCGTCTTACTCTCTACTCAGCTTGTACACAAGGGTACCAGCCAAACTCAAAAAATGCCAGAATGAGAATTATATTACCTTTCTTGATCATAGATCAAGGCCATCGACCACATGGGCTGGGTTAGATTAATTTGTCATTTATTTCTCTGAACGGTGCTAGGATGTTTGAGGAGTAACTAAAACTAGAATGTTAACAGACATAGAAAAAGAGAACAAACAGGGCTGGGAGTAAAAGACTGAAGACCATTACTGTATAGTCTGTGAACAAATTCCATTGTGTCAGAGCCCAAACTGCAGGAATTCTGGGAACACCAACTAGCTCAATAAGAGGAGCACAGAGCCGTCAAGGCTCCATTCCTGTTGTAACAGATTCCCTTGCAAGCATGGGGGCACTGGGCTTAGCTTCAGCCAGCCAGCCGGAAAGCTGTTTATCCCTTTATGTCTTACAATAACCAATAACCACAGAGCCTGGGCCCAACTCAGTTGCATTTATTGAGTCAACTGCAGTTAACATTTTACAAAGCGCAGAACAACCCAAATGGATCCCTGAGTGTGGATAAGTGACAGTCGGGCAAGCGACTCTTTCGCTGTCCTTTCGAAATATGCAAATCCTTTAATGGTGTGGAAAAACACAGACCTATCTATTGTCTTCTGCAGGTACACGAAGAGACAAACGTTCTTCAGTTCTAAAATGCCCGTGGGGGGCTTCGCAGATCTGTATTTTTTAATGCATGTACTGTACATATTAAAGCCTCTACTAATTATATTGTCATGGTAACATGAAGGTATCAAATTTGTTCTTCAGGTTGATATTTGGAGGTCTCATTTTACTGACATGGGACTTAAGATAAATGACAAAGCAGTATGAGAATGTTTAACCTCGAACAAACAATACCCTGAAATCCCATGATGTATAGTCATTTCTTTAAAGAAACAAATCTTTGTATAAGTTGACCTTGAAAATGCATCCCCTCTCAAATAGGCATTATACGTCTCTTTCTTATGGGCCTCCCTTGTGTGTGACACTCCGGATTGGCGTTGAGGGTAGCAATTTATGTTGTCTGCTGGCTCTCTCCCCCTGACCAACCTTTTCCCAAAACCCAGGAGAGCAGAGGGTCCAGCTGGCAAAATGGCCCACCATGGTGAGAGCACAAAGACCAACAAGCAGCCCGCCTTCACACACAGACAGACACATAAAATATCCAGGACAGATGTCTTTACTATTATTCTACAATGTAAAAAAAAGTTAAAGAAAAACCCCAGGTTTGTAGGTGTGTCCAAACTTTTGACTGGTATTATATTTGTTGTTTCCCATGGTCTGTCTCTTACATTTTCACACAAGGCAAAGCAGTGAGGCTGTAGCAACAGTCCTATTGAGGACAATGGCTCAGCTTACAGCCAAGCACTTTGTAAAGAACACAAACTCCAAAGTATGAGTGCTGATCTAGAGTCTGTGGAAGTGGCTCATATATTTTGGAGTCTTTTTGGATTTCTATTTTCAACTCGCTCAACTATGGCTGTAGGGACTTGGATGTGAAGTGCTCCTACTGTTTTTTAGGACTTATTTGTCTGGCCCTTGGGATGTGGGGATGTGAGTCGTGTTGTCTTGATGAATCGTGACAATGCTTCAGGCTCTGTGTCTAGGGTTCTTGTAAACCATAATGTACTAGGGGTTTGGGCATATGGGGATGCATTAAGGCAGGCAATAAGGGCTGTAATATTACTGCTCTTACTTACAGGGTTGTTAGGGGAGCAAGCTTTTAGAGTGCCACTCGGGAAAGGAAAAGCTTTTGGTAAATATTCTCCCACCAACTGTATGTGGATAAAGTACAGAGACTTATGGCACATCATTAAGTTCTGTAATTTTCAACTATGTAAACCCACCCCCAAAATAATGTTTTTTTTCCCTTGGCTATTGTGATACCCATAATGAACTTATGGAATTTACCATCTCTCACTTTGGCAAATGCCAACCTTGTACTTACTGGGCATATTTGGTATGCCTATTCATATTTTCACTACTGTTCAAAAGTTCTGGGTCACTCAGAAATGTCCTTGTTTTTGAAAGAAAAGCACATTTTTTGTTCATTAAAATAACATCAAATTCATCAGAAATACAGTGTAGACATTGTTAATGTTGTAAATAGCTATTGTAGCTGGAAACGGCTGATTTTTTATGGAATATCTACATAGGCGTACAGAGGCGCATTATCAGCAACCATCACTCCTGTGGAAGTTCCAATGGCACGTTGTGTTAGCTAATCCAAGTTTATTATTTTAAAAGGCTAACTGATCATTAGAAAAACTGTTTTGCAATTATGTTAGCACAGCTGAAAACTGTTGTCCTGTTTAAAGAAGCAATACAACTGGCCTTCTTTAGACTAGTTGAGTATCTGGAGCATCAGCATTTGTGCGTTCGATTACAGGCTCAAAATGTCCAGAAACAAAGAACTGTCTTCTGAAACTCGTCAGTCTATTCTTGTTCTGATAAATTAAGGCTATTCCATGTGAGAAATTGCAAATAAACTGAAGATCTCGTACAATGCTGTGTACTACTCCCTTCACAGAACAGGCGCAAACTGGATCTAAGCACAACAGAAAGTGCACTGGGAGGCCCCGGTGCACAACTGAGCAAGAGGACAAGTACATTAGAGTGTCTAGTTTGAGAAAGAGACGCCTCATAAGTCCTCGACTGGCAGATTCATTAAATAGTACCCGTAAAACACCAGTCTCAACGTGAACAGTGAAGAGGCGACTCCGGGATGCTGGCCTTCTAGGTTGTATTCTGTC
Source organism: Oncorhynchus mykiss (assembly GCF_057628025.1). Classification (NCBI taxonomy): domain Eukaryota; kingdom Metazoa; phylum Chordata; class Actinopteri; order Salmoniformes; family Salmonidae; genus Oncorhynchus; species Oncorhynchus mykiss. The sequence goes on from NC_143031.1 coordinate 23,728,025, forward strand.
TATAATGGAGTGGCCAGCACAGTCACCGGATCTCAACCCCGTTGAGCTGTTGTGAGAGCAGCGTGAGCAGAAGTGCCCATCAAGCCAATCCAACTTGTGGGAGATGCTTCAGGAAGCATGGGGTGAAATCTCTTCAGATTACCTCAACAAATTGACAACTAGAATGCCAAAGGTCTGCAAGGCTGTAATTGCTGCAAATGGAGCATTATTTGACGAAAGCACAATTATAATTTTCATTAAAATCATTATTTATAATCTTGTCAATGTGTTGACTATTTCCTATTCATTTTGTAACTAATCTCATGTATGTTTTCAAGGAAAACAAGGACATTTCTAAGCGACCCCAAACTTTTGAATGGTAGTGTATATATTATCTTTTGTCATCTATTTTTAAAGCATACGGTGATAAATAATGAGTAGGACCGTTAAGAGGCGAGATCCAAAAACATCAAGGGAACAGTTGAAGCTAAACTCATGAATATTTCACAACAAATCAGTTGGATGGGCATTTGATTTCCATAGGCGGGCACGTGTTTTCCCACGGGACCCCCTACAGTGGGGAGGCAGGTAGCCTAGTGGTTAGAAAGGTTGCTAGATCAAATCGCGAGCTGACAAGGTAAAAATCTGTCGTTCTGCCCCTGAACGAGGCATTTAACCCACTCTTCCTAGGCCGTCATTGTAAATAAGAATTTGTTCACAACTGACTTGCCTAGTTAAATAAAAAAATACAGTGCATTCGGAAAGTATTCAGGCCCCTTGACTTTTTCCACATTGTTACGTTGCAGCCTTATACTAAAATGGATCAAATTAAAATGAATCCTCATCAACCGACACACAATACCCGATAACGACAAAGTGAAAACAAGTTTAGAATTTTTTGTACATTTACATAAAGTATTCCGACCCTTTGCTATGAGACTCAAAATGAAGGTCTGATGAAACCAACTATTTGGCCTGAAAACCAAGCGTCATGCCTGGAAGAATCCTGGCATCATCCCTAATCCTGGCACCATCCCTACAGTGAAGCATAGTGGTGCTGTGGGGATGTTTTTCAGATGCAGGGACTGGGAGACTAGTCAGGATCCAGGGAAAGATGAACGGAGCAAAGTACAGAGAGAGATACTTGATGAAAACCTGCTCCAGAGCGCTCAGGACCTCAGACTCGGGCGAAGGTTCACCTTCCAACAGGACAAAGGCCCTAAGCACACAGCCAAGACAACGCAGGAGCGGCTTCGGGACAAGTCTCTGAATGTCCTTCAGTGGGCCAGCCAGAGCCCGGACTTGAACCCGGTCGAACATCTCTGGAGAGACCTCACAATAGCTGTGCAGCGATGCTCCCCATCCAACCTGACAGAGCTTGAGAGAATCTTCAGAGAATAATGGGAGAAACTCTCCAAATACAGGGGTGTCAAGCTTGTAGTGTCATAACCAAGAAGACAAAAGGATGTAATCGCTGCCTATGGTGCTTCAACAAAGTACTGAGTAAAGGGTCTGAATATTTATATAAATGTGATATTTTTTATTTTATCATATTTTATGTCTAAAAAACTGTTTTTGCATTGTCATTATGGGGTATGTAGATTGTGTAGATTGATGAGTGGAAAAAAATATTTAATCCATTTTAGAATAAGGCTGTAAAGTAACAAAATGTGTAAAAAGTCAAGGGGTCTGAATACTTTCGAATGCCCTGTATATATAGACTGTAAACAGTAGTAGGCCGAATATCGAATCTTGAGGCACCCCTTTACATAACTCAAGGAACTCAGATTTGAACCCATCTACCTTGATGGCTTGAGTTCTGTCATTGAGATAATTATGAAACCATTGGCAAGCATCAGTACACAACCATATCGAGGACAGCTTATACAACAAAATAACATGGTCTACAGTAACAAAAGCTTTTGACAAGTCAAGTTATCAACTAAGGCATTTGCAATATAAATTACCACAAGCACGGTAGCCGTAGTAGTGCTATGTTTAGGTCTGAATCCAAATTGATTAACATTAAGAATACCATTTACATATAGAAAATAATGTAGCTGTTTGTTGACCAATGATTCTAGTAATTTCGCAAGATAAGGGAGCCTGGAAATGGGTGGATAATTATCAAGTTAAATAAGAAATGTGTATTACCTTGCCAGCAATGATGGGCGCTGCATACTTAAGCAAAGATGTGTCCAAATCTGAACTTTTTCAGTAATGATGCAGGCGTCTAAAACTACTTCCTTTTTATTTTTTATTTTATTTCACCTTTTATTTAACCAGGTAGGCCAGTTGAGAACAAGTTCTCATTTACAACTGTGACCTGGCCAAGATAAAGCAAAGCAGTGCGACAAGAACAACACAGAGTTACAAACAAACTTACAGTCAATAACACAATAGAAACATCTATGTACAGTGTGTGAAAATGTAGAAGAGTAGGGAGGTAAAGGCAATAATTAGGCCATAGAGGTCAAAATAATTATGATGATAGATGTGCAGAAGATGAATGTGGAAGTAGAGATACTGGGGTGCAAAAGAGCAAGAGGATAAGTAACCATATGGTTATTAGGTAGTTGGGTGTGCTATTTACAGATTGGCTGTGTACAGGTACAGTGATCGGTAAGCTGCTCTGACAGCTGATGCTTAAAGTTAGAGAGGGAGATAAGACTCCAGCTTCAGTGATTTTTGCAATTTGTTCCAGTCATTGGCAGCAGAGAACTGGAAGGAAAGGCAGCAAAAGTAAGTGTTAGCTTTGGGGATGACCAGTGAAATATGCCTGCTGGAGCGTGTGATACGAATGTATGGTGACGAGTGGGCGGGGCTTTACCTAGCAAAGACTTATAGATGACCTGGAGCCAGTGGGTTTGGAAGATGAATGTGTAGTGAGGGCCAGCCAACGAGAGCATACAGGTCGCAGTGGTGGGTAGTATATGGGGCTTTGGTGACAAAACGGATGGCACTGTGATAGACTACATCCAGTTTGCTGAGTAGAGTGTTGGAAGCTATTTTGTAAATGACATCGCCGAAGTCAAGGATCGTTGGATAGTCAGTTTTAAGAGGGTATGTTTGGCAGAATGAGTGAAGGAGGCTTTGTTGCGAAATAGGAAGCCGATTCTCGATTTAATTATTTTGGATTGGAGATGCTTAATGTGAGTCTGGAAACTATGAAATAACACATATGGAATCATGTTGTAACCAAAAAAGATGAGTATGGGACTAGGAAGCTGGTTGAGAGAATGCAAAGAGAGTGCAAAGCTATCATCAAGGCAAAGGGTAGCTCCTTTGAAGAATCTCAAATATAAAATACATTTTTATTTGCTTAACACTTTTTTGCTTACTACATGATTCCATATGTGTTGTTTCATAATTTTGATGTCTTCACTATTATTCTACAATGTAGAAAATAGTAAAAATAAAGAAAAACCCAGGAATGAGTAGGTGTGTCCAAACTTTCGACAGGTACTGTATATGTTTTTAAACGTCAAATCCATATCAATCCAAATCCTTAAGTATTTATATGGGGGAACACGTTCAATTGGAGAACAATCTAATAAGTGAACATCTAATACATTTTTACAAGAGTTTAAAAGCAACATGAATTTTGTTTTGCCTGTATTAAGCACAAGTTTTGAATCAGCAAGAGATTCCTGCATAGCTGTAAAATCTGACTGTAGTTTTGACACAGCCAGATCAAAAGTCTGGGTGGTGTTGATTATAAATAGTTAAGAGAATAGGTCCCAAAATCGACACCTGTGGTACATCTTTATGCACATCAAGAAATTTTACTTAACCCCATTACTCACAATGGCCTGAGATCTGAAACGATGAACAGGTGTTCAACTCAGGCCTATCGAGGACAACTTAGTCAATAAAACAGAATGATTAACAGTATCGAAAGCTTTGACAGATCCACAAACAAAGCAGCACATTTCATTTTAGTGTCGAAAGCATTGACAAGATTATTTAACAACTAAAGTGGTTAATGTTATTCCCAGGCCTAAACCCTGATTGGTTTACATTCAAAATACATTTCTCAGATTTAAAAAAAGGCCAAAGTTTTATATTTACCAATGATTCGAGAATCTTAGCTCGACAAGGAAGCCTTGAAATGGGGTGATAATAATTAAGATCTTACTATCCTGCCCTTATGGAGTGGCAGCAGCACGAGCTGATTTCCATGCTCTTGGTATATTTTCTGATAACAATGTAAAATGTGAGTTATTGAGCCAACAATGATGGGCGCTGCACACTTAAGCAGACCAGTATCCAATTAGTCAGCTTCTGTAGATTTCTTGTTGTCCATTGCTAGCAAAGCATCCATGAGTTATTTTCTGTAAATAGCCTAAAAGAAAAGCTTTAACTATAATTTCTTTCATGATTTAACAAGTGTACCCTATCAGCATCCAGCCCAATATCATTGTGAATAGGCTTAGAAGTTCTTTCAAAGAGAGAGCCCGCTGAAATAAAATGGTGATTCGGTAGTGAGAACCCTTCAGGGATTTGACAGTTTTACAGAATATAGCCGGGTTCCCATTACAATCTGAAAGAGCGGTTACATAATAATCAGATTTAGCTTTTCTGATTATTTTTTTTGCACAATGATTCCTCAATTGCTTAAAAGCTTCCCAGTCTGGGCTTAAGCCTGTGTTCCTGACCTTGACATCATCTCTTTTATGAATGACTTCTGATAATTCTACCAGTACCAGGAATTCAATCTATATTTAACTCTTAATTCTTTGAAGGAAGCACGATTATCCACAATACTATTGAAGACCATCTGCAAACGAGGATCAAAGCTTCAGGGATAGCTGAAATATAATCAAGGTCACTAAAATAAAGAATGTGTCAAAAAGACTTCACTGAAGTTTTTACATTTCCTCTTTGTAATGACACAAGGCTTAGATTGTTGTATTCTCACATCTCTAACACATTGGATACAAGTAGAGACTCAGAGCTACAAAATGGTATATCATACACTGCAGTTGAGGAACAATGGGAAAGTAATTCTGCTTTGAAAGTTCATAAGCTTGTAACCCCACTTTTTAGAAAGTGACCCTGTACCCGCCCGACTGATTACTCTGCCTGACTATGAGCCTGCCTGCCGTCATGTACCTTGGCCTCTACTCTGTATTATCGACCCCTGCCTGCCTTGACCTGTCGTTTGCTTGCCGCTGTTGTTACAATAAACATTGTTACTTCACACAGTCTGCACTTGGGTCTTACCTTGGTACTTGATAACTGGAGAGCTCTTCTTTGTCTACACCTTCTAAGCATCGTTCACACACTCTTAAACCGTAGTCCCATCAATCTCTTTAAGGATTCACGTGTGCTAAACAGAGTGAGTAAAGTAGTGTAGTAAATAACCAAAGACTTCAAGACTAAAAGTGGTGAAAGTAGTACCCCACGATAAGGAAAAACTCCAGGTAAAAATACATTTTATCTAGTCCTTGGCCTATATCCTAATCTGATTTTGGAAGTGTCCATTTAAAATGTTGTATAATTATTACTCAGCAGGAAGGTCTGATTTCTCTATTATTAAAACAAGACCAAGATGGCATATATAAAGACCCAGTCTATCTAAAAGAAACTGGAGGCCCCTTACACTTCAATGTTGTGATGAAAGGGTTTTACCAGGTATTGTTCATCCTGATCAGACATGTTTTTACATGGACAATACATTGGAGATAATATACAACAACTACTAGAAATAATAGAACATCATGAAACATTTAAGAAGCCAGGCCTGGTATTTATAGCGGATTTTAAAAAGGCATTTGATAAAGTAAGACTGGATTTTTTTCAATTTCGGTAATTCTCTAATAAAATGGGTAAAAATAATGTATAGCAACCCCAGGTGTAAAATAGTAAATAACGGCTACTTCTCAGAGAGTTTTGAATTGTCAAGAGGAGTTAAACAAGGGTGTCCGCTGTCACCATATCTATTCGTTATGGGCATCGAAATGCTAGCTATTAAAATCAGATCCAATAACAACATTAGAGGATTAGAAATCCAAGGCTTAAAAACAAAGGTGTCCATGTATGCCGATGACTCAAGTTTTATATTAAGTCCGCAAGCTAGATCTCTGCAATGTCTCATTGAAGATCTAGATAACTTTTCTGTACTCTCTGGACTAAAACCTAATTATGATAAGTGTACAATATTACGTATTGGATCCTTAAAAAGTACAACTTTTACATTACCTTGCAGCTTACCTATAAAATGGGCTGATGGTGAAGTAGACATACTCGGTATTCATATCACAAAATATATAAATAAGCTCTCCACAATGAATAGAAAACTCGTCAAATAGATAAGATCGTGCAACCATGGAGAGGTAAATACCTGTCTATTTATTAGACATATCTCAGTTTACTCACTTTCTTATGGCACTGCCTACTCCTGATGATTCGTTTTTCAAATCAAATGAGCAAAAAATATTTCGCTTTATCTGGGACGCTAAATCAGACAAAATAAAACGTGTATTTTTACAGTGGGGCAAAAAAGTATTTAGTCAGCCACCAATTGTGCAAGTTTTCCCACTTAAAAAGATGAGAGAGGACTGTAATTTTCATCATAGGTACACTTCAACTATGACAGACAAAATTGAGAAAGAAATCCAGAAAATCACATTGTAGGATTTTTTATGAATTTATTTGCAAATTATGGTGGGAAATAAGTATTTGGTCACCTACAAACAAGCAAGATTTCTGGCCTCTCATCTTTTTAAGTGGGAGAACTTGCACAATTGGTGGCTGACTAAATACTTTTTTGCCCCACTGCATATAATGAATAGGGTGGGTTGAGATTATTAAATATAAAAGCACTAAACCTCTCTAAAAGCTTCACCTATTCGAAAGTTCTACTTGAACCCCAAATGGTTCTCAAGTAGATTAATAAGAAAAAATGCCTTTTTGCCTTTGTGCAGATTGCCATATCTAATTTTCGATGAATTGAAAATTATACTTTTTTCAAAGTATCTCTTTTTCAAACAAGCATTGGCTACAATTTCAATTTCATCCCCAGAAAAGATAGAACAAATATTACAACAAATAATATGGCTGAACTCAAATGTGCTGGTTGATAAAATACCTGTATTTATGGGAAAGATGTTTGAAAAGGGTATTTTGTTCTTAAATTATATTGTAAATTGTAAGGGTAGAGTTATGTCCTTCATGGCGTTATCAGAATTGTACACGAAGGTCTGCTCAATCCAAGAGTACAACCAATTGATTACAGCATTACCCCAAAAATGGAGGAGGCAGGTGGCAGCAGGAGGAGGTAGGGAACTGGTCTGTCTGCCCAATATAAAGGATCAAAACTGGCAGAGGAATAAAAATAGCATAAATAGGAAAGTATACCAGTTTCATTTGAGGACCAGGGTGTTGACAACTGTGCCATACAGATTGCAAAATAGTTGGGAAGCGATTTTTGATGTACCGATTCCATGGTACAGGGTGTATGAGTTGATACATAAAACAATGCAAGATTAAAGACTTAGTGCTTTCCAGCTAAAATTATTATATAGAATTTTTGTCACCAACAAAATGTTGAATATTTGGGGCATAAAATCATCGAAATTCTGCAGATTTTGTTGTGAGGATACAAAATCAATGGACCATTTATTTTGGTATTGCTCTCAGGTAGCCTGTTTCTGGTTTAAGGTTCAGGAATGGATGAAAATGCATAGCATTGATATAAAATTGACCCTAGAAATAGTACTGTTATGAGATCTGGAGAGACCGGGTCAGTAAATTACTAATACTCTTAGTAAAAGTATTTATCTTCAACTCGCATTCTGTGGATTCTATTCGCTTAGATAGATTGAAATTGTACGTTAAACATCACAGCATAGTTGAAAGATATGTGTTGCGTAGAAACCCTAAGTGGGTGGCCAGCAGAGATAGATGGGATGGGCTGAGGGAAGCTGAGGGTTAGGATGTGGAATTGGAGACAAGTGGGAGTGGAGTTGCTGTGCGGGAGATAGAATGATGGTCAAAGATAAAAGTTTTAAAAAAGGCAGAATAATACATAATAAAAGTAAGTTTGAAAGACACTGAGGGGCAGTGTTTTTACAACTAATGCCGGTTTGCCTGAGGCTGATGCCGTGCAGGTGTTTGTACACATGCATATACACACACTCTCATTCAAATAAACGCATACAAGAATACACACATGCATGTAATATTGCCAGACATGCACACAAACATTTACAGTTGGCATTGCTGTTATGATTTAAGTTGTCCCTGATGTCCTTTGTTTTAAATGTATTACTATTATTTATTTTTTTGCATTGTTGTTTGCTGTTTTTTCTGTATTTTCCTTTTTTCTCTTTAGTTCATTCTCTTGGTTGTTGGTGCATTGGGGGGTTCTTGGGGGTGGGGAATGGAATTAATTGTATTTTTTATTTTTCTTCTTGGGGGGGGGGGGGACTGTGGGAGGGACAGCTATTGGGGAACTGTGGGGGGGATCTTGGAGTTCATGTTTTTTGGCCTGGTGGGAGATCTGTCAACTTGCCCTTGAGCAGGGCATTGACCCTGGACGTTTCTGTGTGTCGCTATGAATGGGAGTCTGTTCGATGACTGGTTTGATGTAGTTGTTGAGCGGCTTCACTGCAAGTGTATTGTATGTTTTGAATATTCAATAATAAACAATAAATAATAATAACTTGAAAAAATAAAATTGTGTAACTTAATATTACTAACTGCACTGTAGCTTTCCACTTTGTTGGTTATGGGAATCTCGAACCGGCTGCCTAGAGTTGCAGGCATGCAAGATTCCACCTCTTACAGGTCCTCGACGGTTCACCTGAAACATTCGAGGCATGGGAATGGGCAGATATCTCGCCAACTGTTGTCTTAGGCAGCTCTATGGTAACATCTCGGTTTCTGGAGCAAAATCCCTGTACTACCCCGGGATTCGAGTACAGGATATTTCTAGCCTGCTACTGTTCTATGTCAGCACACGGAGATTGATGCAGTTGTGCCCCCTCCTTTACTCCTGTACTCCCTGTTCACCCATGACTGTGTTGCCAAGCACACCTCCAACTCAATCATCAAGTTTGCAGACGACACAACAGTAGTAGGCTTGATTACCAACAACGATGAGTCAGCCTACAGGGAGAATGTGAGGGCTCTGGGAGTGTGATGCCAGGAAAATAACCTCTCAACAAAACTAAGGAGATGATCGTGGACTTCAGGAAACAGCAGAGGGAGCACCCCCCTATCCACATCGATGGGACCACAGTGGAGAAGGTGGAAAGCTTCAAGTTCCTCGGCGTACATATCACTGACAAACTGAAATGGTCCACCCACACAGACAGTGTGGTGAAGAAGGCGCAACAGCACCTCTTCAACCTCAGGAGGCTAAAGAAATGTGGCTTAACACCTTAAGCCCTCACAAACTTTTACACAATTGAGAGCATCATTTTACAGAATTGAGAGCATCCTGTATCACTGCCTGGTACGGCAACTACACCGCCCACAATCGCAAAGCTCTCCAGAGGGTAGTGCAGTCTGCCCAATACATTACCGGGGACAAACTTCCCACCCTCCTGGACACCTACAGTACCCAATGCCATAGGAAGGCCAAAAAGATCATCAAGGCCATCAACCACCTAAGCCACTGCCTGTTCACCCCGCTATCATCCAAAATGCGAGGTCAGTACAAGTACATCAAAGCTGGGACCGAGAGACTGGAAAAACAGCTTCTACTTCAAAGCCATCAGACTGCTAAACTGCCATCTCCAGCACATCAGAGGCTGCTGCCTATAGACATAGATTAGGAATCACTGGCCACTTTAAGGAAATGAAACATTAGCCACTTTAATAATGTCTCCATATCTTGCATTACTCATATCATATGTGTAAACTGTACTGTATACTAATCTACAGTATCTTAGTCACTTTAATTGTTTGTAAATATTGCATCACCCATCATATGTATATACTGTATCTATACTATGCCACTGTATCTTAGTCCAATGCCGCTCTGACATATATGTATATATTCTGAATCCATTCCTTACGTAGATTAACATGTATTTTGGGTACATGTTGTGAAACTGTTAGATATTACTTGTTAGATATTACTGCACGGAGCTTGAAACACAAGCATTTCGCTACACCCGCAATAACATCTGCTGAACACGTATATGTGACCAGTGAAATTTGATTTGATTTGTAGTCCATGTGGAATTTAATGACTTTAGGAATGTTAGCTCGGAATGTCTGAAACAGGATTTGGAAGAATTTATTGAGTCTCTGCTGGATACCAAAAAACGTTCTACCATTTCTGGCCCTGTGCCCTCGCCTGGTCAAGGTAGTGAACGTTTTAGCAAGCTATTAGCACTTCACAACTGGCTACGTGACTACTGCAGCTCCTTAGGTTTAGCTTTTGTAGACAACTTTGACACCTTTTGGAAGCAGAGGATGCTCTATAAGGAGGATGGGATCCACCCTAATCATTTGGGTGCCTGGATCCTGTTCAAAAAATACAAGGCAGCGCTGAGGCAATGACTGATCAAATCAAGCTCCTCAAAGGTATTTACTTCCATTAAATCGCAGCGATTTCATTCCGCCACAGCTTCCCATAGGTGTATTGTAAATAGTAATTCTGTGCTTGTTAATTTAATTTTCATTCATAGCTCTGTTAGCTCCTGTAAGGAACCCAATTTTGTTATCTCCACCTGTGCTATTTATAGCTTTATATCAATCTATCATTTTGCTACATGTGCTTATAAGCATAGGGGTATTGTCAACAGCAATCATGTGTACATTTATCTGAATTCTACTATTAGCTCTGCAACTTTGTATCCAATCAGGAAGCCTGTTGTGGCTAGCTTATCCTGTTATATTGACTCTTGTGTCGCCATTAATGCTCCTGCTGTTTGCAAATCTCGCAGAGGGCTTGAACTTTTACATATAAATGTGTGTACGAAGCCTGATGTCTAAACTGGACTTTCTGGATGTCTGGGTGCATGACACAAGTACAGATGTTCTGGTTATCTCAGAGACTTGGCTGAATAATTTGATTATGGTAAGTATGTTACCATTGCGGACTACAACATTTTCAGATGTGATTGCTATTTATGTAAGATCTTCTCTTGTGGCATCATGCTCTCTTAGCATCTCTTTCCCCAAAATATGTCAGCTGTGTCCATAAAAGTGTCCATAAGCCAAAATATGCACATATTTAATGCTGCGGTCTACCCCAGCTGCTTTGGCGGAGGTTGGTGAGATTATTTCTGGATATTTAAAACATTTCTGGTATCTGAACTGGTTGTGTTAGGAGATCTAAATCTTGAATGGATTACACATGCCTCAGATCAGTTGAAGAATGTCCATCTTGAGTACAACTTGACTCAGCTGATAAAGAAATCCACTCGGATTATTGTGAAAAACCTAGAAAACTCCTCATTGATTGACCTCATCCTGACTAACCATCCTCATAAGCATTTGGCTAGTGGTGTTTTTGCAAATGATATCAGCGACCACTGCCCTATTGCTTGGATTAGAGATACCAAATTGAAAAACTCTAACCCTCGTATTATTGTGAAGATGGGTTTTTTTCCATTCTCCCCCAGGCGTTCCTTCATGATCTATATTATTCAGAGCTTTTTTCTACTAGCTGCATACTGTTTGACACTTGAATTTTTATCATCCAGTTTTACCTCTCTGGATGATAAACATGCCACTTTCAAGTGACTCAGATGCAAAAACCAGAACTAACCCATGCTACTCTCCTGTACTCTCAGACCTCTTGATAAGAAATTAAGCCTGGGCCGAGGCTAGACAAACTGGCTTGTTAGCTGATTGGCAGCTATTTAGGCAATTGAGAAATAGGACAGGAGGCAGAGGCGAGTTTCGACTTCAAACAAGTAAGCGAAATAGAATCCATTGTTCTATATTGTGGTAGGATGCTGGACTGTGGTCGACATGGATGATAGTTCTGATGGTACGGGTGGGGATGATGAAAGTCATGGACCTAGATGGTCTGTGGTGAAAAGTAAAAGAAAAAATAATGGCCCTGCTATAAGCACTGCTGGCAGCATTGGCAGTTCTTGTGTTGAGACCGTGAAGAGGGTGAAGGTAGTGAAAAGCCCTACTATAAGCGCTGCAGACAGCAGTGGCAGTTCTAGTGTTGAGACCGTGAAGGTAGTGAAAGGCCCTGCTATAAGCGCTGCTGGCAGCATTGGCAGTTCTTGTGTTGAGACCGTGAAGGTAGTGAAAGGCCTTGCTATAAGCGCTGCTGGCAGCATTGGCAGTTCTTGTGTTGAGACCGTGAAGAGGGTGAAGGTAGTGAAAGGCCCTGCTATAAGCGCTGCAGACGACAGTGGCAGTTCTAGTGTTGAGACAGTGAAGAGGGTGAAGGTAGTGAAAAACAAAAGTAATGATGTGTCGGAGTGGAAAGTCGTAATCATGTTTGATGTGACCACAGGGTCTCATCTACACCCTATTCGATTAACCAATGCTGTTAAGAAAGAGAGAGGGGAAGTCACATTAGCCCGGTTCATTGGTAATGGTATGCTGTTATTATTTTGTGCTGACTATGTTCAGCAAGGGAAGATTCTGGAGAAAAAAAACTCTCAAGGGGAAGAAAATCACAAGTCATTTCCCTGGAACTTCGGCTAAGCTGAGGTTCCACTATCTAATTCTGGGGTTCCACTATCTATGTCCATAGATTATATTAAAGAAAATGTGGAGGGGGGCATATCGTGATATAACTGTCCCATCTGAATATGGATGTGTGATGACTCAAGTGTGTGCTGCTTGTGTGTTTGCCAATTCACAGGCTTGTTTTAGGAGGCACAGTGCGGGCTGTATTTGCGAACTCACTGTGGTTTATAGCAAATGTTTTGTAAATTCCTGTTAATAGAGACACGGAAGCCCAATTAGCCTAGCTAGCCTGTAGTCACACACCAATACGACAAACAGAGAGAAAACAGAGGACTTTCTCATACACTATACGAGCGGGAGATGACCATCTCGCAAGGTGGTGCTGTAGAAGCAAGAAAATTGCGGGGCAGTGAGCCAAACACCTGTCAACAAGTTGAGAGGTAGAAGGGGCATTCTCTTACCAACGAACAGTGTGGCGTGAACGAGCAGCGTGGCGTGAACAATACAGCACGTCAGATCACTAATCTGCGTGCCAGTTATGATTATTTTTATATGCACATTTTCGTGGAAAAGTTTAATTTAAATAATAACGTTTTCGTTTCTCAATCATTGACACGGGGCAAATCATCAAAATCTGAATAAAGTTACAATTCAACTAATGCGAGAGCACCAGCCTCTGACAAAATATTTCAAATTTTGTGTTACAGCAGTCTGAATTGAACATTTATCCAATTTATTTATTTTCTCACCCATCTACACACAATACCCCATAATGACAAAGTGAAAACTTGTTTTTCGAAAATGTTGCTAATTTATTTAAAATGAAATACAGAAATATCTAATTTACTGAAGTATTCACACCCCTGAGGTAATACTTTGTAGAAGCACCTTTGGAAACGATTACAGCTGTGAGTCTTTCTGGGTAAATCTCTAAGAGCTTTCCACACCTGGATTGTGCAACATTTGCCCATTATTCTTTTCAGAATTCTTCAAGCTCTGTCAAGTTGGTTGATGATCATTGCTATGCACATTTTTATTCCTGAACTTGCCATAACAAAGAGGTTGAATACTTATTGACGCAACACATTTTAGCTTTTCATTTTTAATTAACTTTGACATTATGGGCTATTCTGTGTAGACCAGTGGCAAAAACTCTAAATTGTATACATTTTTTATTCTGGCTGTAACACTGCAAAATGTGGAAAAAGTCAAGGGGTGTGAATACTTTTTGAAAAAGCACTGTAGGCCTAAAGCCAACAAATAAAAACAGTAGAAAACATACTGATGAAAATTCAGGTTCTTTCAATCGCATTTCTCTCTCTACTTTGTCTGTCTGCCTCCCTTTCTATTTGTCTTGACTTGAGCTATCACTAGTGAAGTGCAATATTGTATAAAATCAATCAGCATGGGTCTGGCCTGAAGCTGTCCCTAGAGAACTTGCAACATTGTATCAACTAGCCTATTCCGGTTCCTCATAGTTTCTCTGCCAGTGGGCTCAGGACAGACAGCTGTTTTTTTAATGACATTTCCATTGGATATATGGGATAATCAGATCATGATATTTTGCTCTTTCATACAGAGGCTTGGTGATTATCAAGGCCGGGAGAGTGTTGGAAAGAATGTTCAAATACTGTGAGGAACTATATTAATTGCAATGGAGGTAAGAAATGGACTTTGCTGACTTTTTCAGTGAGGTGAAAAAAAAAATGACAGAGAAGCTCAGCTTATTAGTGGTGGACATGGTGAGTTAAGATGATCAGAAATGAGATATCCCTAAATGGGCACTTTCCTACATTTACATGCAGCAGGCCAGGTAGGCCTACTTCTATGTGTTCTCAGCAGTATGCCCCCTTAACGAGAAACCAGGAACATGGTCAATGCTTACATGGAGCACTCAAAACAAAAGACAATGAAAGAATGTTTTAAAAAACTTGTAAATCATGGTTATGAAATAAATCCAAACTTGTTTCTCGCAAGTGTGGCAGGTTGTGAACTCTGCAAACAACGTTTCCACTCCAATAATGAGAGAAGTAGGTAAATTACTGTAATTAATACTTTCAACAACTGACACTGACTCTTATCAAACTAGGTACTGCCATTATTTGTATATTACTAATCAGCAGGTCTTATTATTTTACATCATGCCTATTAATGAGTGCATTTTAATCACGTGTGCTGTGTGTTGTTTACAACGATTGCCTTTTACATTCATTTGTGAATGTCAGAATGTGAAATTTGTGTGAAATTTAATTGCATGAACTATTTGCTTGCTTGCATGGTGTGCTGTGATTCCCCAGATTGGTATGGACTACATTAGGGATGGCCAACTGGTGGCCCGCGGTTTTGAAGGCCCTTGGATCAATTCTCTACCTCAAAACAGAGGTAGAATAGTAGAATACACAAGTTGCAATTTCACATTTTTGTTGAGCTTCAACAGTTTTTCTCTTGTTATGTCAGTCATTGATAGCTGACAATGGATAATTGAGTGACTAAGAGTTTTTAATTGTCAAATTCGTCTAGTGGTCAGCTATCCAAATTTATTGTAACCAAGGTTGAATTAGAGCCCAGGGAGAACCCATTGATTTTCTTCGTCAATCTCACTCAGATCATATGAAAAACTGCAAGCATTTCTCTCCACCCTATGACACAATTTCTATTTATTTATTTCACCTTTATTTAACCAGGTAGGCCAGTTGAGAACAAGTTCTCATTTACAACTGCGACCTGGCCAAGATAAAGAAAAGCAGTGCGACAAAAACAACAGAGTTACACATAGGATAAACAAACATACAGTCAGTAACACAATAGAAACATCTGTATACAGTGTGTGCAAATTAAGTAAGGAGGTACGGCAAAAAAAATAGGCCAATAGTGGCAAAGTAATTACAATTTAGCAATTTACACTGGAGTGATAGATGTGCAGATGAGGTTGTACAAGTAGAAATACTGGTGTGCACAAGAGCAGAAAAACAAAAACAAATATGGGGATGAGGTAGGTAGTTGGTTGGATGGGCTATTTACAGATGGGCTGTGTACAGCTGCAGCGATTGGTAAGCTGCTATGACAAGTGACGCTTAAAGTTAGTGAGGGAGATATAAGTCTCCAGTTTCAGTGATTTTTGCAATTCATTCCAGTGATTGGCAGTAGAGAACTGGAAGGAAAGGCGTCCAAATTAGGTGTTGGCTTTGGGGATGACCAGTGAAATATACCTGCAGGAGCGCGTGCTACGGGTGGGTGTTGTGATGGTGACCAGTGAGCTGAGATAAGGCGGAGCTTTACCTAGCAAAGACTTATAGATGACCTGGAGCCAGTGGGTTTGGCGACGAATATGTAGCGAGGACCAGCCAACGAGAGCATACAGGTCACAGTGGTGGGTAGTATATGGGGCTTTGGTGACAAAACGGATGGCACTGTGATAGACTGCATCCAGTTTGTTGAGTAGAGTGTTGGAGGCTATTTTGTAAATGACATCGCCGAAGTCAAGGATCGGTAGGATAGTCAGTTTTACGAGGGTATGTTTGGCAGCATGAGTGAAGGAGGCTTTGTTGCGAAATAGGAAGCCGATTCTAGATTTAACTTTGGATTGGAGATGGTTAATGTGAGTCTGGATGTGTAGAATTGCAGGACATAAAGCTGTAAAACTGCTCATGTTCCTCTCCACTACATGGCAAAATGAGTAGAATTGCACTAAATTAACTCTAAATTAAAGAACTAGCATGAAATGAGTTTTAAAATGGCTAAATCTTCTCTTTGCACCATGGTAAAATGTGTAGAATTGCAGCAAACTAGCTTTAAAACAACATTTTCTCTACACCCCATGGCAAAATGGGTAGCAACTGCGGCCCTTCATGATGAGTTCAGATTTTTTGTGGCCCCCACTCCCATCAAAGTTGCCCATTCCTGGACTATATTGACTTGAGACATCTGTTGCCAATTCCCTATAACCTTCTCACTCCAAGAACTATATTGCTAAACACACCCTAGAACGAGAGTTAAAAGGAACTTACCTTCAGGCACCATTCGGACCGGGGACCCCTTGACATCCACCTTGGTGCTGCTGTTCGCCTGCTGTGGGAAAAAGAAATCACAACGCTCTCTATAGCCCTTCTAAAGGAAAGTACATGTTTAGAAAGTGCGAGTGTGACACCAATTGTTGGCCAGTACATGCTCTAATTGTATGTTTTGTGTCCCCTACAACTACAGACACAGGGGTCATGCCTGACGCAGCTGTGAGAGGCTACACCCAGCGCTAAAACCCAGCAGGCCCAGCATAGAGTGAGAGATAGCCCTGCAAGTAGCCACCAAATCTGCTATTGATGACTGAACCAGTCATTGACTACCGGACTAGCTATCGATTAACGACCCATGCTTGGGAGGAAGAGCCGAACCCTGTTTGGGTAGAGCCAAACAAACAAAACCTGCCTGGGTAGAGCCGAACAAACATATGCCAACGCTCTGTAAGTGAATCAACTGCTGTGTTAGTTTCCTCGTTGGTCATTGTTAGCCTATAGCCCTAAATCCTAGCTCCTTTATACATTGTGATACTGTGTATTGTCATTGTTGTAAAAGCTGAATTTATAATAAAGAACCTTTGATTGTACTTGGCTTGTCTCTGAGATTGTGTTTGCTGTAGGATTATAGAACTCTGTTTTGGACACATGCTGTAATGGTTTTCCTCCTCTTTGTCTGAAGAGGAGAGGAGAGAAGGATCAGAGGACCAATATGCGGCGTGGTAGGTGTCCATGGTCTTTATTTAAACACATAAACTGAACACTCCATACAAAACGATAAACGTACCGTGAATAACCAAAACCGAAAACAGTACCGTGTGGTGTAAAACACAGACACATAAACAATCACCCACAAAAACACAGTGAAACGCAGGGTACCTAAGTGTGATTCTCACGACACCTGCCTCTGACTGAGAACCATACTAGGCCGAACACAGAAAAACAACATAGAAACACAAAACATAGAATGCCCACCCAACTCATGTGCTGACCAACTAAAACAAACAATTAACACAATAACTAGGGTCAGAACGTGACAGTACCCCCCTCCCAAGGTGCGGACTCCGGCCGCAAAACCTGAACCTATAGGGGAGGGTCTGGGTGGGCATCTGTCCGCGCTGGCGGCTCTGGCGCTGGACGTGGACCCCACTCCACCATAGTCTTAGTCCGCCTCTGTGGTCTCCTAGGAACGGCGACCCGTGCCGCCGACCCTGACCTGGGAACCCTAAACAAAAGGCCCACCGGACTGAGGGACACCTCTGGACTTACGGGGTAGCTCAGGACTGAAGGGTAGCTCAGGACTGAGGGGTAGCTCAGACCTGAGGGGTAGCTCAGGACTGAGAGATAGCTCAGGCTGGTTGACGGCTCTGGCAGCTTCTGGCTGACTGATGGCTCTGGCAGCTCCTGGCTGACTGACGGCTCTGGCGGATCCTGGCTGACTGGCGGCTCGGGCGGATCCTGGCTGACTGGCGGCTCTGGCGGATCCTGGCTGACTGGCGGATCCTGGCTGACTGGCAGCTCTGGCGGATCCTGGCTGACTGGCGGCTCCACGCTGACTGGCGGCTCTGGCGGCTCCACGCTGACTGGCGGCTCCACGCTAACTGGCGGCTCATGACAGACTGGAGACTAGCAGCTCTGGACAGACGGGAGACTCTAGCAGCTCTGGACAGACGGGAGACTCTAGCAGCTCTGGACAGACGGGAGAATCTAGCTCTGGACAGACAGGAGACTCTAGCAGCTCTGGACAGACGGGAGACTCTAGCAGCTCTGGACAGACGGGAGACTCTAGCAGCTCTGGACAGACGGGAGACTCTAGCAGCTCTGGACAGATGGGAGACTCTAGCAGCTCTGGACAGACGGGAGACTCTAGCAGCTCTGGACAGACGGGAGACTCTAGCAGCTCTGGACAGACGGGAGACTCTAGCAGCTCTGGACAGACGGACAGCTCAGACGGCGCTGGGCAGACGGGCAGCTCAGGCGGCGCTGGGCAGACTGGAGACTCCGGCAGCGCTGGAGAGGAGGAAGGCTCTGGCAGCGCTGGACAGAGGGGCTCTGGCGCCTCTGGACTGAGGGGCTCTGGCGCCTCTGGACTGAGGGGCGGAAGCTCTGGCAGCACCGGACAGGCGGGAGACTCCGACAGCACTGGAGAGGAGGAAGGCTCTGGCCGCGCTGGACAGAGGAGCTCTGGCAAAGTAGTTCAAAAGTAAAAAGAAGTTGCAAAGTTGCTAATTAGCTCAAATGCTAAAGTGGTCCATCATGTGATTCAAACATGCAATGTTTGGGTTGCTAGACCTTCGCATTACACATCCACCCATCCTCCCTGACCAACCTTGATTCTATCATTTTTGTCTTAAGTAACCTACAGCCTTTATCTGTGATTAACCACTGCTCAGTCGCCAACAACTGGATCTTCCGGTCTTCTGGGGAAATGTAAAGAGAGCCTGTGACGCGACTTCCGCTTTTAGACATTAACAAGACGACAATCCATCCTAAATCCTCCTCCACATTTATTGGATTGGTTGAACAGTGCAGAAGAGAACCTTCCCCGACAGCTTTTTTGTTGTTGCCATCAACACCATATGTTGGGAATCTAGTTTCAGGAGTTTCTTTTTCACATCCTACGTTAGGTTAATCTGTGATTGAAATGCACTGTATACACATTTGTGTGGTGGACACAAAAAATGTGTCTGTCACTAATTTTCAAAAGTAATTTGTCTATTGCATGATAATTTGTGATAGTGGGTTGTATCATTAGGCAACCAGCAGAATATTAATCATTCCTTTAAAAGTTCAGAGCTTGTTAAATGGATTTATACTGTACAATCAATCAATCACGTTATGCTAACAGTGTGCAAGAGTAAATCTTACATAATGACACGTTTACATTGATTAGGTAAAATATTTAGTTTTGTCACTTAGTTGAAAGGGCTGTAGCTTTGTAGGGCAATAGAAAATAATATATTATCATGCATTAAACTTTATTTGTCCACGATCCCCTGTCCAAGTGTATTTTGATGCCAAAGAATTATTGGGCCCAGCACGTAGAAATAAACATTGAAGATGAGAGATACAGTGCATCTTGGTTAAGTGTCAACCTGAGTGCTGCCCAGCTGTAAAATGTCATATAGAGGCTGGCATAATTGAGGGTCAGAAAGCATTGGCAGTCCACCAATGCTTCCATTAAAAACGTCTGAAATAGCAAACCATTCCCACTGTACGAGGCCTACTAGCTACGGAAGAAAGTGTCCATATTACGACTGAAGGATTTACTGTTGTTTGCATAGTGCTACTTTGCAAATCATACACAAATTACTTCCTTACTTATTGTTTTAACACTTTTAATACTAATATCTTCTCCCAATAGTTTAGAAATTGTGTATTATGTGGTTTAAAATCAAATCCACTGGACTAAACATATATTATTTAAAGCTCTTATGATGGTATTTAAACCCTCACAGTAAAAAAAACCCTCATTACTCCAGATTAATTGGCACGTGTTTACGTTTCAAAGTGTGTTCTGCATGTAGGCTACACTAATATAATGTACCTCTGAAATCTTCTGTCCACACTGGTAACACATTCGGCTAGATATGCATTCATAAAGCCTTTAGAACAGCCTACATAGGACATTAACCAATCATATGGTATAGTACACACAACACAATAAAAAGCTCATCAAATAATGTTGTAATTACACAAATAGTTAATAACTTATTACAAAAGTGTAATAGCCTACGACTGGTGGGCTAACTATTAGAATAGATATTCTCTGCGGTGGAGATACAGAATAGTTGTGCGCAAGCAATTACAATTTGACCTATGGAAAGGGGAACTATCCTCAGAAAACACGAGAAACTATCGAGATGTGTTCTTCACGGACTTATGAGCAGTATCTTTAGACGTTGGCGTAGCTCTACTCAGGGCTATATCAGAATGACGCATGTTGCGCTTCGGTTGATGGCAATATTGAATTATAGTTCCATGTAGGAAGTAATCCAATATTCCTGAACGCCATGAATCAGTAGAAAATATTTTAATTAAAGTCTGTGTCAATAAACGATTAGTGTATGATAAAGTAGCACGGTGGACCGCTCACCGTCAAGTGTAGGAGCGCGAGCAGGTTGCACCTGCAAGTCGCCTCATTGTTTTTGCATCAAGTCCCATGAAGATGGAAGACATATTTGGAATCCTAACTCTCCGCTCGTGTTAGTGAGTGCAATTATGTTTTAGATAGAGGAACTTGCCTATTCGATCCAGAACCTATCACTCTCTCTATCACTGTTATTGCGCATGATTCTGCGGCTCTTGTACAACTTCACGCTCCAACTCACCTTGAAACAGGGCTCGTCTGGTATTCCGGTAGTGCCTCCAGAGCGACAGTGGGGAAACCAATCCACGCCCCAAACCCTCCCAAACTCACCAATAAAAATAATGCGGAGGCGGATCTAATAGCTAAATTGTCATGCTCGGTTTCATGTTAGATTTGCCATCTAGACGCGTCTGCTCTCCTCTCAGTGTTGCAGGTGCTCTGTCTAAGCGAGAGAGGATGAGAAAGGAGTGCAGGGGAGGGATAGAGAGAAGGAAAGCGCCGGTGAAAAAGTCAGCAGTATGGTGCAGGGCATGATAAAAATGATATCAACAGCAGCAGATAGCGCGTTTATTGACCTGGGGGCTCCGCAATGAAAGGTTTCTTGCAAGGGACACTTTGAGATATGATGAGGTTTCTTTCTGGTTGGCAATAGTACTATGATTTGGCATGTGGTCACTTTGATAGCAAGTGTATTCAGCACCCGAGGAACGGCAGCTCAAGGTGAGTTGAAGTGCAATATTTTATACTGCTTGCTGATTAAGTTTTATTGTGGATATGTTTAAAAGGGTATATGGCTTTCAGAATGATTGGTTGTTTGCCTGTCGTAAATGTTGTCCACAAGTAATTAACAGAAGTACGAAAATTTAGATGATTAAATTGGACATGCAATGTGTTTGAAGTGCTTGCACCTGTTTCGAAGTGTCATGTTGCAAAATGGTCTCAGAGTATTTACTATTATTCTGTACGTAAATCCAAGACACTCCATTTAGTATGATATGTTTCGTTTGGTTGAATGATGAGACGAGCACAAATTAGGAGGAAAAGTAATACAAATTATTTTAATTATGAATAGCTATGTCCAGTATCTAAATTAGGATAATGGAGGTGGATAATAAGACATTAACAGCACTAATCATGATATATATCACTAATATATCTAATAATATGGTTTGGGCATGGATTGTCATGCTGCTATAAATTTGATTAACCCTCTTTAGGTAGCTGCAGAGGCGCATGCAAAGCACCATCCTGATTCTCAATAGTGTTGTAAGCTACAGTAAGCATATTGACTGGTCTATAGCTTTTTGTATGTTTAAAAACGCATGGTTAGTTCAGTGTGTTATAGATTCTAAAACACCCGTCCTGTAGAGTTTTCTTTTGACTTCCTTCATCGCAAAATGCAGGCATACTTGTATGTTTGTGCTACCAACTATGGTAATACATAATGTCTTGCCAAAACAGGTAAAGTGATAAATGGACACATTTTCATCCCAATATACCGGTCTCTTATATGGACTCAATTTGCCCAGTACTTCCATATTTGTCCACTGGTTGGAGGGATCTTTGATATTATCAAATTGCTGCAACATGGTACATTGTACAGTATATTGAAGTATGGTGAAACATGCGCAAGTAAGTTTATACTGCATATATCCATTGACAGTTGACAGTTCATTTTTGGTTTAATAATCAAGAGGTCGAGTTTACTTTGACAGTTAGCCTTTCCTGCTGTGTAGATAACAGTTACACGTAGCCTACAGCATTCATTACAATAGTAGTATATCTTCCTTTCACATGTAGTCCCATTCAATGCAGTATCAGCCAGGCAGGCAGCAGATGGTTGTCATTGCTAAGAAGACGAGGACAGTACAGTGAGTGACGCTGTGCTGCTGGTGTTATATGCCTCTGGGCGACTGAGGACTGACTGTCTGTCACCTTGCTCTGCCGCTCCTGCGCTCCTGTGCATATGTTCCCCGTCTCGGCGTTACAGACAGACAGTCACTGAGCTCTAGAGCTGTACACACTCACATACACACCAGCAGAAGCTGGCTGTACTACGTTCTTCTGCCCGAACGCTCTATCTCAAGCTGTCAGCTGGCAAACGCCATCCTCGACTCTGGCCAGCGATAACCCTGGACACAAGTTCTCTCTTTCTGCCCCCCCGTTAATCTGTTACTCTCTCCCCGTCTTAAGTCTCATCTACTGTCTTTCTGTCTGCTCCTCTCTCTGTCTGTGCATCCTCTTCCACCCCCCCCCTCCCCCCCACACACACCCTCCATCTCTCCCCCGTTCTTTGGTCAGGTGCTTTCTCTAAATTATCTTCCTCTCTGCCTCACTCGCTTCCTCTGTCTGTCTGTCTGTCTCTCCTGCCACCTATTTCCCTAGCTCTCCACACAAACTCAACACCCCCCACCACCATTTAAGTTGGCTGGCTCTAAGCAATATGGGATGACAGAGTGGGGGGGCGTGGGAGCATGGAGAGCGTTGTTATTGGAGGCCTGGAGGGGTGCATGGCAATCGGCTGCTAGTATCCACACTCCACTTGTTACATTCCCCACATAGCCCCCCTGAGGGAATAGTGAGTCTTTAACCATGATATGAGCATATGCCCACTAACAGGATGGCGCTCTCCCCCCGTAAAACTGATTATGATTAAGCTGTGAGTTAAATGCCACTCTGGTGCTCCACCATAATGCACATGGCACAGGTGCAGAGTGGCCAGGTTGTGTTGGGTCAAGGGGCGGGTTGGAACATCACTTGACCCCCAGGATCGTTTCTCAGGTCTGTGTGTGTGTGTGTGTGTGTGTGTGTCTGTGCATGTATTTGTGCTTGCATGAGTGGGCTATATGTCTTGCGTGTGTGCAGACCGGGGAGAGTAAAGAGTGTAAACACACAGGAAGAGATTTAGTTAAAGGCATAATGTTAGAGATTTCAGTTCCTAATACTTTTACTGCCTCACAGGGCCATTTAATTTTTTTTTTACTTCAGTGGTATGTATACACATTGCAAAAGAGGAGATTGGAGAGAGTGGGCGACTGTTGATGACCTCACAGAAACCTTAAGACTAGTTACTAATTAACCAAAAATAGGAATGCTGAGACAGCCAATTTAAAGCAATCGATTTCATTGTGAAGGTTCGGTATTAGGTGTGTATGTGTCTGTGTGAGTGAGCGCGTGAGATTGGTACAACTTTATAAATGCAGACAGATAATATGGTTCGTTCGACATGGTGTCGGTAAAATTCAATATGCAAGAAATGGTGGTGGAAATGCCTTTATGTGCAAATATTTATATAACCATCACATCGAAGTAAACTAGGTGTCATATGATAATAGTCACAGTGTGTGGTCCTCCCACTATGACTCAGAAAAGCATGCAGTTTATTGGACAGTAATTACATTTTGGACAGTAGTTACACATAATGGAAACAGGTAATATATACATTAAATTATGACAGATTTACTTAATTTACTTGTTTTGTTCGAACACTATTGAATTGAGAAATAATCATTAGAAATAATTATGTAGAAATAATTCATGTTTCGAACACAACTGGGTCAAATACCTCCAAAATGAATCAATTACTCCTTTGCAATAAATATCAAGGGTCTTATTCTGATGACATGATGATCGATACTTGACTGCTGTATGACAAATACAAATAATCTTGCTATTTTGTCCATAATAATCTCATCATGTTGTAGGCTAGCCGCACTGTATCTGTGAGCTGTTGGCTAGAGCGCATGTACCAAGACCAGAGTGGGCACAATCGCCCTATGTGACAAAACCATCAGTAGAGTTGAAAATGCGATGGAACCCCAGTTAACTTGTATCGATCGGTACATGGTAATTGAACTGCAAAAGTTATTTTTATGTGCACTACGTCATCACGCACAGACTTTTAACAAGTCAACTTTATGGAAACACCTCTGGTGGGGAAATGCGCACATTGTTTTTATGCGTATTTTAGATCCAGCTAGTTAGAGTGAATTTGTGTTTGCATGTATGATGTGTCCATATGTGTGTGTGTAAGGTGTGTGCATTTAGGGCATTCCTAACACTGCTGACAGGTTTTAATCATGACATGGATATTCAAGTGACATGGTCACTTGGTGTTCCACATACACACAACAAATCACATAGCATATGTTGTATTTCATACGACAGTGATTGCTCCACTAAAGGTTTTGCGATTATGCTGCGGTACTTAGAGGTAATTTGTGGTTTAATATGGTACCCTGCGTCACCACTTAATTGCTCCAGACCAGCGTAAGGGGGAGTTAGAGCACTGAATGGGCGACATAAACCTAAATAGAAACTGATAATTGTGCACGACTTCAGTATTACTTATTAAAACTGTTGCTACACTAAGTTTTTTATAATTTTATTTTGTAAGGATAATTTTGATCTTACTGTAGTACTGTAGCCCACTCCCGACCGGTCATGTTGTACAGTGCCTAGGTGGCGCAATAGTCTAAGATGCTGCATAGCAAGCTGTGTTGCTACAGATGCTGGTTCAATACCTGTGCTGGCCTCGACTGGAACACTTGTGAGATGACTGTAGGTCTTTGGTTTCTCTCCCTCTAAAAACAGAAATTATTACAGTGGGGAGAACAAGTATTTGATACACTGACGATTTTGCAGGTTTTCCTACTTACAAAGCATGTCTGTAATTCTTATCATAGGTACACTTCAACTGTGAGAGATGGAATCTAAAACAAAAATCCAGAAAATCACATTGTATGATTTTTAAGTAATTCATTTGCATTTTATTGCATGACATAAGTATTTGATACATCAGAAAAGCAGAACTTAATATTTGGTACAGAAACCTTTGTTTGCAATTACAGAGATCATACCATTCCTGTAGTTCTTGACCAGGTTTGCACACACTGCAGCAGGGATTTTGGCCCACTCCTCCATACAGACCTTCTCCAGATCCTTCAGGTTTCGGGGCTATCGCTGGGCAATACGGACTTTCAGCTCCCTCCAAAGATTTTCTATTGGGTTCAGGTCTGGAGACTGGCTAGGCCACTCCAGGACCTTGAGATGCTTCTTACGGAGCCACTCCTTAGTTGCCCTGGCTGTGTGTTTCGGGTCATTGTCATGCTGGAAGACCCAGCCACGACCCATCTTCAATGCTCTTACTGAGGGAAGGAGGTTGTTGGCCAAGATCTCGCGATACATGGCCCCATCCATCCTCCCCTCAATATGGTGCAGTCGTCCTGTCCCCTTTGCAGAAAAGCATCCCCAAAGAATGATGTTTCCATCTCCATGCTTCACGGTTGGGATGGTGTTCTGGGGTTGTACTGATCCTTCTTCTTCCTCCAAACACGTCGAGTGGAGTTTAGACCAAAAAGCTCTATTTTTGTCTCATCAGACCACATGACCTTCTCCCATTCCTCCTCTGGATCATCCAGATGGTCATTGGCAAACTTCAGACGGGCCTGGACATGCGCTGGCTTGAGCAGGGGTACCTTGCGTGTGCTGCAGGATTCTTTGAGACTGTGGTCCCAGCTCTCTTCAGGTCATTGACCAGGTCCTGCCGTGTAGTGCTGGGCTGATCCCTCACCTTCCTCATGATCATTGATGCCCAACAAGGTGAGATCTTGCATGGAGCCCCAGACCGAGGGTGATTGACCGTCATCTGGAACTTCTTCCATTTTTGAATAATTGCGCCAACAGTTGTTGCCTTCTCACCAAGCTGCTTGCCTAGTGTCCTGTAGCCCATCCCAGCCTTGTGCAGGTCTACTATATTAACTCTGATGTCCTTACACAGCTCTCTGGTCTTGGCCATTGTGGAGGGGTTGGAGTCTGTTTGATTGAGTGTGTGGACAGGTGTCTTTTATACAGGCAACGAGTTCAAACAGGTTCAGTTAATACAGGTAATTAGTGGAGAACACGAGGGCTTCTTAAAGAAAAACTAACAGGTCTGTGAGAGCCGGAATTCTTACTGATTGGTGATCAAATTCTTATGTCATGCAATAAAATGCTAATTAATTACTTAAAAGTCATACAATGTGATTTTCTGGAATTTTGTTTTAGATTCCGTCTCTCACAGTTGAAGTGTACCTATGATAAAAATTACAGACCTCTACATGCTTTGTAAGTAGGAAAACCTGCAAAATCGGCAGTGTATCAAATACTTGTTCTCCCCACTGTAATTCTAATTAACATACTGGCTTTATTTAGAAATTAGTAACTATGTCTCACCCAAATCAAGTCAAAAAAAAATTGTCACATCCACATGGTTAGCAGATGTTAATGCGAGTGTAGCGAAATGCTTGTGCTTCTAGTTCCGACAATGCAGTAATAACCAACGAGTAATCTTACCTAACAATTCCACAACTACTACCTTATACACACAAGTGTAAGGGGATAAAGAATATTAATATATATGAAGAAATATGAATGAGTGATGGTACAGTACAGCATAGAAAAGATGCAGTGGATGGTATCGAGTACAGTATATACATATGAGATGAGTAATGTAGGGTATGTAAACATTATATTATATTAAGTGGCATTGTTTAAAGTGCTAGTGATACATTTTTACATCAATTTCCATGTTCTCGCTCATTTTATGTTATTTTAAAACGAAATAATCGAAATAAGCTATTATCATTATTATTCATTTAAATCAAATCAAATCAAATTTATTTATATAGCCCTTCGTACATCAGCTGATATCTCAAAGTGCTGTACAGAAACCCAGCCTAAAACCCAAAACAGCAAGCAATGCAGGTGTAGAAGCACGGTGGCTAGGAAAAACTCCCTAGAAAGGCCAAAAACTAGGAAGAAACCTAGAGAGGAACCAGGCTATGTGGGGTGGCCAGTCCTCTTCTGGCTGTGCCGGATGGAGATTATAACAGAACATGGCCAAGATGTTCAAATGTTCATAAATGACCAGCATGGTCAAATAATAATAAGGCAGAACAGTTGAAACTGGAGCAGCAGCACGGCCAGGTGGACTGGGGACAGCAATGAGTCATCATGTCAGGTAGTCCTGGGGCATGGTCCTAGGGCTCAGGTCCTCCGAGAGAGAGAAAGAAAGAGAGAAGGAGAGAATTAGAGAACGCACACTTAGATTCACACAGGACACCGAATAGGACAGGAGAAGTACTCCAGATATAACAAACTGACCCTAGCCCCCTGACACACAAACTACTGCAGCATAAATACTGGAGGCTGAGACAGGAGGGGTCAGGAGACACTGTGGCCCCATCCGAGGATACCCCCGGACAGGGCCAAACAGGAAGGATATAACCCCACCCACTTTGCCAAAGCACAGCCCCCACACCACTAGAGAGATATCTTCAACCACCAACTTACCATCCTGAGACAAGGCTGAGTATAGCCCACAAAGATCTCCGTCATGGCACAACCCAAGGGGGGGCGCCAACCCAGACAGGACGACCACATCAGTGAATCAACCCACTCAGGTGACGCACCCCTTCCAGGGACGGCATGAGAGAGCCCCAGTAAGCCAGTGACTCAGCCCCTGTAATAGGGCTAGAGGCAGAGAATCCCAGTGGAAAGAGGGGAACCGGCCAGGCAGAGACAGCAAGGTCGGGTCGTTGCTCCAGAGCCTTTCCGTTCACCTTCCCACTCCTGGTTCAGACTACACTCAATCATATGACCCACTGAAGAGATGAGTCTTCAGTAAAGACTTAAAGGTTGAGACCGAGTTTGCGTCTCTGACATGGGTAGGCAGACCGTTCCATAAAAATGGAGGTCTATAGGAGAAAGCCCTGCCTCCAGCTGTTTGCTTAGAAATTCTAGGGACAATTAGGAGGCCTGCGTCTTGTGACCGTAGCGTACGTGTAGGTATGTACGGCAGGACCAAATCAGAGAGATAGGTAGGGGCAAGCCCATGTAATGCTTTGTAGGTTAGCAGTAAAACCTTGAAATCAGCCCTTGCTTTGACAGGGAGCCAGTGTAGAGAGGCTAGCACTGGAGTAATATGATCAAATTTTTTGGTTCTAGTCAGGATTCTAGCAGCCGTATTTAGCACTAACTGAAGTTTAAGTAGTGCTTTATCTGGGTAGCTGGAAAGTAGAGCATTGCAGTAGTCTAACCTAGAAGTGACAAAAGCATGGATTAATTTTTCTGCATCATTTTTGGACAGAAAGTTTCTGATTTTTGTAATGTTATGTAGATGGAAAAAAGCTGTCCTTGAAATGGTCTTGATATGTTCTTCAAAAGAGAGATCAGGATCCAGAGTAACGCCGAGGTCCTTCACAGTTTTATTTGAGACGACTGTACAACCATTAAGATTAATTGTCAGATTCAACAGAAGATCTCTTTGTTTCTTGGGACCTAGAACAAGCATCTCTGTTTTGTCCGAGTTTAAAAGTAGAAAGTTTGCAGCCATCCACTTCCTTATGTCTGAAACACATGCTTCTAGCAAGGGCAATTTTGGGGCTTCACCATGTTTCATTTAAATGTACAGCTGTGTGTCATCCGCATAGCAGTGAAAGTTAACATTATGTTTTTGAATGACATCCCCAAGAGGTAAAATATATAGTGAAAACAATAGTGGTCCCAAAACGGAACCTTGAGGAACACCGAAATTTACAAACCATTCACAGAGACAAACTGATATCTTTCCGACAGATAAGATCTAAACCAGGCCAGAACTTGTCCGTGTAGACCAATTTGGGTTTCCAATCTCTCCAAAAGAATGTGGTGATCGATGGCATCGAAAGCAGCACTAAGGTCTAGGAGCACGAGGACAGATGCAGAGCCTCGGTCCGATGCCATTAACCTTTCTGATCTCCCCATCCCGGATCCGGGATCGTGAATACAGACTCAAGCTCATTACCATAACGCAACGTTAACTATTCATGAAAATCGCAAATGAAATGAAATAAATATGCTAGCTCTCAAGCTTAGCCTTTTGTTAACAACACTGTCATCTCAGATTTTCAAAATATGCTTCTCAACCATTGCAAAACTAGCATTTGTGTAACAGTATTGATGGCTAACGTAGCATTTAGCATTAGCATTCAGTTGGCAACATTTACACAAAAAAACAGAAAAGCATTCAAATAAAATCATTTACCTTTGAAGAACTTCAGATGTTTTCAATGAGGAGACTCTCAGATAGCAAATGTTCAGTTTTTCCTGAAAGATTATTTGTTTAGGACAAATCGCTCCGTTTTCTGCGTCACGTTTAGCTATGAAAAAACCCCTGTATCCAGGATTGTGTAAATCTATCAGCAAGCTCATTAGCATAACACAACGTTAACTATTTATGAAAATCGCAAATGAAATGAAATAAATATGCCATCTCTCAAGCTTAGCCTTTTGTAAACAACACTGTCATCTCAGATTTTCAAAATATGCTTCTCAACCATAGGAAAACAATCATTTGTGTAAAAGTAGCTAGCTAGCGTTAGCATTTCGCGTTAGCATTTAGCGTTAGCATTAGCGTTAGCATCCAGCACGCAACATTAACAAAAACATAAAAGCCTTCAAATAAAATCATTTACCTTTGAAGAACTTCTGATGTTTTCAATGAGGATACTCTCAGTTAGATAGCAGATGCTCAGTTTTTCCAAAAAGATTCCTTGTGTATTAGAAATAGCTCCGTTTTATACATCACATTTGGCTACCAAAAAAAATCCGAAAATTCAGTCCTCAAAACGCGAACTTTTTTCCAAATTAACTCCATAATATCGACTGAAAACATGGCAAACGTTGTTTAGAATCAATCATCAAGGTGTTTTTCACATATCTCTTCATTGATACATCGTTCTTGGACACATGCTTTCTCCCCTGAATCAAATGGTAAAGTAGAAGCAGCTGGCAATTGCGCACCGAATTCGACGCAGGACAACAGGCGGACACTTGGAAAATGTAGTCTCTTATGGTCAATCTTCCAATGATATGCCTACAAATACGTCACAATGCTGCTAAGACCTTGGGCGAACGACAGAAAGTGTAGGCTCATTCGTTGCGCAATCACAGCCATATAAGGAGAGAATGGAAAACAGAGCTTCAGAAATTCTGCTAATTCCTGGGTGATGCATCATCTTGGTTTCGCCTGTAGAATGAGTTCTGGGGCACTTACAGACAAAATCTTTGCAGATTCTGAAACTTCAGAGTGTTTTCTTTCCAAAACTGTCAAGAATATGCATAGTCGAGCATCTTTTCGTGACAAAATATCGCGCTTAAAACGGGAACGTTTTTTATCCAAAAATGAAATAGCGCCCCTAGAGCTCTAACAGGTTAAAATGTAATTTACCACCTTCACAAGTGCCGTCTCTGTGCTATGATGGGGTCTAAAACCAGACTGAAGCATTTCGTAGACATTGTTTGTCTTCAGGAAGGCAGTAAGTTGCTGCGCAACATCCTTTTCTAAAATTTTTGAGAGGAATGGAAGATTCGATATAGGCCGATAGTTTTTTATATTGTCTGGGTCAAGGTTTGGCTTTTTCAAGAGAGGCTTTATTACTGCCACTTTTAGTGAGTTTGGTACACATCCGGTGGATAGAGAGCCGTTTATTATGTTCAACATAGGAGGGCCAAGCACAGGAAGCAGCTCTTTCAGTAGTTTAGTTGGAATAGGGTCCAGTATGCAGCTTGAAGGTTTAGAGGCCATGATTATTTTCATAATTGTGTCAAGAGATATAGTACTAAAACACTTGAGCGTCTCTCTTGATCCTAGGTCCTGGCAGAGTTGTGCAGATGTAACCGGTGCTATACTGCACCGCTGTAACTCTGCGTTGTGTGTGGTTGATAGAGACTATAAACGTGGACTTTGGAGATCAGGTAGTTTTAATCAAGCAGAACTGACTCTCTGCATGTTGCATCTGCATCCAAAAGGAAATAAAACATTTGTAGAGCACATCTGTTCTGAGAATCGTCGCCTCTTTCTCTCTGTGCATCAAAATTATTTTTGGAATACAAAAATTAATACACTCTCTCCTTATTATACATAACATATTTTACATTGATAAAACCACATACCTGCATCCAAAAGGAAATAAAACATTTGTAGAGCACATCTGTTCTGAGAATCGTCGCCTCTTTCTACAACAGATGCACAATAGGAGGGACTGGGATCATTCGAGGAGCTAGCCATCGTTCACACATACAATAGCCTGCTAATACCTTAGCTAGCTATTAACCACATGTTGAATTCAGAATGTTGATATCATCCTAAAAAGTACAATTACAAGTGCATCTTAACAATACCATCCACTTATGAGTAACCTCTAAATATACATCATTATTCATGAACAAAACATTGTGTGTATGACTTTGTACTTAAAAGAATTAAACTTTTCTGAAGACAGAAAAAGCGTGCCTACCTCTCTCAGTGCATCAAAATGATTTGAGCACGAGCACGCCGGGCAAAACGTAAGTACACACTCCCCTTCTCCCAGGATGCAGGCATGCATAATAAATCAACACAACATATTGATATATGAACCTGGTGAAATTCACATAGTACTTTAACAACTGTTACACAGACTCAGGACAACTGAGCTTTGAAGGAATACGCAGATTTAAAGAGGAGTCCGTAATTTGCTTTCTAATAATCATAATCTTTTCCTCAAAGAAGTTCATGAATTTATCACTGCTAAAGTGAACGTCATCCTCTCTTGGGGAATGCTGCTTTTTAGTTAGCTTTGCGACAGTATCAAAAAGGAATTTCGGATTGTTCTTTTTTTCTTCAATTAAGTTAGAAAAATAGGATGATGGAGCAGCAGTAAGGGCTCTTCGGTATTGCACAGTACTGTCTTTCCAAGCTAGTCGGAAGACTTCCAGTTTGGTGTGGCGCCATTTCCGTTCCAGTTTTCTGGAAGCTTGCTTCAGAGCTCGGGTATTTTCTGTGTACCAGGGAGCTAGTTTCTTATGAGAAATGTTTTTAGTTTTTAGGGGTGCAACTGCATCTAGGGTATTGTGCAAGGTTAAATTGAGTTCTTCAGTTAGGTGGTTAACTGATTTTTGTCCTCTGGCGTCCTTGGGTAGACAGAGGGAATCTGGAAGGACATCAAGGAATCTTTGTGTTGTCTGTGAATTTATAGCACGACTTTTGATGTTCCTTGGTTGGGGTCTGAGCAGATTATTTGTTGCAATTGCAAACGTAATAAAATGGTGGTCCGATAGTCCAGGATTATGAGGAAAAACATTAAGATCCACAACATTTATTCCATGGGACAAAACTAGGTCCAGCGTATGACTGTGACAGTGAGTGGGTCCAGAGACATGTTGGACAAAACCCACTGAGTCGATGATGGCTCCGAAAGCCTTTTGGAGTGGGTCTGTGGACTTTTCCATGTGAATATTAAAGTCACCAAAGATTAGAATATTATCTGCTATGACTACAAGGTCCGATTGGAATTCAGGGAACTCAGTGAGGAATGCTGTATATGGCCCAGGAGGCCTGTAAACAGTAGCTATAAAAAGTGATTGAGTAGGCTGCATAGATTTCATGACTAGAAGCTCAAAAGACGAAAACGTCATTTTTTTTTGTAAATTGAAATTTGCTATCGTAAATGTTAGCAACACCTCCGCCTTTGCGGGATGCACGATGAATATGTTCACTAGTGTAGCCAGGAGGTGAGGCCTCATTTAACACAGTAAATTCATCAGGCTTAAGCCATGTTTCAGTCAGGCCAATCACATCAAGATTATGATCAGTGATTAGTTCATTGACTATAATTGCCTTTGAAGTAAGGGATCTAACATTATGTAGCCCTATTTTGAGATGTGAGGTTTAGAATTTAGAATTATATAAAAGCCCCTTGGATATTCTCAGATATATCATTTAAACAAAATTTTTGTTGCACTTCCACCCAGCTCCACGACCACGGCTAAAACCTTGTTGAGATGATCAATGTATTTGTTGCATTGTTGTATCGGCAATTTCTCGAGCCAAAACATTTTGATGGCCTCAAAAGTTTGGACACACCTACTCATTCCAGGGTTTTTCTTTATTTTTACTATTTTCTACATTGTATAATAATAGTGAAGACATCACAACTATGAAATAACACATATGGAAACAGTTAAGAACAAATTATAATTTACAAGGACAGGCTACTCCTTCCTACCCGTCGGGGAATTGAATCCTGGTCTTCCGCGTGCCTACACGACATGGGGATTCTTTAGCTAAAAAGCACAGCACTGTAGTCTACAACCGTCATGTTGAACAGCGCCATATTTTCCATTCCATCCTATTGGAGACCCAGAGGGTTTTTGTTTTTCTTGGAATATAAACACCATAATATTAATCTAATTAATTAAGCAACATTTCTTAAAATCAGTCCCATATAGTATGCTCTTACAAAAATAGGTTTTAAATTCTCTAGTACAGCCACTATTGAAGGCTATCAAATGCTTCTCAAAGATGCCCTCTGGTGGTCAAACTATCACTAACTAGCATTAATGGTACCAGTGGTTGGCACTTAATCTTAAGGATCGGCCCTTTTAAAAAAAATTATTTAGCCTAAAATGACATACCCAAATCTATCTGCCTGTAGATCAGGCCCATTTGATACCCATTTGATTTGTTACCATTTGAAAGGAAACACTGTGAAGTTCGTGGAAATGTGAAAGGAATGTAGGAGAATATAACACAATAGATCTGGTAAAAGATAATACAAAGAAAAAAACCAACCGTTCTTTTGTATTTTCTTTGTACTTTCATCTTTGAAATGCAAGAGACAGGCCATAATGTATTATTCCAGCCCAGGTGAAATAATAGTTTCTGTTCAAAATGTTGCATCTTCACAAAGTCCTTTGCTGTTGTTCTGGGATTGATTTGCACTTTTCGCACCAAAGTACGTTCATCTCTAGGAGACAGAATGTGTCTCCTTCCTGAGTGGTATGATGGCTGCGTGGTCCCATGGTGTTTATACTTGCGTACTATTGTTTGTACAGATGAACGTTGTACCTTTACCTACTCTGGTACCTGATGCTCAACTTATTAGTATTATTATGTGGCCGGTGACACTTTAAAGTCCAATATCTTGAAAACTTGACTGCTGACATCCAAAATATTTTAGGACTGTATCAACAGTGGACTTTTGAAAAAAAGATCAAAAGTGTAGAAAATGTTTTTGGGAAACCGGTGCTCTGGCTCTCGAAGAGTGAGGCCTTGGCCAGTATTTGAACCTGCATAAGTTCATAGGTTCTTCAATACATTTTTGTAGAGATATTTTTGCACATGGTTCTTTATTATGCTACTATGCATCTAATGGGATGTATTTTCTGGTGAGTAGTTAACCAGTATGAGAAAGAAGTCCATTATGGAGAGATGTGGGTCACTGCTTATAAAGATTTTCTTGAACTAGATCTTAAAAAGATGCTTAAGGAATTTGGTAGAGCATTAAGAGCATAGAGCAGTAACACATAAAGCTACTTTTCATCTTTCCTCTAGTTCATGGTTGTTTATGCTTGTTAGCATAATAATATGCTTTTGATAGAGTCCATGTCCCGCTAAAGGAAGTCCTTCACCCTGTTTGAGCTTGATGGGAAGTACAGTTGTAGCCTCCCCTCTCGCCCAGGGCAAATGCCGTGCTCCATAAAAGTCACCAACCTTCAGACATCAATCAGCTGAAATTTGGAATATGAAAGATTGCCTCAGGTCCTAAGCCCCCTGGGATCCAGACTCCATTTTGGGTCACTGAGAGAAACCAGTTTCTATGGTTGAGGTGCCTTCTGGACCAACTGATGCTAGAGTACTGGTGAAAGATGCTCCAGATGAAGATGGGTGGGAGCCTTGTGGAACATCTTCAATTATGCATGATTCTACTCCACAGAGCTTTAATGTAGTAGTAAGGTCAGTGTGTTATTATTTCAGTCTTGTCAACACTGAAAACCACCCAGTTCACATTTGCAACAAAGTATATTGCTGTTTTATTCATGTTGCAGTGGTGGATAACACACACTATTTTACCTGTCTGTTTCCCCTCTCCATGTCTGCTGGACGTCTAACCATTTGGAGTAGAAAATTGCTAATTGACCGATAAGGTAGCACATGTAGCCCTGTCTCAGTGTTTCATGTTGTTAGTATGATTTATATGATTAGCTATTGCCTTGTTGGAAGATGTCTTATGCAGACAGGGGTGCTAGGGCAACTTGCCAAACTACCTCAAGGTTAAGCAAGTGTCTTGTGTCTCAAAGGACAAAGCTGTGGCATTCAATTTCTTAAAAATATATTGCACTTCAAACAATGGCTTTCCACAGCAAAAGAAGACAGGAATCCACATTTCGTTTTTAGTCTGGCAGATTAGTGGCTTCATGCATGCGTGCATGTGCTCAAGTGTTTGACGCCCCACCGCTTAAGTCTTTTGGGAAAAGCTCAAGTCTGTACAGGGAAAAGGACTTCCTCACCTTGTAACTTCCTGCATGCCTTAAATTATGTATCAGCCAGGAGGGAAGGTGGAGTAGGAGGGAGACGGGCGGGTAGTCTCTTGGCCCCGTGTACTGATCTCATGAAGGATGGAGACAGGAGCTGATAGTTGGGAGCCATTGATCGGCATGTTAATGCTATACTTGTCCTAATATGCATCGACAGGCCCACTCCACGGCCCACAAAAACCTGTGGTGGGATTGGACTTGGAGCCGCAGTTGCTACAGCACAGGCCTATTACCTGACTCGCAGTCGACTGAAAGTGTGTTTGTTTAGAGGAGCATTTGCACTCTCATATGTTTGCGAAACATCTCTTCTTGTCGCAGTTCAGTCACATTTAAGCTTGTAATCACTTGGGCCAAAGGCTGCAAAGGGAGAATACAGATCAGGCATATTGTCCAGAATATTAATTGTTGTGGCAAAGGCTTTGGCTTTTTCAAGGGTGAGAAGTCCCACACCCTGTTTCAACTCAGCGTCTTTCATGGCTTTTCAGTTAATTGACTGCTTGGTTGTTGATGACGTGAGTACTCTCCTCACAGCTGCTGAACTGCCTTGATGGAGACAAGCTTGATGTGGGTTGCAAAACGCCATGCACTGGTGGTTGGCCATCTTGCCTCTGCTGCAGTGATGCCTTTGAACTCATTTAAACTATGAGGTCACTACCCAGGCCCCCAGGGCCCGCATGGAGGGCCAGGTTGGTAAGGGAACGCTCCTCTATGACTGTGTTTGTTTGAGATCACACCAGCAGAGAGGGATTCTACAGTGGGGACTATGTATTAGGAGGACAAAACATAATATAACAGCCAGGCCCTGCCAGGGTCCGTGGATTTTAGAGCGCTGTTGTCGATTTCAAATAGGTGAACATTGATTCATCCTCTGTTGGTGCCATGGACCCAAGTGACAATCCTTTGCCTACCCAGTACCCAGTAATTGAGTGTCAGAGAAGTGCATGGATTAAAATGTTGTGATGTTCTCCATCAGAGATCAAATCAGTTTCATCACAGTCTTCTGTATTGCAATGTTTTATGGCATACATTACAGTTTATATGTGTTTTAATTTTCCATTCATTCCAATATGTTACATTCATTTCAATATGCCATTGATCAGTGCTAGATCCCCAGTAAAATGGCTGGTGAAAATTATTAATATTACCTGGCAGGAACAGCTGGGATGAATTACACCCATTTGCTGATTAAGGCTAAAGTATTGGAGGTAATGGAGCTGTACATCATATAGCAACGGCCTAATGATTAAGAGCGTTGGGCCAGTAACCGAAAGGCTGCTGGTTCAAATCCCCGAGCAGAATAGTTGAAAAATCTCTTGATGTGCCCTTGAGCAAGTTACTTGACCATAATTGTTCCTGTAAGTCACTCTGGATAAGAGCATCTGCTAAATGACTAAAATGTAAAAATAGCTGAAATGTTTGTCCAGAAGTTGAAAGCCTAGTTCTCTGTAGTCTGATTGTCTGTCCCTCAGCCAAGTTCTTTGTCAATGATCTGCCGTATTGGATGAGGAGCATACGCTCCCGGGATTGTGTGAATGTGACAGTTCAGTGTGTGCACCCAATTTGTTTCTGTTGGTGTGTGCATATGACATGCGTGCATAGAAAGATGTGTACGAGTGTGCATATGTGTCGGTATGTGCGGAAGTGGGTACATAGGTCAGTGTGCTGAGGGGTGACTGTTGTAGATTTGTTTTTCTGGCGTGCATGCACCTTTGTGAAGTGTGTGTGTATTAGAGCTTATGAGTGAGGGTTCATATGCATCAATGCAATGAAAAGCCTCACAACTCCAAGCCTCCGTTAGAATTTTGCAGAGGCTAGCATTTGCGGCAAATGCAGAAAAACAGTTCCCCAAGCATGGCGGCCCACTAATTGACTGTAATCTACACCTCTTTGGCAGCGGCCACGCCTATATCCAGGAGCATGTACTACTCGCCATCATACTGTACACTGAGTCCCACACACTATACTACCTGTTTTTGGGAGTATGTGCAGCCAAGCACCACCACTACCCCTAGTCCGGGGTTATCTGGCAGCTTGGGCCTACTCTGCGGCAGCTGTCCACATGCAGAATAAGAAGATTAAGACATCTTATCCTCCATGCCCGCAGTTTGAGGGCCCTTGATTAGAATTCCACGCTAGTGTTCACTACCTAATTGGCCTGTGTGCTTCGTTTGCTCCGGGCTTTGGTTGTGGTGGTAACAAAATTGTGAAGTGCGGTAGAACAAAACTGCATTCCATGGCAATCCTATTTTAGAAACATCTTGCGATGTCCTGTCTGTGCACAAACTTGTGCTAATATATTGATGTTGGAGGGAGCTTTGTTTCACATTACAATTAGACACCTGTTGACCTTAGGCCAGTGTCTCTTCCCCAAAAAATATCAGGGGCTAGTGGTCTTTGGTGTTCTGCCATTGGTGACCTTTTGAATTTAAACTAATACTTGAGAACTGATTATTGATGTACTAGAACTATCTGATAGACCAGTCTGAAACACTCCACAGAACACTATGGTACTGGTCTATGGACAAAGGTGGTTTAGAAACAATAATAATTTAAAATAAATATTGTAA